>NW_006159929.1:3093966-3125739 GCF_000334495.1 Tupaia belangeri chinensis
CACCAGTCCTCTCCTCCTCCTTCGCCTTCGGGCCTGGCCCGGCCAGTGCAGCCAGCACACAGCACCAGTCCTTTCTTGCTCAATTGAACTAGTATGTGTTTTAAACCAGAGTAACAGGATAAGCCAGTATGGCCAAACAAGGGGACCTTTGCCTTCCTGCCCTGAGCCCAGGGCCTGCGGGTCCTCCCTGCAGATTGGGAGTTAGGGCTTTAACCCTTTGTAGGCTGATAAAGAGATCTCATCATGGAAAGAGCCCAGACTTTGCAGCCAGAGAGCTGGGGACTGCTGAGTCTTGATCTCAGTTTCCTCGTCTATAACACAGAGATGATCATACCCACCCCAAGGAGCTGCACGGGAATTTAGCACCTCGCTGGGTATAGAGCATTCGCTTGACCCTCATACCGGGCACCAGCATTCTCATTCAGGTCCGTGAGAGCATTGACCTCTGCCACCACCAGCAGCCTCCCTGCTGCACCGGCCCCAGCATTGCCTGTGCTCACTGACTCTCCTTCCAAGGTCAGGGGCACCAGAGTCAACGCCTGCACTGCAGCGGCCCCTCCAGCCTTTCACCTGGCCCTCCAGAAGGTGTCTCTGGACACTGTAGACTTGAAATAGTCAACAAGCCATAGAGTTGGGAGCCTTAGTTTTCTACTTGGATAGTGAGACTGACCCTGAGGATGCAAGGATGTGCCCCCCTCTGAGCCCAGAGACTCTAAAACATGCCGTCTGGGGGAAGGAGGCCTAGAGAGAGCAGACTTGTGTGTCGGTGGCATGTTTGCAGTGGAGAAGCCGACAGACATCCTAACCTCTGTCCTCCCCGCCGGGCTCAGACGTTAGCCCTGCACAGGGTGTCCAGGAGGGGAGGAGGGACCCATGGGCTCCTCCTTGACTCAGCATGTGATGCCCTCTCTGGGCCTCTAGTGCACGCACGTTTTAAATGAGGTCGGCTCACTTGGATGGCTTTCTCACCCTTTTAGCTCCAGCGCCCTCGTAACAAACTCCTAAAATGTAAAGCAGATAGCAGGAAGCCGTTCTGATGGGTCCAGGGGCCAGGCCAAATCCCCTGGCAGCCTGAGGTTCTCCAGGCGCCTCCAGAGCAGTGGTCCCTGGAGACCTGCAGACTGAGTTCTCCTCCGCTCAGAAGCAGAGCCCGCCACATCTGGGAGCTCTCGCTTCCCACTCAGCCATGGCCACCCCAGCTGCTTTTTAAAATGACTCCATTTTCCAAGGTCCTTCCTACTTAATAAGGAAACCTAATTTTGCTGCTGTTAATGAGGAAGGCGGGCAGGAGGGAGCAGAGCTGGCAGTCGTGGGACACCTGGGAATGGAGAGGGACGGAGCAAAGCCAGATGGGCATGAGCCTGCAGAGCTGTTCGTGGGGCCCCTGGGACACCCTGATCCCTCACTGCCACCCGGGAGCTGACAGCCCTCCCCCTCCAGCCTCTCTTTTGAGATTCACAGCGAGATGGGTGGAGAGACTGCCTGCCGCTCTTATGGAAGGCCCCTGTGTGCCCACCAGGGGCTTGTGTGGGACAGACCCCAGCTAAGCGTGAGGCCCTGCAGCTTCTAGGCTGAGGTTTGGGGGGCTGGAGAGTGCTTGGCCCAGAGCCGAGCACTGGGCAGCATTAGGAGTGCCCACACTGCCCAGGGAAGCCTTAGCCATCTGTTGGGTAGCTCAGACCTGAAACTCCACAGGGTGTCCTGAACAGTGCTTCTCTTCTCGGTGGGTGCAGACACTGGCTGGGAGGGTAAAGCTGGGCCCGAAGGTCTGCATCTCTAACAGGCCCCACCTGCTGCTCATAGTCGCGAGGTGGCAGGCTACTCACCACAGAGGGTATAGGGGCTCGGTGAGGGATGGAAAGGGATGGTGGGCTCAGGAGAATTCCTGGGGGCCCAGGACTTGGCAGGTCCATTGAACAGGTGGAGCAGAGAACCTGGCCTGACACCCTACTAGAGAGGGGTGGCCGGCATCCCCAGCCAACTTTTAGAAGACAGTGGAATTTGACCCCTCGGAAGAGGCAAAGTCTGTGGCTTGAGATTTGGACACATCACCAGAATAGAAAGCCCATGAGGACAGGGGCCAGAGTCCCAGGCCTGGCACAGACGTGGCACTTACCAGCATTGCTGAGTGGCTGAGCAAGTTCAGTGAAACCCACCTCTACCGGATTCCAAACCTCATTAGTCTGCCCCCTCCCCTGCATGGCCTGTAAGATGGGCAGATCTGCGCACTCTGGGCTCCGAGGTTCTGTGCAGAGACTCACCCCTGCCCTTCCTCCCCTCTGCTATCAGGTGGTCAGTCGGGTGGCAGCCCAGCAAGGGTTTGACCTGGACCTCGGCTATAGACTGCTGGCTGTGTGTGCTGCGAACCGAGACAAGTTTACTCCAAAGTCTGCCGGTAGGTGTCTGCGGGGCTCAGTGGATGCCAGTGGGAGGGGGTGCTGGGAACTGGACTCTAAGCCAGGGCTGCCTGCCACACAGCTGGCTGGTGCCTCAGTTTGTCTAGGTGTGGTGTGAGCCTTGGAGGAAAAAGAGCTTGTCCTCAGGCTCTGGAGCCCACAGGTGGGGTTGGCCTTGTGTGTCTCCAAGGGAGTGATTTTTCTTCAGGGGACACTAAAGGGCCAGTGAAGGGCCAAGACATACTATACCCCAGTGACAGGCGCTGCACTAAAGGCAGAACCTGCTTCATCTCATTCCACCACCACAGTGACCCCCTTGGCATAGCACTTTGGTCATCCCCATTTTACAGGTGAGGAAGCTGAGGCTCAGAGAGGTTGAAGAGATTTCCCAATGTCGCATAGCTGGAAAGTTGCAGAGCTGGGATTTAAACTCAGGTCTGTAGTCCAAAGTTAGCATTCCTTCTTAACTCTTATACGCCACTGTTTTAATTCAGGTGTTTCTATTTTAAAGAGAGAAAACAATGTTTTAAATAAAACAAAATTAAACTGAAATCAGTGCACTCAGGGTTCTTAACGGCCTGCCCTGCATACTATTTTCTGTTGCAACTTTGTAAATGCCTGGGACTTCCTGACCCCACTCTAAGCAGTGGCCATGGGAAGGGCCAAGCAGTATTCCACCCGAGGGCCTTAAGCACGTTAGAGACAGTTCACTAGAGACACAGTTCACGTTTGCAGCCATCCTCATAACCATGCTTAGGTAGCGGATGCTGTTCAGTTTTTAACCAGACGCACCTATGACAGTCTAGCCCTGCCACTTGTTGAGTGTATGGTCACTGAGCCTCAATTTACCTCCTCAGAAAGGCAGGAATGATAATAGGACCTGCCTTACATGGGTCATTGCAAGTTCTAGAAATATGAAAAGTGCCTACCCCAGTGTCTAGGTGTTGTTAACTTTCTTTGAGTCAGAACAAGTGGCTGAAAAAGAAAAGCAGTGCTTTCCTCTGTGTAACAATAAAACAGACATTTTCACTGAATTTGTCGATCAGTTCTTTGGAGTACGTATGAAACAGCCTTCATGAAAACACTTAAAGGACAGCTCGTGATGTGTTCCCATGAATCTGTTTAACCCACAATCCTTTGAGCGTGGCTTTGCACCCCTCCCGTGTGTTGACAGTCCACACATGGTTGTGCTTCACGTGTAAAGAGATGCATGAAGGTCTCATTAGCCAAGAGTTACTCGAGTCCTGCACATGCCAGCCTGTGTTGGGATATCGCTGTGGTATTGATCTACTTGCCAGAAAATGGTTTTGGAATCTCACAAGGGACATCCATTCCTGATGGAATGTGTAGTTTTAATAACCACTTAAGTCTATGTAATTTTAAGAAAGTGAAAATTGCAACTTACCAAAGAAACGTGTCTGTCGAGCTTCAGTTCTATACAGGCACTGGCTGGGGCTGAAGTTACCAGGGGAATCAAACCATGTAGGGTCAAGCGGCAACAAGGAGTGTAGTGGTTAAGACACCTGACTCCCTCATGACCTACCGTGGTTCAAGTCCCAGACCTGGTGGTTTGAAATACACTGGGCATATGTGTATGTGCCTAAAATCCCAAGAGGAGAATAGAGGAGAAGGGATTATGATGTGGCATCCCCCCTGGGGGGTGATTTCTTGCTTTCTGTCTCTGTCTCTCCAGTGAGTACACTTGCCCTAGAGCAAAAAATCTACTCCCTCCCCCCAAAAAAAAAAAAAGATCAGGTCGGACCTTGAGAAATGCACAGCCTACAGCAGTGTGAGACAGACATGTTCTTTAATAGTTTAAGCCTTAAGGACTCTATGAAAGCAGCCATAGACGGTAAATGAGTGAATGCGGCTCGTTTCAATAAAACTTTGCTCATGAAAACAAGTAGTGACCTGTAACTTCCTGACCCCAGGTCTCCAGGGAGAGAAGAACATTGATCCATTAATTACAGGTGTGTGTGTGCATGTGTGTGAAAGTTCAAGCTGTGCCAAGTGCCATGAAGGAAAAGTCAAGTGAGCCATGGGAGGAGGGGGCCCTGGGGGCCGGCGAAGGCTTCCCTGAGTCCTGAAGGCTGAGTGAGATGTGTGCAGGTGAAGAAAGGAGAAAGCTCTTCCTCGCAGGTGAAGGACACAGCCTTCCTGATGACCCCGAGGTGGGGAGAGAGCATGACTTTCTGTGTGAACTCAGGGAGGGACAGAGGCCGGGGACAGATGGCATGGGTGAGACTTGAGAAGTCAGCGGCAGCTGAACATGCAGGGCCTGTCTTGAAGGTTGTGGTCTTTGTCCTAAGAGTAACAGGAACATGCTAAATTCCCGTTTTGTGAAGACTCTTCTGGCTACAAAAGAAGAACAGATTGCATGGGGCGGGGGGCAGCATGGATATGGGGGCAGGTCACTGGGGGTGATGGGGTGAAGATGACAGTGGGTAGATCTGGAAGACAAGAGTGGAGTGTAGTAGAGAAAGGGATATTTAAGAAGCAAAACCAAGACAAAAGAAGCATGGCCCAAGAGACAGAAGGACCCAGCAGGGGCTGTCCCAGAAAGCCCCACTATCCCCTGGAGGAGGAGAGGCTTGTCCCTGTGCACCTCCTTCCTCCAGGGTCTCTTAAACTCTGCCCTGCTGCCATATGCTGGGTGTTCTCTGAAATGCCCTGCTTTATCAGACACTGGGTGTTCTCTGCATTTGTGGATAAAGACATTGAGGCTCAGAAAGGTTCTATGACATGCCTGAGGTCACCCAGCTCACAAATGACAGAGCTGGGACTTGAACTCACAATTCCTGACTCCAGGCTGAGGGCACTGCCTACTCCATCACAACTGGTCAGGGACTTAGATTTAGGAGTCCTCTGTTCCTTTGGCCCAGGGTCTAGGATGCTGCTCTGCTTGGGAGATCCTTCCTGTCTCTCTCACAGTTCTGTGCTCCTCTGAGTGGCATTTCCAGCATTACTTCTCCTGAAATGAGAGAGCTGTCCTTCCTGCCACCTGCACTCCCAGATGTGCATGGCTCTTTACCGAGTACAGAGCCCTCCACCAGGCGTGTGTCTGTTAAGTCAGGTGGTACTCCCCAACCCCCCGAGATGAGGCCTCAGCGCACCTGCTCTACAGCTGAGAACACTGAGGCCCTGCAGTGCCTGTGGCTGGGCCATCACTTGAATTTCCTTATTAGGAGTCAGACCCTCATCAGCACCAATGACAGGACTAACCACTATTCACAGACACCCCCTCAAGAAGTTCAAGCCTCGTAGCTCTTGGATCCCAGCCAGCCCCAGCTTGGCCTATCTTCTGGAAGGGCATGGGCAGTCTGAGAAGGAAGGCTTCAGTCGCTGGTTTTGCTGGAGGGATGAAGGGCCTGCTGTGGGTGGACTGGTCCATGAGAAGGGTGGAGGACTCCGAGAGAGCAGACCAGTGACCCCAAGTTCCAGAGGAGGGCTCCTTCTTGGCCACATTGCCCCCCTCAGAGTGGCGACCTCTCAGGCTGCCTGTGAGGATTAACCAAGATCCCCCATCCATGAGAGTGAGGGAAGCCAGCTCAAACCTGACTCCAGTGGGCCCCGAGTAAATGTTCCTTCCAGACCCCCTTCTCAGCTCCCATCTGTCTGTTTCCAACCCTCCAAGGCCCTTTTTGCCCCCGTGAGCCTGATTCCCACTGGTCTGTCCTCGCAGCCTGTGGGTGGGTGCGCGACTACAGTAGCCCTGCCCCGGGCACCGCCATGAGGGTCCCAGCAGCCTTAGGCGTGTGTGTGTAGTGGCAGCTACGACCAGGCGCACCCAGCCCTCTCCAGCAAGGCTCCACAGTTCTAGAACCTGCTCAGCCCTCAGCTACTACAGCCAGCCACGCTGCCTCTCCACGTCCTGGCTCTGTCCTCTCGCTTGTGCAGTTGTCCCCCCTTTCTCTTGTCCCTGGAGGCTGTGTGTCTGTTTTTGTTCATCTTTTCCCTGCTGCCCTTGTTCCTCTCTAGCATCCTGTCACCTTCTCTGTCTTTCTGCGTTTCTCTGTCTCAGGCTGTCTGTGTGGTGTGTGTGGGGCTATGTGTGTGTCTGTGTGTGTATGCAGTGGGTGTACAGCTGTGTTTGTATGTGATGTGCCCGTCTGTGTGTATGGTGTATGCAGGTGTGTGTGGTCTGTGTGTATATTGGTGTGTGCATGTGTGATGTTATGTGGCTATGGGAGGGCTCTCTGTGCACATGTAGTACGTGTGCCTGTGTGTACGGTGTGTGTGTGTGTGCGTGCATGATTCTGCGTGTGCCTCCTTCTTCCCCACTCCTTCTAGCGCCCCAGCCCCATGTCTGTCTGTCTCTCCTGTTGGGGGCCAGAGGAGGGCCGCTGGGATGAGATCACGCAGCGAGCAGCGAGCCAGGAGAGGTGCTTTGTCAGGAGAGCTGGCGGCGAGCCGGGCTGCGCTGTGCGAGCGTTGGTGTCAGTGGAGCAGGAGCTCAGGCCTGGGGGCAGCGCTGTGCGACGTGTGTGCCGCATGTGTGTGTGAGAGACAGAGCTGGGAGAGCGCGCACGGAGCGTGAGCACAGCCCAGACACTGCAGCAAGCCGCCAGGCAGGCGTCTCCACGTGGGCCCCTCAGATACCCAGCCCCCAGCTCTTTGTTCTGGTGCAGCCTTTAGCCTCTATGCGCGCACACTGGAGCACACGCACGGCGCGTGCATGCAGCCAGAATCCTCCTCACCGAGAGGCTCCTGGGGGCCAGCCCCTCCCGCACTCGATGCAGAAGGTCACCTGCCCACCGGCACCTTGACACCTCCCCTGATGCCTCCCCTGGCTCTCCCGCCCGGCAGCATGCCCACCCCACCCCCACTCGCTGCAGCATGCCAGCCTCAGCGACTTGGCAGGCAGCACTGAAATGTCAGCCTCCTCGGCACCGAGCGGCCCCATGCCTGCTGGCTACGTGGGCACCGAGCACCAGGCAGTCGCCATGTCTGAGGTCCCAGGAGCCTACGCGTGCCTCAGCCACTGTCCATGCTTGAATACATCTGTGTCGCCTCAGCTGACCCCTGTGAACAGCGTGTTAAAATAGAATAGGGAGCGTCAGAACCCAGGAGGTGGGGACAAGGGCCTAGAGAAGGGGAGGGCCCACTGCAAGTCACAGCCACATGGGAGCAGAGTCCACATAAGATCCTGGGGTGCCCACGGCCTTTCCTCATGCCCTTCCTGTCTCCCTGAGGCAGGGCCGTGATGGCTCTGGGCTTTGGTCCCAGTGCTGTTGGCAGAGTCAAAATTAACGATTGCAGCAGGTTTGAGAGGCACCAGGGGCATCCTCAGAGAAGCAACCAGCTGCCATTTGGAGCAGGAGCCCTAGAACTCCGGAAAGTGGTTGCGACTGGAAGAGGCGGCCCCTGAAGCCAGCAGGCATCCATCCTTAGGGATGAGCAGAGGGTGGCTGTCGTCGATCAATCGCTCAGACTGGCTGCGGCCTGCTGATACCTTAGGCCAGGCTGCTCAGTGGTTTGCTAAATGCCTGCCGTGTTGCCAGTATTTACTCTTTGGGAGGCTGCACTGTCCTGACTTATGCCTGACTGCCTTTGAATGGGAACCTTGTGCTGCACCCCCAGGGCTGACTAGGTGGTGGCTGGTCCCGGGACAAGGGCCCTCCCTGGGCCAGCCCTCTCCCTAACTGTTGTCTCACACATAGTCCACTTGCCACAGTTGGAAACCAGCCCTGTGGACTTGTGCAGTTCTAGCCTGTATTCTAAGCACACCCTCACCTCCCAGCACAGCAGCCAGAGCCCCAGGACCAGGAGGGGAAGCCCCAGGAAAGTGGACCTCTAGCTCTGCGTCCCCAGCCGCCCGCTTGGTCTGGTTTCCCTGGTATAACTGACAGCTCCCAAGGGGGATGCCAGGGGCACAGTAGGGGGATGAGACACACCCTGGGCTCCTGCCTCCCCCTCCCTGTCTGTGGCCTGTGGTCCAAGGTGAGGGACTTGGGAGAGACCAGGTCCTCTAGAGCTCTTCATCCTAGGGGACTTCTAAAGCAACTGGTGCAGCTCCAGGGCACAGAGAAAGACCCTCGGCCTGGACCCTGGAATGGCTGTCCCACCTTTGTCGGGAGCTGGAGTGTGACATAGGGGCTGATACCATCCAAAAGATCCCCCCGCCCAACTCCTTAAGCCAGGGAAGGGCAGAGCATAAAGCAGCTGCCATCTGTCTTTCAGAGCAAGCCTTCTTGCTCCCACCTGGCTGAATGAGGGCTCTCAGACCCCGCATTCTCGGTCTCTCTTGGCAGCCTGGCTCCATCTCCACCTTCGCGCCTCTCTCACGGCCTCTCTCTACCCTCTGCCTCTGCCCGCCCCAGAGCACGAAGCTGCCTTCCTGTCACCAGGGAGGACAAATGGCCTCATTCAGGGACACCCTGCCAGAGCTGTCTCTCTAAGACAAAGCTGTGCGCAGCTCTCCGTGAAAAACGGCTCGCGGCCGCCCCCGGAGCAGGCAGGATTGGTGGGTGCAAATTGCAGGGGATTTGCTAACGGCTGGCTGCCGGCTCCCCCAGAGACAGCAGGCAGGCGGGCCCTTGCCCTTGAAATACCAGGCTGCCTGGCAGGCTGGGGCAGCTTTTCAAGGCCAGGGACAGACTTCCTTCTGGACACCGCCCCCGCCCTCACATCTGAGCTCAGCAGAGCTGGGATGAGGGAGGGACTTGGCCTCCTTCCTGCTGCTGGGTCTTCTCCACCTCTCCAAGTCAGAATCCCGAGAAAGGGCTGCAGGTTTCATCACCAGGCCTCTGGGAACAGCCTCGCAGTCAGATATGTTCTTGTGCTCCCTCCTGCGGATTCACTGATGCAGAGAAGTGCTGGGGCTCTTAACAGCACACCTATTTATGGAGGAGGAAACTGAGGCTCTGAGAGAGAAGGAGCAGAGCAGGTCACGTGGTTTCTGGTGCTGGCAGCAGGACTTGCTTCCTGGATGGTTGGGTCTGAGCATGGAGAGCTGTCCCTTCCCTGTGTCCTGAGAGGACTGGCAGGGCAGGCTGTCCTGGCCCAGTGACCTCAGCTCCCCTTGCCATCCTCAGCTCCCAGAGACCTAAAGCCTGAAATCCAGAGACCTCATGATGCTCTTGGAGAGAGGGGTCAAGGGGAAGAGCCTGCATGGCAGGGCTTGTGGACAGCATTCCTGGCCAGGGGCTGGGGAGAGGGGTGGCTTGATGGGCCTGGAGGGGCCTGCAGTAAAAACAGTCCCAGGTCCAGGAAAAGGAGCCACTCTATGGCTGTTGAGAACCAGAGCACTCCAAAGAATTGATTTGTGGAAATGCTTATGACACAACATCAATTTATGAGAATGGTAACAAAATGGAATGCTCTGTGCAATCTCAAGCGGGTGTAAAAACAAAATATACGTGGGGTTAGGCGCAGAAAACAGAAGTGAATATCCAGATGTCAGCTTATAAATAATAGGCCTTCCTAGACGAGGCCGTATGGGTAACACTTTTCTCTATTTCCCAAATTTCTGCAGGGAACCCGTGTTCTATTCTTTAAGCAGAAGTAGCTCTGGTTCTTGTGGGTTTCTTCTGCAATTGCTTGGAGTTGGCAGGAGTAGGGTGAGAGGAGCTAGCCTGTCTCCTGGCTGGCTCAGCAGTTTCCCTGGTACGGCCCTCGCTGGTTCCCTGAGAGCCCTGGGACAGGCCCCTGCATGTCGGAGGCCGCTCTTTCTGTCTCCCCCTCGTCTCCTGCATGAACTCATCACTGGCCCCCACAGAGCCACGTGTGCAAGGGCACAGCTGCCTAAGGCCCAGCCCATGGGTATCTGCTTTCCAGGCCTGTTCAAAATGAAAGGGGCTGAGGACCAGGGCATCAGCCCATAGCAGAGGGCGACTGGGGGCCAAACTCTAACAACTGGCACAAAACCCTCTCAAAATGGGGCTGCTTCTCTTACCTGGACATTCAGCTACCCCAGGCCTCCTGGTTGGGACAGGGGGGTCTCCCCCTGAAGGGGATTAGGATTACTGAGGCAGGCAGGAGTGGAAGGCCAGGTGACTGGAGGCATCTCAACCCAAAGAGTTATGTCAGAGTTTGGGTTGCCCCAGATTCAGACCCTGCAATGAAGATTCTTTAAGGAGGAGTCAGAAATCCCTGATAGAGAAGTGGGGGAGCTGAGAAGAAGTCAATGAAAATTGTGGTTGTTAAGCATGATACCTGCTGTTGGCCTCCCGGGGCTCGCTCCTGCCTGGAACGCTGGCAAAATGTGCCCTCAGCTGCCTGAGAGGCAAGGAGGAGCAGGTGTTAGCCACCACCCGTCAGCTGTTGGGGGGGGGCTGTTTGGGTGGGGTGCGGGTGGACAAGGCTTCGGCTCTCAGCTGGGTGCTATGAGAGGGCAGAGGAGGCCCCGGGCAGAGTCGCCGTGTATGTGGTGAGCAAAAGGTGCACAGATACAGCACCCTAGCACCTGCCACAGATGCTCTCTAAATTGCAACTGCTTGTATCCCGCCTGCTCCCTCTCTGCCATATTCCAGTCCCACTCCTATTTTGATTTTATTTTTTACGTTTTTCCTTCCTTATTTTGACTTGGATATACTGCTACCGTAACTGGCACTCCAGCTTCCCGTGCCGCACTCAGAAACTGTCCAAGGCAACAGAAACCAGGCCCTGTCTCTGAGTTTAGCCACAGGGGCCTGCTCAGTGGCTGGAGTCAGGCCCAGCTCTCTGCCAGTTAGAAAAAGGTAAGGAGATTTAAGAAACCATTAAAAACTGACCCAAATCAAGACTCTTCTCTTAGAAATCACATCCCAAAGATGGAAGGCAGCGATGTGGCAATGGTTTTCCCACTGGGACCTGTGACCACCTAAGCCATCCTGTGGGCCCTGCCACCTAGGGCACACCTGAGCATGCCCTAGTCAGAGGGAATGGTTCTGATGGGGGCTGCAGGGGCCTGGGTAGGCCGCGCCCACCCTGCAGTCATTTCTTCCAGTCTAGTGCATTAACACCATTTCTTGACTTCTGTGGCTACAAGGAGAATGGCAAAATCCCTGGTGTGAGAATACCTCTCAGCCAAGAAATACAAACTGGGAACTCTGAGGCCCAGGAGGGTCTGAGCTTCTTCTCCAGGCCTGCCCTATAGTAAACACAGGCCCTACAAATACACACAAACGCATCACATACACGCCTGCCCTCAAGGCTTGAAAGAGACAAATGCTCCGCTTCGTGGGTGAGAGAGGACCGTAATCCTGCCCAGCACACGGCCCTCTGCCCGGCTTTCTGCGTCCAGCCCTGTGAGATCCCCTAGGTAGGTCCATTCTTATTTTAAGTGGAAAAAAAACTGAGACTCTGAGAGGTGGAGAGGTGGTCTCCGCAGAGGCAGAACTCTGCCCAGGCCATCCCTGCTTCTGTGTAGGTTGCCGGGTACCTAAGGGTGCCCCCAAGGAGCTGGCACGGCCTCCCTGGAGAGGCAGGGCCACAGTGTTATCTCCCTCCAGGCACCACGGTTGTCCCCTGCAGACAGTGCTGTGTTTCTGAGTCTCCATGTATCTCCCTCCAGCTGCCCAGTGCAAAGCTGCATCTAGGACAGAGGTCCTGCCAAACAACCCCCCAACACCAGTGCCCCAGGGTGCCCGGAGGATGCTATGGCAGCCCGGGAAGTTAATAAAGCCATCGGCAGCAATTAATTTTGCAGAGGAAAGAGACAGGTAAGAGGATTAAGGAAGCCAGAGCTTTGGTTTTAAGACGGAGCTTAGCATCCTCGCCCCCGGAGGAGGGATTTCAAGGGATTCGAGGGTGTGAGAGTGAAATGGAGCAGGGATATGGCAGAAAGTGGGCGAGTTGGTTATGGCACGTTTTTAGCAAGTTTTGCAAGCCACAGACTTGTAAATACCTTCTGGGTTAGACAGACAGACAGACAGGAATTAATCATGGTTATCATCAGCCTTGCCTGCTTAGCTGTATAGGGTCAGGGAAGGATGTCTGGATTAGAAAAAAGAAAGAGAAAAAAAAAGACAGCTGATTCGTAACCCCTTTCAGTCATGATACAGCAAACAGATGGGCCAACATCTTCTCTGCACTGGCATTGTTCTGAGCCTCTGTGAGCTCCCTTATCCCACTGGATGGTTCCGGGTGTGCATCTACCCCATGTTACAAAGGGGGAAAGCAAACTTTAAAGGCATTAAATAATTTGACCAAGGCTACATTGTTTAAAAGAGCCATAATTGGGGACCAGCAGTTAGCGTAATGACTTTGTCGCTGGACTCCCATGTAGTCGACCACAGTTCGAGTCCCGGACTCGGTGGCTTAAACTCACACCGGGCACTTATGTGTGTATGCCCAAGATCGAGAGGAGAATGGAGGAGAAGGGATTGCGGTGTGGCCATCCCCCCTGGGGGGCGATTTCTTGCTTTCTGCCTCTCTGTCTCTCTCTGTCTTTCTGGTGAGCGCACACGCCCTATAGCAAAACCCTCTCCCAAAAAAAAAAAAAAGAAAGAAAAGAGCCATAATTGGAGACCAGCAGATGGAGTAATGATTACATCCCTGGACTCCCACATAGTGGACCGTGGTTCAAGCCTCGGACCTGACAACTTAAAAAACTCATGCTGGGCATGTGTGCGTGCATGCCCAGGGTCCTGAGAGGAGAATGGAGGAGGAGATATTGCAGCATGACCACCCCCCTGGGGAGTGATTTGTCACTTGTTGTCTCTCTGGCGAGTGCACGCCTTATAGCAAAAATCTCTCATAAATAAATAAATTAAGTAATTAAATAAAATGAGCCAGAATTGGACAAAACCATCTGACCCTGAAGCGGTCAGCTGCCCTCCGCTCTCTATGAACAGGTTAAAAGGAAGTCCTGGGAAAGGGCTAATGGCTTAGGAGCGCAGCACCTGAATTGCTCGCAGGTGTGGGTATTAAGTATTTGACAACGATTTGTACTTGTTGATGGGTTGAACACCCTCCCATCTTTGAGCTCATCAAATATCCATAGTTCCATGGAGGAGGAGTAGCAGAGAGCCTAACTCAGCCCTAATCTCAAATATTTTTTTCAGAAACTCCTCATCGGTGGGGAAGTGTTACAGTTAAAAGTATGGGCCGTGGAGCAGCCTGAGTGCACATGCTGCTGCTATCAGTCCCACCCAGCCACTCACACTCACCAGCTGTGCGACCTTGGAAAAAGTCACTTAACCTCTCTGTGCCATGATTTCCTTCTTTGATAAAAGAGGATCATAATTATGCCTACATGAGCAGCATTAAATGAGCTAATGTACGTCCCGTGCTTAGTCCTACGCCTGGTGTGGAGTAAGTGCTGTGTATGTGTTAGCAGCTTTATCCCATCGTGTTAGCACTCATACTCATGGGATGCTCTGATACAGGGAGGTGGCACACCCCAAGATCTGCTAGATAAAGGACCTGTGTGTGCCGGCACAGGGTAAATGCCAAGAGAGTAGATGTGTAGAGCCCTGTTAACTCGGGCAGGGGAATGGCCCCTTCCTGAGGCTCCAGGTCCAGAAGCCCTCTGCAGTTTCCACAACAGCGAAGGCTTACAGGAGCAGTGGTTTGGGTCCCTGTTGGGGAGGCAGGTGACCTGCAGAAGTAGAACCTAGAGAGCTGGCTGAAGGAGGCTGGACGGGGCCAGCAGTGCTCTGTCTGCCCTGAGTGAGGGAAATCTGAGCACCTCTGTCTCATCATGGCTTCTTAACAGCCCTTCCCAAAATTCCTTAAAGATTGATAGGAGAGTTGGCTAGCCCCCTGGCCAAGTGGTTAGAGAAGCTGGATCCGGCATGACTGGCCACAGTTTAAATCCTGGCCCCAGAGGCTTGAGAAACATGCCAGGCATGTGTGCATGGGTGCATGCATGCCCAAAATTCAAGAGAATAGAGAAATGGAGGAGGGATGCAGTGTGACCTCACCACATTGGGAGTGCTTTCTCCCCTCCTCCTGTTTCTCTTTCTCTCTCTGGGAAGTGCATGCACCCTCTGGCAATTAGAAAAAAAAAAAAAGATCGACGGGAGAAAGGGCTGGGCAGTGGTGCAGGGGTGAAAATGCAGCAATGTGCAGGCTGACTTGTACGGGAAGGTTCTGGATTGGCATGTGGAGACCTTCTGGGGTATACTGGGCACATACGTGCTCATGTTCTAAGGCTGACTGAAGCTGGGGTGGATTGTGGTGTCAAGGCTTTCTTAGGGCTTCTGTCTCTTTAAAGAAATCATTGAATTTTAAAAGGGGGGTGAGGAGGGTTGGCAGGAGAGAAAGTAGCATTTAATGTACCGTCTGCTGAGTGTCTGCTTTGTGCCGGGCACTGCCCTGGGTATTTTAGACACACCAGCACTGATCTTTATGACAGCATAACCCATTCTACAAATTGGGAAACTGAGCCCCACTTGCCCAAAGTCACCGTGTTCCCTTGTGTAACAGCGCAAGGGGTAGTGGGTAGATGGCTCTGAATGGATGGCCCTCTGGACTATTGCGCTTAAAAGGAAGGAAGAAGCAAGAGAGTGAGGGAGGAGGGGTATGGACCTGGGCCGGCTTTGACTCCACGGATAGTGCTCCTTCTACTCCTCCCTGGCCGTGCCTTCTCTCCCCGCCTCCCTAGCATCGGACTCATGCGTGTGCCCTTTGCCTGTCCCCACAGCCCATCTGGCACAGAGGGGCAGGGAGGAGGGCCTTGGTCCACAGACCCCTGCCCTCTGGCCCTGTGTGAGCCATCCAGATCAGTATGCACAGCGGAATGAGGGCTGAGGGTCTAGGCCCTGGAAACTGTGGGTGTCATCCTGTCAGTCTGCAGTCCCTTGGCCCCTCCTTGCTTCCACCTGGTCAGAAGCCCTCAAGTCAGATCCAGCTGGTTCTGGGATTGGGCTGGTCTAGGGGCATGTATATCCCCAAGCTGGAAACCAGTGTGGGAAGCAACCTAGAGCAGGGGCCCAAGCTCCAGCATCAGGGTCAAGAACATGGACTAGAGGGGCCAGCAGTTAGCGTAATGGCTATGTCGCTGGACTCCCATGTAGTTGACCACGGTTTGAGTCCCGGACCTGGTGGCTTAAACTCACACCAGGCGTATGTGTGTGCGTGCCTAAGATCCCGAGAGGAGAATGGAGAAAAAGGGATTGCAGTGTGGCCATCCCCCCGGGGGTGATTTCTCGCTTTCTATCTCTCTGTCTCTCTGTCTTTCTGGCGAGCGCACGCACCCTGTAGCAAAAACCTCGACTCAACTCAGCTCCGTTTCCACACTGTGTGACCTGGTCTTGTTTCCCACCCTCTGATGACATGATGGGTACACAGTCCACAACACATGTCGTAAGGACACCATATGTAATAGATCTGATATTTAAGTCCTGCTTCCCGGGGATGATTTCTCGCTTTCTATCTCTCTGTCTCTCTGTCTTTCTGGCGAGCGCACGCACCCTGTAGCAAAAACCTCGACTCAACTCAGCTCCGTTTCCACACTGTGTGACCTGGTCTTGTTTCCCACCCTCTGATGACATGATGGGTACAAAGTCCACAACACATGTCGTAAGGACACCATATGTAATAGATCTGATATTTAAGTCCTGCTTTGCAGTCCAGGCTGTGAAACCTGCTAGCTGTGTGACTTTATGCAAATCACTTCTCTAAGCTTGGGGTCCAGTGAATCTAGAATCCAGGTCTCCCGGTTGGAGTAGCAGCAATTCCGTTTCTGTGGCAACCCAGCTGTCTCTCAAGGGACCATCTGGATCACGTCACCCTGGCAAGGTGCTGCCCAGGCAACCAGGTGTTTGTGTTTGGCAGTGGAAGCTCTGCAAGGTGGCAATTCCCCTCTCTGGGGACCGGGTGGTGGAGGGGCAGGTGGCTGGAAGGAAGCGGAGCCCCCCCTCATCATGCCTTTGCTGTTTTGGAGAGAACCAGAACGCAGAGGTTGGGAACTCTGGCCTTGGCTTTCCTTGAAGATTTATTAACATATGCTTTATTATATTCATAGGAACATTTCCTGGCTTGTTGAGGCTGGTGGAGGGAAACATTGCCTGGGGCTGGACTCCTGTAGGGAATTCCAAAGGACCCAGTCTCACCTGTTTGGGATGAAGAGACACCATTGTCTCTGTCAGGAAACAGGAATTACTGGGGGGGAAATTAGGAGTCTGCTTTTCAAACAGGCACATAATTATAACGACAGCAGGAACTCGTGCAGAATTCACCGTTCCACAGCAGCGCCCAGTGCCTGTTACTGCAGGCTTTGCGAGCAGCACTTAGGCAACCCTGGAGATTGCCTGCACCCTCTAGAGCTCGCAAGACCCACACCCGAGAGCGAGGGCGAGGAGCTGAGTGGGGAATGTGGAAGCCCCCTGGGCCAGCCTCTTCCAGGAGTGAGTTTCCAGTCTAGGCTGGGATGGGACAATGAGGAACAGTTCAGGAATAGCATCCATCACCATTTTTCATGGCTGAAGCCCTTGGCTTTTACAGCAGTCCATGCCTGACAGCTCCTGGCCCCCTTTTCCAGATGAGGAAACAGACTCCGAAGAAGGCCCCGTGTTCAGGGTCCCACCGCTGGGAAGCGCTAGATCAGACCCGGAGGGGGAAGGGCTCCATCTCCAGGAAGTCTGAGGCCCCTTCTGAACAGAGCAAGAGAACTCCAGGCCTCTGTTCCTGTCTTTCTCTTCCCCTCCTCCCTTTTCCTCTCTTTGGCTCTCCCGTTTCCTTTCTCCTCCTCTCGCTGTCTCCCCCTCCTGTTCCCCTTCATTTCCTTTGTCTCTCGCCTTTCCCCTTGGGACTGCAGTCCTGGCATCACTCCCAGGAGTTACCTGCAGCCTTGCTCAGGCCCCAGGACCACTGTCCACGGGGAACGCTGCCCTTGGCCACGGACGGTGCCACAAGAAACGCCTGCTGTTGTTTAGCCTTGCCCCCTCCTGAGCACCCTGAGCAAGGAAGTGACATAATTGCCTGTATTCCCATTTCCTCTAGGCCCTGTGCGGTCCCGAGCCCACCTCCGATGTGTGCCCCAGATGTTCAGCATCTCTTCCTCCCAATTAAGCGTCTGCCAGGAGGCCGGGAGGCGAGGGGCCTGCCTGTGCACAGGGCTCGCCTCTGTGCAAATGGGGCTGGGAATAGAGAAAATGGGAACTCAGCTTCCCTGCGCACAGACGGCGGGAAATTGGTGCACTCTTGAGCTCCGTGGGGAAGCTGGGCGGCTGTGAAGTGCGGCAGAGATGCCCCGTGCACTCGACTGCGCTGCACCAGTGCGGAAGCCGCAGTGATCTCCAGGGGAGAGCCATGTGCCTATCTCTGGGGACAGGGCCTCTGGGTTGCTACTCCTCCCACTCCAAATGGAAAGAGAACTGTAGAAGGAGAACAGAGGAGGAGAAAGGCACTGCCCCTCTAAGGAGTAAGGACATGGGTGCCCAGGTGACCCCCTGCTGCCACACAGAGCACTGATGTCCTGGCTGGACCATGGCGAGGTTTCAGGTCCTTGTCTCAGACATCTGCCTTGGGTGGAAAGAGCCAACTTAGCTCAGCGTCCAACTCACATATCCACCCGGTCGGGCAGGTGATACAAAGATGGCATCTTGGCTAAAGATACAGCTGAGTCTAGGGGCAGCTACAGTGCAGGGACTGCCTGAGGCCATGTGCCACACATGTCCAGAACTGCCAGGGCTTCTGATTCTGCAAGGACACTGGTGTTTTAATGCTGTCGGTCCCCTTATTAAAAACCCCATGCTGACCAGTCCAGTGTGGCTGAGGACTGGCTCTCAGGTGGCCAATAGACGTGTCAGACCTAAATCCTCTAAGGCACAAAGCGAGGACAGTGAGATGCATGACCGATGGGAAGAGGAAGAACTTGCCTCCTGCTCTCCTGCGTTTGAGCTGTGTGGCTTGAGGGAACTGACTTAACCGCTCTGAGTCTCAGGTGTTGTATCAGGAAATGGGGCTAACTATTCCTCCCTCCCAGGCCATTTGTGTTGAAGGTTAAATTGGATGATACAGAGGGAAGCTGTGCCCTGTGTGAGGGGAAAACTCAGTATCGATGTGGCATGTCCCAGGGACTCAGTTGGAACAGGAAGGTGTCCCCCAGCCTGGTGAGAGGAAGACCGCTGGGATGGGGAGGAGGGTGCTGTGTGTTGGACTCGAAAGGAGCAGCAGGAGGACAGTGCCGCTCTGGAGATCATGTGGTTTGCCATATGTCATCAGCGTCGATAATAGCTCATGGTGGTGGTACTGTGGTTACCAGAACTCTCCCGGGTGAATGTCAGTGTGCAGAGAGCTTTCCAGAAACACCTGGCCCAACCCCCTATTTTATTTGCAAAGAGACTGGCACAGATGGGGTGCAATCTTCCCAGCATCCCTCATTAAACCAGGGGGTGGGGACCAGCACAGCACAATACTTATCACTAATACTTTTCCCATTACTGTGGCTGGTGCGAGTACCGTTACTCCCACTGCAGTTACTATTGCTGTTATTACCACCATCCTATTACTTCAGTTCTGAATGTCCTTCTGCTCCAGCTGATAGTTAAGGAGTTAATTTTTATTGCATCCTTGCCGTGTGTGAGACACTGGGCAAAATACTGACATGCACCCTCTCCATGCATTTTCACGAAAAATACCAAGCAGCAGCAGGGATGTTGGATCTGACGTTCTCAAGACCACCGAACTAGCAAGTGGCAGGGCAGTTGTGGCTCCCAGAGGAGGGAGGAGGCCTGGCAAGATGCCAGGTGTATGGAGGCCTAGGGGTGTTGCCTTTGTGGGGGGATCTAATCATCTACCTGTCCTGCCTCACTTCACGAGACCTGAGACGTCACCGTCCACGCGGTCTGCTTTGGATCGGAATGCTTGTCTCTTTGTAATTTAGTCTTGTTCATTCACTCTGCCGCTGGATCATAGCAGGGTGAGGGGCAATGAGGCCAGGCCCTGAGCTCAGGCAGTTTGGGTCTCCTTGCTAGCCTGGCGACCCTGGGCCTGTCCCTTCACCTCCCAGTGGCCAGCTCAGGACCTCATGAAGAGCAGCTCTCCTGTAGCTCCATTGGAGAGGTCAGTAAGGCCAAGGCAGAAGGTGTACACCTTATAGCATTGTGCCAGCTCCCCACAGCTCAGAGGAGACATTGGCAGAGCCCGGGGTGCAATACCACTTACAGAGAAGACGTGCCCCCAAGGCACAGGTCAGTGATGGCAGGAAACCAATGAAATGTCTGGAAAAGACCCAGGACTTAGAGTTAAGAGGTTATTTGACTATTCATTCAGCACCCTTTTGAGCATCACTGTGTGCCAGGCCCTGTGCTGGGCCCCTGGATGTAGCGTGAACGATCCAGGCATCATCCTTACCCTCCAGGAGCTGCGAATTTGATGGAGAAGACAGACTCAGAAGAAACAACCTCTGTCTATGACAATCATTGTGATGCTTCTGTGAAGGCAGCTGGGAGCTTAGGGAAGTCTTTTCCAAGGAAATGATCCTTCCCAGGAGGCACCAAAAAACAAAGCTGTGCAGAGAAGAGGCAGAGAAGGGCATGCCAGGGGAGAGGGATGTGTGCAATGGCCCAGGTGCAGAAGGGATGCGAGTTCCCATCTCCTCTGCTGCTTCCGACTTGCTGGCCCTGCACAAGCTGCACCACTCTGTACCTCAGCTTTCTCATCTGTGGGATGGAAACCACACTACCTGCCTGCAGGTTTCCAGCCCTCTGAGAGACTAGAGGATATGAAGGGACTAGTCCCATGAATGCTGGGGGGATCTGGAGGCTGCCGCTCAGCTCCTGGCTTCCAGTCACCCTCGACTGCAAGGCCTCTGTCAGTACTGGTTGTTCCTCAGTGCAATTAGGTAATTAGGCCAAATTCAATTACACACCACACTCCCAGGTCTGTCTGGAGCCCAAGGGGGGCGTGGGCTCCCCTTGTGTGGGGAGCAGCAGGAGTACTGGCTTGATTCCCAGGGCTGTGCCTTTCTGGTGTACACCCCAGAATAATGCCTGCATCACAGTTAGGGAAACTGAGGCAGGGGAGAGGCAGCATTGCTTGGCTCCTGTCCTGGGCTATTTGGGTTACTACAACAAAATACTTCAGACTGGATAATTTGTAAACAAACAAACAAACAAACAAGAATGTACAGTTCTCGGTTCTGGAGACAAGAACTCGGTGCTGGCCGACTTAGTGTGTGGTGGAGGCCCGTTCCCCAGAGAAGGTATCTTCTTGCTCTATCCTCATGAGCCTGGGTTTGTGGGGCATGCAGAAGGGCTCTCTCAAGCTTTATAAAGGCACTAATTCTATTAGCCCATGAAAGCGGAGCCCTCCACAACACCCCAAAGCTCCTACCTCTAAATACCGTCACAAGGGGGATTAGATTCCAAAGCATACATTTTAGAGAGATACAACGTTCAGGCCACAGTATCCCCGAACCATAGCGGTCCTAAGACTGAGATTCCCAGAGCTGATTTTTTTTTTCCTTGAGTCTCACTCAGGGTCCTGGCCTGGGGATGCCCTCCCTTTCAAATTCATCAAGAGAGAGTCCTGGAAAAGTCCAAAGGTTGGTGGGTGGAGAGGGGGTTCAGCTTCCATCCCTAGGTTTGTAACAGTATTTGTAAGTCTCCCTCCCAGGTGCAGGCTGGCACCCGGATACCCCCAGCTCTGGCGTGTAGCTCTCCCAGGAGGACAGTGCTTCCTGTAGAGTTGGCACAGGGGGGTTGTGAATGCCTTTAAGGGGCCTCCCATCAGCCACAGATGAGAGTAGCCCAGGCCAAAGACAGCAAAGGGCCCTCCTGGGACCAGGCATGACCCTTCTAGGGACCACAAGGACACAAATGCCAGTCTAAGGAACCTGAACCTGAACTAAATCCTGAGGGCCCTGGGAGCCATGGAAAGTTTGTGTCAAGAGAGTAATATGGGGGCCAGCAGGTGGTGTGGCGGTGAAGGTGTTGGACTCCTACGTAGCTGACCGCAGTTCAAGTCCCAGACCTGGTGGCTGGCTTTCTCATTTTCTCGCTCTCTCTCTGGTGAGCACATGTGCCCTATAGCACATGAGAGAAAAATAATAATGATGATAATAAAATTAAATAAAAACTTCTTTAAAAAGAGACAGAGAGAGATAAGGTTATATTTGCCTTCTAAAAAGCTCAGTAAGTTAAAGAGGGACCTGGGGGCCAAAGGCACAGAAAACAGTTTAGAGGCCAGCACGGTTGTCGGGACGAGTCTGCAGGGTGGACGTGAGCCATGTGGAGAGAGGAGTGGAGGGTAACTAGCCAGCAGGGCCTAGTGCAGATGCCCTGCCCTGAGCCACCCACAGCCTGGGCTTCGGGAGCTCAGCTGTGACGGCGGGTGGTTTTATTCCTGACTTTCGAGTTATTGGCTCTGAAGATGGTACACGGCACCTTTCAAGTGAAAAACATCGTAACTTTGGATTTATTTCATTCTAAAATGAAAGTGGTTTGGGGAGGTTTCCTAAACACAAAAATAATACACAGCATTTATAGGAGGGCCAAGGAATACAGAAAAGTATGAAGAAAGTAATGAAAAGCAGAAATTCTACTACCAGGGGTTAACTTGGCACTGTCCATTAGTCACTCGACAAATGTTTGTTGAGCACCTACTGTGTGTCAGGTATGGAACTATCAGGGTACAGAAGGAACAGAACAAATGAGACCTGTGCCTATGTGGAGCTTGGGGTACACCCAAAAAATGTGCACTTATAGATAAGCTACAGATAAATACGCCACGCGGGCCTACTCCTGTGCAGCCAGTCTCTTGGCCATCGCAGGAGTACGTACACTGGAGGCCGCATGCCTGGCCCACCTGTGTTGACCTGCTCTGGCCTTTACAGGGAATCAGCCCAGGAAAGACTCGGGGGCATGGGGGGAGGGACAGCTAGTATACTGAATTGCCTTGCTGGGAGCTGCATCACCGACTGTGGGCTCCGACCCCCAGCCGATCCGGAACACGCAGGGCTCATGAAAAGCAAGAAGGCTGAGAGGAGGGAGCTGTGTGTGATGAGACCCTCCCCCTCTCTCCCCCTTGCACACACACTCACTCACTCGTAAATAAAATAAATGTATTAAAACAATAACACCAATGACACTTCTTGGGGCCTACCCGGACTTGGGGAGGTACATGCCCTCAACAACAAAGAGAAGAGCAGCATGTCTGCTAGATGTCTTTCCCGGGTGGAGAAGCTGGGCTGAGAGAGGGACGGTGACCTGCGCTTGGTCACAGAGCAAGCCCAGCCTCTATCCAAGCAGCATCTATTGCAGCTGGGGACTTGGCATCCCAGGCCAAGGAACATGCTATTTTGCTGAGCTCAACTGCACAGACAGATCCTGATTTCAACATCAGGCCTCCCACTCCTTGCCCTGCCCTGGCGGCCACCTTTGGATTTTCCCCAGGCAGACATTCCTATGTGGCCTGTCTGCTCATGTCCAGAGCCCCCAGAGGTGGGGGACTCCTAGGACCACACTGGGGAGTAAGCCACCAGATCCTCTGGGCTGCCATGGGCCAGAAACAAGGGCCCGGAAGGGAGCAGTCCCTGGGAGAAAGCCCTCTCACACTGGATGGTCGGGAGGGGCCGCTCCCGGGGATGAAGCCAACTCGCATGGGCTCAGGAAGTTTGTAAGCGGCTGCAGAGCTGCCCGGAGCTCACAGGGGTGTTTGGGCATGCTTCTCAGCCACCTCTTGTCTCCTCTTACCTATGCTATCATCCCAAAGAGGAAGGGACCTCAGAAGTGCTAAACCTACTAGTGTGTGGGGTCCCCCTTGCAACTGTTTCTCATCTTACATACTCGGTGTGACAAGGTGCTCCCTGCCACCCCTGGGCAGCCTTGACTATCAGGACGAGTCTTCCTTCTTTGGAACCCAAATTGGAAATCCCGCCCATCTTCATGGTGCATGTGGCTTCCATGGTCAGTGAGGCAAGGAGCTACACTCTGGCCCCAGGTCTCTCTGAAGGAGAGGAAACGAGGGGACTGGACTCTTCCCATCTGAATCCCACCAGCTCACACTCCTAAATCCTGCGCTGTGCTGGGCAAAAGAGGCAACTGAAGAAGAGCAAAGCCTTCCTGTTTCTCGAGCACTTTACAGTTTGGAGGGCATACTGTCAACTACACTGGGCAGGACCATAGACTGGGAGAGAGAGTCTGGCATCCTGGAAAAAGTCAGTAGCCCCGAGTTCTAATCCTGGCTTGACTCCTAATTTGTTATGTGACTAGAGGCAGCCCGCACCCCCTTCTGAGCCTCAGGTCCCTCAGTCGAAAGGTGGCACAAGAGCCTCTTCACTCCGGTGCTGATTGAGTTGGCGATTCCAGATGGGCGGAGAGAGACTCTGTCAGGAAGAAGCCTGGGCAGAATTGGCCACACAGATCTAGGGAGATAGGGGGTCCGGTGGTTGCTGGGGCAGCCTACATTGTGGTCCTACCACTGTCCCCAGTTTGGGCCACGGTGCGTGTGTGGCATCAAATCCATTCCCCACCTGAGCAAAATGGACACCGTCCTCCTGCCTGCTTGCAAGCCTTTGTCTGGGAAGCATCAGGAGTGGAATTCGGCTGCCCCAGCCCTAACAGGGAGGTGCGCAGCTCTGCCATGCAGACAGACAGATGGCCCCAGCACTGAGGGAAATTGCCTTTCCAACTGCAGGCAGCTTATGTCAGTCCAGCCCCAGGGCCATCCGGAAGCCCCTGTCAAAGCCGTGTCCTGGGAGAAGCAATAAAACCCTGGGACTGCTGAGGTATGGACATTCGAGCTGCTTTTGCTGGCCCTTCCCTTCAAAGGCGCCTCCAGAAATCAATGGGAAGAGATTCATTAGAAGCCTGGGTGGTGTGCTCCTGCCACCTCCGGCAGCCCCTTTGTTAACCAGCCCGAGTTTCCTGTCGGAACAGGCTGCCTACCCCTGAGAAACAGCTCATGTTCTCCCAGGGATCAGGTCTGGGAGCTCTCCGGCCACATGGGCAGGGACAGCAGAGTCACCGCAGACCCTTGGAGGCTGTGATTATCATGTGCAGTCATTCATTCCTTGATTCACTCATTCATTCAGGCAGCTGGTCCTTGTTTCATTCATACTGCAAATACTTATCAAGCATCTGTCTGGCATATTTTAGATTTTGTCAATATAACATGTACAAAACAGACAAAAGTCCCAGTTGACATGGAACTTGCCTTTTAGTGAGGGAGACAGTGTTGAACAAGATAAATAATTGAAAACACACCAGCCATAAATGTTAAGAACGCTAAATCAGGAAAACATCATAGTACGTATCAGGAGGGACTGCAGTTTTGGACAGTGTGGTTGAGGAAGGCTTTCCTGCGTGGTGTCACCTGAGGGAGAGCCTGCAGGAGGTGGACCAGAGGCTGTGCTACCTGGAAAAGCATCTGGAGCATTTGCAGCAAGAGAGACAGTGAGGCTGGGCCGAGTAAGCCTAGGGGGGCTGGCAGGAAATGAGGTTAGAGGGTTGACAGGGACTAGCCGGGTCTCGCGGGGCCTCGTGGATCCTAAGCACTGGCTGTTTACACTGACAGAGCTGGAGGCTGGAGGAACTGGAGGGTGGGTTTTAAGCAGAGAAATGACGTGCTGTGACTTTTTTTTTTTTTTTTGAGAGGTTTTTGCTATAGGGCACGTGCGCTCGCCAGAAAGAAAGAGACAGAGAGACAGAAAGCGAGAAATCACCCCCCAGGGGGGATGACTATGCCACAATCCCTTCCCCTCTACTATCCTCTCGGGATCTTGGGCGCACATGCACACGTGCCTGGCGTGAGTTTAAGCCATTGGGTCCGGGACTTGAACCGCGGTTGGCTACATGGGAGTCCAGCGACATAGCCATTACGATAACTGCTGGTCCCGTGGTTTTAAGAGGGTCGTCTATATACTAGTTTGCTAGGGCTGTCATGACAAAAAAAAAAAAAAGTATCCCAAACTGGGTACCTTAAAGAATAGACATTTAGGGAACGCATGTGCGTGCGTGCCCAAGATCCCGAGAGGAGAATGGAGGAGAAGGGATTGTGGTGTGACCATCCCCCCTGGGGGGTGATTTCTCGCTTTCTGTCTCTATGTCTCTCTCTGGCTGGCTGGCGAGTGCACACGCCCTATAGCGAAAACCTCTCCAAAAAAAAGAATAGACATTACAGATGTCTTGGTATCTGTGGGGGATTAGTTTCAGGACCTTCCAGGGATTCGAAAATTTTAGGATGCTCAAGTCCCTTACACGAAATAGCTCAGTATTTGCATATAACTTTCACACATCCTCCTGTGTAGTTTAAATCATCTCAACAAGACAATAGATTACTTCTAACACCAGATACAATGTAAATGCTAAGTACACATTGTCATATAGTACTGTTCAGGGAATAATGACAGGAAAAAAGAAGTCTGCACATAGTCAGTACAGACGAGGCCTGGCTACCTAGTACACACGCCAACAATGTAACATTTTCGATCCTTCGTCCTTCCATCTGCAGTTGGTTGGACCTCATCTTACCAGTACTGAATCACAATTTTAGAGACCAGAAGACAGATACCAAGGTGTTGGCAAGACCGAGTTCCCCTAAATGCACAGGGAAGGCTGTGTGGTAAGCCTCTACCCTAGTTCTGCTAGTTCCTTGGCTGGCAGCAGCGTAACTGCTCCAATCTACACCCATTCTCCCATCATGCCTGCGTGTCTGTACCCACATTTCCCCTTTCCAGGAGGATGCTGGTCGTGTTGGGTTAGAGCCCACCTTAATGACCTCATCTTATCTTGATCATCTGCAAAGGCCCTGTTTCCAAATCAGATCACATTGACAGGTAGTGAGGGTAACACATTTTGGGGGGACATAATTCACCCTTAGCACCATAGCTGTCAACTTGTTAAGATTTATTGATGTTACCTCCTTTGGTCTTCCTCAGGACCAGTGCAAGGTGGTCCTCTGCCCATTTTACAAAAGAGGGGTGGAGGCCCAGAAGCCCGTTCAGGGCCATCAACTAGTTAGTTCTTCTTTCCTGAGTCTCAGTCTCCAAATCCAGGCACAGCCCCTCCCTCTACAGCCCCTGGTTAGCCAGGGAGCATGGCCAGTTCTTTCCTGTCTCCACTCCAGCCCCAGGAGCAGCTCCCATCCCTGTCTGACCGCCTCTGCCTGGAAACCCTGCTGAGACGCTGATGAGGTGTCTCAATAGCATGTAGCCAGGGCGTGGCCTTCCTCCTGGCTCAGCAGGTAGAGGGGCAGCTGCACCATTTGGCCTCTGCTTCCTCGTCTCCTCCTCTCAAATCCTCTTCTGCTTTAGCTTGACAGGAGGCTTTCCTGGGTCCCCAAAACCTCGCAATTGTACGGCGTCTTGGAGGTGCCAAGTCGAGATGTGGAGCAGGGGTTGGTGTGCTGTTTTCAAAATGAAACGATTATAAGGATTTGGGCACACTTCTGGGAATATGGTTGAGGTCTGAGGAGCAGTCATGCTGAGGACAGTGGCAGAGTGAGAGTCATGGGGGTCTCAGTCTGCACCCTCCTCATCCCCCACCTCGGGTAGAGCTCTGGCCAACTCAAAATGTCAAGTGGGTGCTTACCAAGGCACAGATGCTAAGCTTTAAAAAGAAACACACAGTAAGAAATTATCTCAGTATATGGAATGGAGTGTGCTGGAAGGATTCTAAAACAGAGTTGGAGGGACAGGAGGTCTCATCACAACTCTTAACTGGCAAAGTGACCTGGAGGGTTACCCTCCTCTGGATTTGGAGTCCCACCTTGGGACTATATTAATCGTGTGACACCAGTGCAGACTTTGGAGCCAGACTGCTAAATCGTCTAAAATTCTTCAGTAAGTGGTCTACAGCTCTCTGTGCCTCAGTTTTATCGAATAATCATAATTACCTTCTACCAGAGAGGGCTGCTGATGCGGATGGTATGTGTTAATACTTGGGAAATGCCCAGCAACCTGCAAATGCTCAGTAACCGTGAGGGCTGTACTGGTACCACCAGAGGAAAGGCTAGGATCCACCTTAGGAACCCCTAGTTCTGTGTCCCTGTGTGTAGGTAAGGTTTCAAGAAACTTTGTAGGGCCAGCAGGTGGCATGGTGGTTAAGGCACTCCCACATGGCAGAACATGGTTCAAGTCCCGGACCTGGCAACTTACTTTCTCACTTTTCCCTCTCTCTCTCTTTGTCTTTCTCTGTCTCTCTCTGGTCAAACCAAATAATAATAATAATGATAATAATAAATAATTCTTTAAGGAAAAAAAAAAGGTTTCAAGGGACCTCAATTGTGCCATTCAATTTCAAGATTGTAAGTTAGAATTTCAGGAGGTGACCAGGGCAAAGAAGGAGGGAAAATGGGGCAGAGGGAATAGTGTCACCAGGAAACATGCGATTTTATACCCTGGCCCTATACAGGTGGGCACAGGGCCCAGGAGGGGAGCCGAGCCCCTGAGGTGACTCATGCCCAATGCAGCTGATGGAGAGCCTTCACTGGGCTACTTAGCTGACGGGTGATGGAGGCTCAGGGCTGGTTCCCTCAGCCTGTGTGCATCTTTGTGGGAGTCCCACCTGTGCCTTGTATTCCCTTCCACGTACCCTCAGCAGAATCAGTATGTGAAGGTGAGTGGCCCCAGCAGCTTCCGAGACCTGAGCTCACGTCTCATACTCAGGACACGGCCTGGGGCCTCCTGGTTGACCTCACTTTCCTCCTGAGTACTTGAGCCTGCATGGTGTCATTGCTTCTTTAGGATCCTTGTTCAGACCTGCTGAATCAGCAGACCCTGCCTGAAACCGACCCAGCTCTGCAGCTCAGAGCTCAGTGCCCAAGAGAGCCACCTCTGGATTCATTGTTCTGCCTCTCCCAGTTGGAGGAGCTGGGCTTTTTATGCTGGCTCTTCCTCCTGAGGGGCCCCCTCATCCTGGTGTCCCATTCCACAAAGACTCTTACAGTGGGTGACCCAGCCCGAGTCGCTTTCAACCCTTGGGTGACCTATATCCTAGGTGGCATGGCTCTTTTTCTCTTTCCTCATCTGGGCTGGGACAAGATCCAGGAAGCCTATCTGGTAGCTGAACTGGGGAGCCCTGGAGGAGGCGTTTTCCCCGCACCCCCAGGGTTGGCTATAACCGTGTCCTCCCACCGTGGCAGCATGGGTCCTGCAGGGGTGGGTTCTGCATGACAGACTCTCTCAGCAGTGCAGAGCATCCTCTCTGCTCTCCAGAGCGAGCGCTGCAGCCTTCCCTGGCTGCAGCGCTGTGATTTATTGGCGGCTTCTCCTCACCGGGGCCCATGGCAGGAGGAGTTCAAACACCCGCGAGAAAAGCCACCCGCTATTGATCCCCGCGTCGGGCCTCCCGAGTGCTCGCGGGCATTCATCAAGGAGCCGCAGCACGGGGGCTGCAGCTCGCCCTTTCTTCTTCCTTTCTTCTCCCTCCCAAATCATTCCCCCGGGGCTGTGCCCCCCTCGCCGAGGTCACTCGGAGAGCTAGTCGGAGTGCCTGGCAGCCGAGGTGGGGAGTGCCTTTGTCTGCAGCCTCTTTGCTGTAGATCCTTATCAAGGGGGTGGAGCGGGCCGCTCTGGGCCCCAAGCTTTTGAACAAACCTTTGGAAGTTAGAGAACTGGAGTTAGAAGTTGGAGCAAGTGAGGAGAAGCCCTTCAGAAGCTGAGACTAGTTGGAATGCCCGAATTTCTGTAGACTCCAGGCCTGTAGTTCTAAAAAGAGCTTGCTAACCAACTGGGCCCAGAGGGGCTGAATAGCATGGAGTGAGCCCTGAAATTAGCATGTGAAAACTTCAGCTTTGGCCAGGAGGCCTCCTGTGCTGGCTGGTGAATGGATGCTTGAAAACAATTTGTTTTCCTAATTACGTAAATCTGCTAGTGAAGAATATTTACTTTTTTCCTTTCTTTTTTTTTCTTTTCTTTTCTTTCTTTTTTTTTTTTTTCCTACCTGGGGAAAGTCTCAAATCCTTGGCCCCAAGTCTGAGGATTCTAAATAAGCATATGAATTCTATTTTCTGACCCCACCCTGAGGTTGATCCCAGAATGGGTCCCTGAGAGAATTAGGAAGTGGAGTAGGGGTTGGGTAAGGCAGTTTTCCAGGCCATGCCTCTGGTCAGTGTTCTGGTGTAAACCTCTGCCCTGCTTCAGTCCAAATTCTGGCTCAACCTATAGAAGCAGTTTTCCTCAACTCAGTGTATAGGACGACTTCTACCCACAAGGTAACAACATATATAGGGTGTTTCAGGAACGAACCTGGAAATTCCAAACTCTTGGGTCTTTGGCGTTCCAGGAGGCATTTCTTTTTTTTTTTTTTCCTACCTGGGGAAAGTCTCAAATCCTTGGCCCCAAGTCTGAGGATTCTAAATAAGCATATGAATTCTATTTTCTGACCCCACCCTGAGGTTGATCCCAGAATGGGTCCCTGAGAGAATTAGGAAGTGGAGTAGGGGTTGGGTAAGGCAGTTTTCCAGGCCATGCCTCTGGTCAGTGTTCTGGTGTAAACCTCTGCCCTGCTTCAGTCCAAATTCTGGCTCAACCTATAGAAGCAGTTTTCCTCAACTCAGTGTATAGGACGACTTCTACCCACAAGGTAACAACATATATAGGGTGTTTCAGGAACGAACCTGGAAATTCCAAACTCTTGGGTCTTTGGCGTTCCAGGAGGCACTAAGGCTCAGACTAAAATTGTAGACTACCATTGCACAGAGCTCCTGTGGGAGAGGGAGCAGTATTCTGGTTATTTGACATCTTAGCTGTTTGGATTCCGGATAATCAAGATTCAAGCCCTGATAGCAAGTTAAAACCAGATTAACAGTAGAAACCAGGTCTTAGGGAACATCACTCTCATCATCTCTCACATTCTGAAACGTGAGTCAAATTGTTACGTCCGTCTCTTTTCTGGAAGTCATCGATGGAGCAGTGGGCTTTGCAGTGGATCTGTCTGGGGCATTTGCGGTGGGAAAGATGAGAGAATCTTCCTCTGGTCTCTTGGGGCCCCAAACTCCTGTGACTGCCTAGGAGGGCAGGACCTCAATGAATGTGTCTCAGTGAGTAAATGATTGTCCCAGAGAAGCCATTATAACCCAAGAAGAGGTGAGGCTGAGCTGAGCCTGGAATTTGTGCAGAGCGAGAGGGAAGTCTTTCCCCTGGCTGTCCCCAGGGTTGGCCCCGCAGGAAGGGGATGCCAATTAATCTCTCTCGCAGGAAGCTAGTTCTTGTCCAAAAGGCAGCAAGTTATGAAGAATGAATTAGTCCATTTAACCAGCTCCTCGGAGGAAAAGCCCATGACAACTGCATTTCCAAATGCCATCCCCGAAAGTGATATTTCAAGTGGCAGTGGGTGGGATTAGAGCCTGCTAACGATTTATGTCAAACGAGGAGCAAGACCGTAATTTCTAGATACGTGATTTGTCTCAGCCATTTCCAGTGCGGGCAGCAGGGCAGACAGTAAGGTTTAGGGGCGAGCCACAGGCTCAGACTGGAATGGAAGATGAAGTCCGAAGAAGCTCACAGAGACAAGTGAACCTGGTCATTGCCTGGGTCGCGGGGAGAGCAGTGCACGGAAGTCCACTGCAGAAATTTTAAAGACCGTCCTGGCTACCTTTCTTTGGGGGTGAATGACAGGGCCTCACTTAACCATCCTAATTGTTCAGGGCAGTTAGGTCGCTATTGAAGCAACTTTCACTGGCAAGTGGGCGGGGTGGGGGAGGGGCTATAAATACAGCGTCTCTGGAGGAGGAGGAGGAGGATAGAAAGTGCCCTCAAAAGAGGGACGCAGACTCTGGGGTGGCACAGCGGGTTGGCTTCCTGGGTGCCTGCAGGGCACAGGACTAGGGTGGGGGCAAGTTCAGCTGAAAGCCTTGTCTTTTTGACAGACAGGCTGGAAGGAAGAGGCCACCACAGGATGCAATGTCAGGAAGGCAGCAGCTCCCGGGGCGGGGCAGAGACGCGCTGAGAGCAGCTGCCGCCCCCGGCTTCGCTCCGGCCGCGGGCTCCCGGGCAATGGAACTGCCCGAAGTCAGGGAGCTGGAGCGTACGTGCGCGCGTTCACCCTGTCCTGGGCCACGCGCTCGGGGAATTCCGGGGGTTGTCCGGGGTCTCTCTGCCAGGGAAGTAAAATGACAGGCCGCCTACCTTCCCCACCCCCTAACCTGTTCCGAAAATCTTTTAAAGCGAGGTTTAATCTGGAGGCCCCTATCCCTGCCCCGCCCCTCCTCTCCCCGGCCGAAGCCGCCTCCGGCCCTGCTTCCTCCTCCGTCCCCACCCTGCCTTGGACCCTCATTAGCATGACCACTTAGGAGGATTCACCCGGGGGCGGGAGACACCCGAAGTCACCCACCGCCAGCGCCTACCCGGCGGCCCCCTCGGGCGACTGCGCTCCGGGAGCCCCACTCGCACAAGTGTTGCTTCCAATTAATTGCCTAGGCGGGGGAGGGAAGGGGGCCTGGTCGCCGCCCCCGCCCGGAGGCTGGAGCGCTCGCTCGGCGGCGGCGTGCACCAGCACCACCCCTGCGTGCAAGTTTGAAATGTGAGCTGCCTCCGATTCATATTCGCTCGCGCTCCCTCGCAGCA
>NW_006159929.1:3126347-3131568 GCF_000334495.1 Tupaia belangeri chinensis
GCGCCCCGCGGCCCCGGCCGGTGGGGCCCCAGCCCTCTGCGGGCGCCAGGGCGGGACCACGGCCGGTACAACTTCTAGGTAAGTGCGGGGCTGAAAGGGTCGGCGCCGGGGCGCCCGCGGGCCGGGCCCGGCTCCCTCCGGGCGCGGGGGTGAGTGTGCGTGCCTGTGTGTGACAGAGGAGGGCCGGTGCATTGTGGGTAGCGCCGTGTGCTGCATGGTGTCAGCCTGAGGCTTGGCCGCGAGAGTGGCACCGGCGTGCACCGGGCCGGTTTTGTGCGCCCACGGAGAAGCCCTTCATCTCTTGGGACCAGGGACGGGCTGCTCCCCTACACCTCGCCAAGGTGAAGTGGTGGCTCTCCAGCAGACATTTTGCAGGGCTCCATCCTCAGTGGGCTCCTACTGCAAAATTAAGAATCATCCAGAAAGCCTTTTCTGTGGAGGCAATGGCTGAGGGTCCTTAACTTGAAGCTGCTCCATTGTCAAAATGCAACCCTGATGCTCAAAGCGCCCAGAAACACTCATGAGCCCTGGTGATGCCACTGTTTTGGCAGGGCACCCTTCTCAGAGGGTGGGTGTAGAGTAGACTTCAGACAAGTGTTTGCTGGAAAGTCGGCAGGTTTGCATTAGTGGAAGGAAGGGGCCTTTCTGGGGGTGCCTGGCCTCAGGCTGTGAAGATCCTGGACAAGGCCTTGGAGAGGAGGGTTTCTCAGAGTTCAACCAGAAGCTAAGGGATGGCTGCTCTAGATGCTGAGCATGTGATTTTGATGTTGGTATTATACAAGCCAGGGTGCTCTGTATGCCAACTCCTGGGACCAACCTGAAGCCGGCTGGGGGTAACTAGGAAAGAGCAAGGGGCACCTCCTTAGTGGGGTTGTCAGGAGACTGTTGCCCGCGTGGTGGGGGCCTAAGTCTCCTGCCTGTGACCATCAGGCTGGGCTACCCAATGGGCACAGCATGGCTGGTGGGTCTCTCAGCACCAGTGTGTTGTTAAGGCAGCTGGCAAGGAGTGGGTGCCAGGGTGCTTTTGAATGGCCCATCCCTGAGTGGGGGCCACATGATGGGCCAGAAACCTGGCTGTGGGATGAGCTGGAGTAAGGCTGTGCCATGTGGAAATCAGGGTGACCCCAGGTAGCTCCTCCAGTTCTGGAGCTGTGGGCAGGAACTTTATCCCCTGTGCCTTGCACCTAGAAAGGCCCTGTCGCACAGTGGGGCGCGGGGGGGGGGTGGGCTTGGGGTGATGAACCTTGAGTTTGCTCAGCTTCTTCTTGTGGAAGCCTGCTTACCTTTCTTGTGTATTAGCTAGGCAGCGACTACCCTCCAGCTAGCTGGATTCAAGTCTCCTCCTGAGCTATTTTTACCCTGAACTTCCTTAGTGAGAAACCACCAAACAGCAATGCTTTGGTGAGAATCTGGGTCTTTACCGGAAGCCGCCGCCTGCACAGAGTTTGAGACTTGCTTCATAATGCTGTCTCCACTCCCCTGCACAGCTCCCCCATCGCCCAGATCCCCCCTTCTTTCTCTCTTCGCCTCTTAGTTTTCACCACAGCCTGTGCACTCAGAGACTTGTGAGCCCTGGTTTCAGATGGGGAAACTGATGTGCTGAGACCATGCAGGGGGTGGTGGAGGAAGCCTGGCATAGCCGGTGCTAGACCCAAACCAGCACTGTGAGCTCCTTGAAGGCAGGCAAGTGTTATTTGTATAGCCTGGTGCCAACCATGGTGCCTGGCAGGTGGCAGACGCTTAGTAACTGCTGAGTGGTCGCATGAGCGGAAAGTTGGTTGGGTACTGTTTCCCTAATGGAGTGGGGAGGTGACACAGGGACTCAAAGAGCCCTTCCGTATCTAAACCAATGCTGGCTGAGCACCTACTGAGCGCTCAGCCCCACTCAGTCCCTGGGAACTCTAAGATGAGCCCCAAGTTTAGAGTCTGCCAGTCAGACTGAGAGAGGCGTTCCTACAGATGTTCAACCAGAATCTTGTCTGGGGACTTCCTAAATGGCACTTTCTGGGTCACGTCCTTGGGGGTAAGGATAGTAGAGTCTAAGGTGGTGCAGTCCAATATGGTCACCTCCAGCCACACGTGGCTGTTCATGAATTTACATGAATTCAGAGTAAGAGTTCAGTTTCTCACTGGCACTAGCCACGTTTTAAATGCTCAGTGGCCATGTGAAGCTATAGGCTACCACACTGGGCAACTCAGATTAGGGGGCATTTTCACAATGGCAGCAAACTCAACTGGACCGCTCTGGCCTAGAAGGATGGAGACTTCAGACAGAAGCAAGGTGAGGACAGTGCAGGGCAGGTTGCAAGATGTGGGGGGCTCCTGCTTCCTTAGCATTGAGTTTTACTGCAGTCTCCCTCTGAATATAGACCAACCAGGAAAAAGCCAGGGTTCAGTTTTGCCCAAGGTCATCCAACAAGAGAGTGTTGTGAGCCTAGGTCCCTAACCCCTCTGCCAGTGCCTGCCATCCAGCAGAGGTCACCCAGGGACGTGGGTGGGCAGCAGTCCCACGAGCAATCCCAGACCTCCCTGAGGAGGATCTTGGTGCCGGTAGGCGTCAGTCTCTGTGAAGTCATCCATCGATCGGGTGGGAGAGCCAGCTCAGTCCCGGGTCCTCAAGAACAGAGGGTTCTGTGCTGGCAGAGCTGGAGGAGAAGGCAAGAGGCTCTCTGGGCAAGGGCGGTGTTTACCTCTATCCAAGTGGCTTTGGTCCCTTGCGGGAGGCCGGCTCCTCCACAGGGAAGGAACTCAGGAGCGGGCCTGGGCCAGGTTCCTTCACACCACCCAGAGAGGGTTTCAGGCCTGAGCCCAAGGGGTATGGATTTCTGGACATCTGACTTGTCCAAAATGCCCCGGCTGCCACCCTGCCAGGATGCCCCACACATCAGTGGGCATCTGCTGGGCCATACTTGCCCTCACTTCCCCCAGAAGCCTCAGCTGCAGGAGGAAACTCTCTCAGGGCCTGGTAGAGAAGCAGCAGCCTCACTAGGGAGCTTGCTCAGGGAAAAACAAGGCCCCTACCCTCAAAGCACCTCCAGCTTCTCAGGGAGCTCCCGGCAATAACCCCAGCAGGAAGGCTGGCAGCCCACTGCCCAGAGGGTGCAGGGACTTCCTGCCCCAGGGTGGCAGGGCAGGGCATACCTGGGATGGAGGGATGCCGTCTGACAGTCTGCTGCAGTTGCAATCAGCCAGGATGAGCTTGAGGTTTGTGACTGGATTCCACCCTGCTTCTTTGGTTTGCTGACCCCGTATCCTAAGACAACCACCTCCACCAGCTGCAGGCCTTACTGAGCCAACTAAAGGAGGATCTGAAAATGAGTGCTCAAGGACTCCCCAGCATGCCTGAAAGAGGGGTCTTCAGGGCCCATCCAGGGGCGCTTGAGAGATGAGAGGGCCTGTGGCAGTCCCTAGGTCTCCAGTTCTCTTAATGGCATGGGAGGGGACTAACAAGGACCCCACACAGGCCTTTCCAGCACCTTTTCCTAGAGCTGGGGTGCACTGCCTTGGGGATGCCCACAGCACCCTTGTTCCTCAGATGTTGAGCAACATCTGACGGGCTCTGTGCCCCTCCAGGCTGACTCCGGAAGCTGGGCCCTGAAGCCCACTGCCCAGAGCATTTGGCTGTCAGGACTTTGGGACTGGGCAGGCTGGGGACATGTGTGCCCTTTTCTTCCCTCCAGGCAGCCCCAGCCATGACCGTGACTTCTGCAGCGAGCCAGCTCTGGGGGTTTCTCCTAGGCCCTGCAGCCCTCCTGGGCTCTCTTCCTACCCCTGCCCACTGTGGATGAGGCCAGGCCTTAGGAGTGCCCAGCCAGGGGTAGTAGTGGCTGCTTCATGCTTGTCGATGAATGAAGACAGGGATCATCCAGGATACCCCACTTCCCTAAGAGTGAGGCTGCAGAACCACCTTGGAGGTTTGGTTATTCCAGCTGGGGCCTGGCCTTGAAGATTGAGCTTAGGCTTTCTCCCCAGACAAGTCCGATGCTGCCCATGGAAACAGAACTCCTAAGGCCTACTCCTCCAGTGATAATATCTGTGGTCCGGTGCCAGATTAGCGTGTGACCTTTGGCAAGTCACTTCCCCTCTGGGGCCTGAGTGTTCTCATCTCTGTACTGAGAACATTGCTCTCTCCTCTCTTGGTCTCATCTCTAAAAGGTACACACCACCCTGGGATTTCAGCTACCAGTCCTATACTAGACAGAGTGTGTGCAAGAGGTGGGAGAGAGAAAGCAAGAAAGAGGCTTAGGCTCTGCCTTTGGGTGCTCCCGTCAGCATCCGGGGAAAGGGGGCAGCAGGAAGCATTACCGGGCAGCAGGGAGGGGAGAATGAGTTTAGCAGAGACCTGTACTATACATCCAAAGAGCCAGAGCCCTTGAAGGAAGAGAGTCAATGGGCAACTTTGGGGCTGGAGCAACCAGAAGCTCTTTCCAGGTGGAACTTGTTTGGAAATCAATAGAATCTGGGTCTTGGGTAAAAAAGGGGAGTGACTGTCTGCTGGGAGGAGGTGTAGCTGCAGTCTTGGAAACCAGGAGAGGTGTGGCACTTGCTAAGAGAGGCTAGGTGAGCAAAAATGCGGGAGTTATGGGAGTTAAGATCAGAGTTACTGGGAGTGGCTGAAACTCCAGCCTGGAGCTCAGATTTTGCCCTAAGGGCAGTGGGGAGCCATAGAAGGCTTCAGAGCCACAGAGGCCACCGAGACTCTTCTGGCTTCTAGGAGTAGGGTGACTGCTGAGTTGCAGGCAGCAATCGGTGCATGGTAATAGGAGAGTGGTGGGAGGTCGGAGTCCTGCAGCGGGAATGTCCCAGCCCCTGCTGACGCAATGGAAAGCCTTGTCATGTTGCAGGGTTCCTGTTTTGCGGTTGCCTGTGGTGGGGGGCAAGGGCAGGCAGAGCTGCCTTCTGAGGAGCTCCGGGAACTCGATGGAACGCATCCAGACCTCCCCACGGCAGCCCTCTGCCCTCTCCTGGAAAAGACAGCCAGTCCTGTTTGTGGAATCTGTCCCCAGCCTCTTGGGGATTACAGCCAGGCCAGGAGGGTTTAAAACCATTGTGAGCATTTCCCTGGGGCTAGAAGGGGCAGGTGAGAGGAGACAGCCTCTGGGCTTGCAGAGTTGGGTCTCACACTGTCTCTGTGCTCCCATATTTCAGTCAGAGCCGAGGTGGCTAGCAATTTATAGCCCCTCTGCCTCTAATTGTTTTGTTCGTGGTGTGTTCAGAAGGT
>NW_006159929.1:3131632-3174203 GCF_000334495.1 Tupaia belangeri chinensis
CAGCAGGGTCTGGTTCAGCCCCTCTGTGTGGGAGGGAGGACTGTGACAAACGGGGCAAGTTTCGGAGAGGAAGGAAGAAAGAAACCCAAAGAGCCCTCCTTTCTGTGTCTTCTCAGTGCCACTGCCCAGGAAGCCTTCCCTGGTCCCCACCCCAGCTCCCAGACCCCTCTCCCAGCACTCCCTCAGCTCCCTCGGATGTCAGTATGTTTTATGTGACCCATTGCCCTCCTAGTGTCAGCCCCACTTGGTTGTGAATTGAGGGACAAACAGTCAGGGCCAAGCGCTCACTAAATGTCTGGCAAATGACTAGCTCAGAACACAGGCAGGTCACAGAAAGATGCTGAGACCCGAGTCCTGGCCCAGCCCTGGACTCTCAGATTGGCTGTGAGACCTAAGGTGGTGGGGAGGGGGGTTCCTCACCTGTAAGGAGCTCTGGATGTGCTGCACTGTCTGGTACCCCAGCCACCAGTCACATGGTGACTTAGATGCATGTTAGTTAAAATGAAGTCACATTTTCCACTCCTCAATCCCAGTGGTCCTGTCTTGCCTCCTCAGTGCCCCACGGGGTAGTGGCTGCTGTGTTGGACGGGGCAACCCTTAGACCTTGCTACACTAGCACACCGTTCTGTTGCGGGGTGCTGTGCTCAAGGGGTTTTCAGGGGGGTCTTTGCCCAAGGGACTTCCTGCCTCTTCCAGCTGCTGCAGCAGCTGCTCTGCCCCCTGCCCACATGCTCAGGACCTCCCTGCCTCAACGGCCCAGGGCGCTGAAAATGGGGCTACCCAATGTCCTTCCCAAGACAGCATCGGAGGGTAATTATGAAACCCACATCTGTCATTTACTGGGTTACTTTGGCTAAGTCCTTAACTCCTCTAAGCCTCTGTTTCCTGATCAATAAATTAGAGCCACCCGTCCCTGCCTCGCAGGGCAGTAGACCAGAGTAGAGTAAATGAGACCGGCCGAGAAGTGCGCTTAGCTCAGTGTTTGGCACATAGTAATCGCTCAGTAAGTGGCAGCCCCCCTTGCCATCAGGTGGGCTTAATTCTCCTGCAGTGTTTAGCTCCAAGACTAGCCATGCCTTTGGTTCCTCTCGAGTTCCCAAGCCTGAGAAACGGGGTTCTCTCTTGACCCGGCTCTCTCCCATGGGCCTCAGTTTCCTTGCCCGTGAGACACCGGTACTGCCCTCACACTGTCTGCTGTGACCAGAGACCTCGTTGTGGCCTGTGGTGGGTGGGGCCTCCTGCTTGGCCACTGTAAGAGCCTGGGAAGGCCAGGGGACCGAGAGGCGGAAGTGTGCTGTCCCTTGTCCTGGTGCAAGACCGCAGGGCTGTCCCAGCGTACCTCCCAGCTCTGGAGGAAGTGTGCGTGGGCCGACACACAGGCGCACTTTCATTTCCCTCTGAGGGGCGAGCTGGGAGTGTCCATCCTGAAGCCCTCTGGTGATTTGCCCATGGACTTCTGCTGAGGTTGCCCTGTAGTTGGTCAGGGTCTGTGCACCCCCAAATCGAGTGGAATGCTTTTTCTGGGCCTCAAGGTGGCTCCTTGTACCTCAAGGTACATGGAGTACACGTTCTTAAGGGTCAGACCACGGGGCCAAGCCTGGCTTCCAGCTGCTCAGAGCACCGGAGAGCCCCTTGTTGGAACAACATTCCAGGAGATGGGCAGGGTCCCAGGAGCCTGCATGCTGCTTGTCACCGCCCTCACCCACGCCTGGACACCCGCTGTGTCCTTGTGTTGGGCTGGAACAGTCCTGTGGCCAGCCTTGAAGAGCAAGGGGGCAACACTGTATGAACAGACTGGGCACTGAGGGGGGAAGGAGGCTCCAGGCAGGCCAGGGGAGGGGCTTTCGGGGGTCTGTCATGTGGGGAGAGGTGAAAGGGCTACTGTGCATTCCAGGAGAGACTTCCACTCGACTATGTATGGGGGCATGGGGTCCAGGTGGGAAGGGCATGGCCCTGTGACTCCCCTATTTGGAGTTAGAGGCTCTCACCCCTCCAAGATCCCCTTCCTGAGCCTGCCCTACCAGCACCTCCTCCTCATGTCCCCTCCACATTCTGGGACCTTTAGCCCTCTCTGAGCCTCAGTTTTCTTACCTACAGAGTGGGAGAATAGTACCCATCTCAGGCTGTGGGAGGGTTAAAGACCACATTCCCACTAACACCTGGAACGTGGGACTCGTGAGCCATGGCCAGCCATCCTTGCTGCTCTGTTGTGGGTCTGCTTGTGTCCCTGCAGGGACCCTTTCCTGCCTGGGAGCCTTGGCACCACACAGTCCAGGCCCAGCCTGCCCACACACCGGGTGGCGTCTGGGGGTGCCTCTACTCCAGCACAAGCCCAGAGCTGGTAAAGCATGCACAATGCTCTCCTTTCCACACACCTGAGCAGTCCAGGACCAGTCAGCCCCCCTGCCTCCCTTAGGGGGCCCTTGGGTGTGAGCTCAGGCCTTCCTCAATGTGTGTTGAGAACAGGCTTGTGGCTTTTCTGTAGGGCGTTGGGGACAGCTTACGTAACTCTCAGGTGTGTCTGAACTGCCAAAGACAGTTCCCCCAAAGCTCTTTGGCAGTCCCAAAGATGCCCTGAAGGGAGGACAGAAACCATTATTCTAGGGGCTCAGGGCAGCCGCACACTTGTAGAAAACCCCCCACCCACTCACAGGACCTAAGCAGCCTCCACCACTGGGTCTGCGGTGCATCTGGGAAGCACCTTAGGACGAGGAGGCTCCCAGGGGTCAGCATCAGGACAGGGAAGGAACAGGGGCCAGGCACTTGCTTCCCTGTAAGCAAGGCTCTGCTCCTTCTGCCCAGGTCAGCGTGGGCCCTGGAATGGAGGCAGGTCCTCAACCCTCCCTTGTACCTGCCCTTCCTTCCACTGCCCCTCAAAGGCACCAGAAGGCAGTGGGTAGGTCACAGGGCAGGGGGCAGGCTCCTGCTGGGGGTGGAGGAAGCACCAGGGCCAGACCTCTTTTGAGAGGCGCCCTCTGGTAGGCCAGGCTCCCCACAGCCCACCCACACTGCCTAGAATTAAGCCTCCCAGCGTCAGGCTGATCAGGGGCCCATAATCCTCTCAGCTTTGCGTGGTGATGTACCTTCTCCGAGAAATGCACGCAGTGACCTGGATACGATCTTGCTCCTTGGTGACAGCTCTGGGATGAAGATTGCTGCCCTGGGGTTTCTTCCCAGGTTGTGGCTTTCCTGGTTGCTCCCTCCTCTCTTCCAAAATTGTGGGGACTCCTACCAAGATGTTCCATTGGCTCTTTTACCTAAATGGAATTAGCTTCTACCAAAGCGATCTTGAGCTTGAGATTTCGCTCGGCCACTTGACAACACATCAGTTGCCTCTTCTGTGAAGTGGATACCCCTCACCCAACAGGCTTGTTGTAACGAGGGGAGCCTCTCACCACATAAGCTGCCACCAAGCATGTGAGCGCATGCAGGTGCCCTGCTGAGGGCCCTGCATGCTCGTCCTCCTTGCTTGAGCTGTCACTGATAGACACACCTATGACCCTCACCAGGTATGCCACACCATCACCACAGCAAGTTCAGAGCGTTGGCTACCTCAGGGGTGTCTGCTCGGCATGCAGGTATCCATGCTAGTAAGTTTCTTTTTTGTTTTTTAGAGAGGTTTTTGCTATAGGGCACATGTGCTCGCCAGAAAGAGAGAGACAAAGAAATAGAAAGTGAGAAATCTTCCCCCCCAGGGGGATGGCCATGCCGCAGTCCCTTCCCCTCCATTCTCCTCTCGGGATCTTGGGCACGCACGTACATGCGCCCAGCGTGAGTTTAAGCCACCAGGTCCAGGACTTGAACCGCGGTCGGCTATGTGGGAGTTCAGCGACATAGCCATTACGCTAACTGCTGGTCCCCATGCTAATACGTTTCTGAACAAGTTGGAGGAACAAAAGAGGAGCTGACCCTGGGCTAAGCACGGTGGGAAGAAAAGAAAGACAGCCCCCGTCTGCTGGGAGACACTGGGTGTGCAGGGTGGGATGCGTGTCCGAGGTGACGTAGAGCTGAGCCCGCTGCAGGGAGTCTGTGCTGGTGAAGAGAAGTGTTAGGTAGAACATTTCATCTGTGTGCAGCTTACGTCCACATGCGACTGAACATGCATGTGTCCACGTGGACGTGATGGGGGGTATTTATGGACTGAATGATGGTTGGCTGAGGGTGTAGGGTGGTGTTCTTGCGGGTTTGTGTAGGCTTTGCACACGGAGTGTTGAATGTGCCTGTCACAAGAGGGGCTCGTGGTGGTGTGTGTGAGAGTTAACCTGTTGTGATCCTTTGGGGCATACAGGCACCCCACCTCCCTGCTGTGCTGGATCATGTAAGGGAGCGGTCAGTCCATGGTATTTGTGGTCAGCCTCTCCACTCACCCCTGTGCAACCTCAGGCAGGTTACCGAAGCTCTGCCATGCCTTGGCCTCCACACTCAGAAGCCAGGGTTTTAATAGCTATGCCCTTGAAATGATGGGGACCCATAGTCCACATGCCTGGCACAGGGGATGTGTTTCCTAAATGGTGGTCGTTATCATTGTGCTGGGCGAGAGGGATGGTGACCCCTGCCTCCCCTAACCCAGTGAAGGCACACCCTCTACCTTCAGATAGGTGGACAGACCTGGGACTCAGGGACTCGCCAGAGGCCTGGGCATTTCCAGGGATGTGCTTCTCCCCTGGGAGGTGGCCCAGGGCACCTGGCGCTTCTTATTGCATCACTCCAGAGACAGGGAGAGGAGCCTGAGAAAGCTCACTCAAGTCCACCCCACAAGGGGAGGGGGCCTGGGGAAGACAGGGGCCTGGGGAAGGACCTGCCAGGCCTTCAGGAAAGGGCATTCGATGGCTCCTTGGCAGACTCTGTCCTGGTATCCACCGCTTCCTCTTGCCTCCTCAGGTGGCAGAAGGGGTCCGTGGGTATTTGCAGTGCAGCAGGCGAATCATTCTCATAGCAGAGACCAGAAAGTCAGGAGATGACCTGTGTCCCACTCTTGACTAGTCACTGGCCTCTCAGGGCCTCTACAGGCCCCATCTGAAAAGCACACTCGTTGGGTCCCACCTTATTTGTGCCAGCATTGAAGGCCCCAGGAAGACTTGGGCTCAGCCCTCACAGCCAGTCTCAGGCATGGCTGCCTGGAAGTGACAGCTCGCGCAGTGGCCTGGCTTCCTCTCGACTGGCTGGACCTCTTCCTGTGGAGATTCAGGATCCCACATGCCGGCTCTTCACACTCACTGTGGCCACTTTTCCCCTTGGGGATGTGGAGAGGGAGAACAGCCTGGCCCATACAGTCTTCCTTAGACTCCGATCCAGGACCTGACCTGTGCTCCAGGGTCAGAGGTCATCAGCTGCCTCCAAGACCTGAGGTTATAAATTGGAGCAAGGAGTAAAACACTTGAAGGTTTTAGAGCCCTTAAGAACGGGGAAAGAGGTCAGCCCTGTAGTCTAATGGTTAAGGGAGCTGGATCCCACATGGCCAACTGCAGGGTTCTAATCCCAGTCTGATGGCTTAAAAAATACATTGGCTTCATGTCTATGCCTGCCCCAAATCCTGTCGGAGAAAGGACTGCAGCATGTCTATTCCCCATGGGAGCCGCTTTCTCTCTGTCTCTCAGTCTCTCTCTCTGGTGAGTGCACACTCTTGGCAATAAATAAATATATATATATATACACACACATACACACTCTAGAAAGGCACTTCCATGTATAGTCTGATGCCTTCTCTGCCCCTGGGGAAGAGATACTAGACAGGGGAACTAGGGGTCAGGGAGTACGGAGGTGTCATGGGTGGAGTTTAGGCCCAAATTCTGGCCTTCCGCCTTCAGAAGCCACCAGGAGACCCCCACAAGATCCTGTCTCTGCCTTCCTGACAGTGCCTGAGGGAATTTGGGGTCCAGACAATAGGATCCTTGCTTGGATCTGGCACTTAGTCAGGGGCCCCTGAGCAGAGGAAGGATGAGAGACCCACCCCAAAAATAAGCACCTGCTCAGCACCCGGCCTGCCCTGTGGATGCCTGTGCACATATGCCCATGTCTCGTACCCACGGCCATGCGGCCATGCTCACCCTCACACGTATGCACCCCGCCCTTGGGCTTTCCCTCTTCGTTTAGAAAACTTAATTGTAGCTTAAATTCTCCTTTTTAGCCAACTTTGTTTTTCATGTTGAGTAACTATCACTTGTTTGTATATACTTCAGAAACAAAATCCCTGGGGGAGAAGTAGTCTGTTTTCTTAACCGAATCCTAGAAGTCCAATTAGGAGTGATTGTTCCACTTCTAAGGTTTTCCAGCCGCTTCCTGGCATGCCCTGCTGAGCCCCTAATTAGACAGCCAGGAGCTCCCCAGTTCAGGGAACCACACAGCTGGGGTGGCCTGATGGAGGGCCAGCCTGGAGTAACCCAGGGCCTGAGCCCATTCAAGAAGTGGGCCGCCGTCATTGTCCATCTTTCCAGGGCCCAGCTTCTTTTGGGGAACACAGTTCAGGGCACAGAAGCAGAGCTGGGACACTCCAGATTTGAGGGAAGCCACATAATCAGGTCTGGCTGGCCCTGTGCCCAAGCTCAATCTGGTGGGGCAATTCTGGCTCTAGCTGGGAATTTTACCCACGAGATGGCACAGCCTGCTTGTCCCCATTCACTGATGAGGAAACTGAGGCTCCGAAAGCTGCAGCAGCCTGACTCATTCAGTGCATTAATTAGAACCAGGGCCACACCTCAGGCCAGCTGTGCGAGTGACGAAGTCAGGCATCACAGACAGTGTGACATTCATGGGTAGGAGAAGCCTCCCAGGAGAGACAAGGCAGAACTGAAATTTGCAGGGCATTTAAGACAGGCAGGGGCGAGGGTAGACGATGCAGGGAGAGCTAACAAAGGCAAGGGACGTTGGCCTTGGCCTTGATCTTTTTCACCACAGTCCTGACTTTGGGCATGGTGCCCAACGGTCCCATCCGCTTGCTGGGGAAGAAGTGTGTGTAGCAGAAGTGGCATCAGCCTTGCAGCCTGCAGCCTTGAGGTGGGTGGGAGCTGCATGGAACAGACGGTGCCTGCTTGTGCCCCGGGGGCCTTGGCCTCCAGCCTCGGCTGGCTCTGTCTTCTGGTGCTGGGGAGTGCCCGCAGCTGCCCTGGCAGGCATTGCCCCCCGCCCAGCACAGGCCTGTTCCCTGAAGCCTCTGGGAGGTTCAGGTTTCCGGCCGCCAGGTGGGCAGCTCTGTTCGTTGCCTACAGCAGCAGCTCACCTCACGGCACTGCCCTGCTCCTGCCACCTGAGCCCCCAGGTGCCATCTGCCACCCCGTTTCCAGGCGGCAGGTAGGCGGCCCCAGGGTAAGGGGCCAGGAGAAGGCAGACGCTCCCAGATGGGGAAGGTAGGGGGTACTAGCCCTGAGGAGCAGCTCATGCCTGACCAGCCACCTGGCACCTGGCTGTCCCACCCAGGAAGAGGTGAGAGCAGGTTTGTGAAGTGTGGGTGTGGGCATATAAGGGGGTTTCTTTAGCATATGTCCATTTTGACTTCTTTGTGTGGACCAGACAGACAGTGCGTGCGGGTGTCTCTGTACCGCATTTCCATCTTTGTCCTGAGCCCAGCCTTTCCCTGAGCACCCCTGCCACCCTTCCAAGGCTGTTCCCGCTTGTTGCTCTGTGCCTCTTCACTGCCTGCCTTCCACATCTCTGTCTCTTGTCTCCCTGCCTGCCTGTATCTATGTTCTGAGCTTGTGAGGGTGTCTTTGCCATCAGAGCAACCTCCCCCCACCATGGGTTGCTCTGCTTAATTTCATTTTCCCAGGGCTCCAACTCACAGAAATAAACCCTCCCTCCCCACCCCTGCACTTTTTTGATTTAACAAGCCTGCTGGAAAACAATAGTGATTTCCGCATCGATCATAAACAGAAGTGATTACCATACAATTACAGCCTGAACCGTCAGCCTGGATGCAATCACAGAGCCGCATTGTAAATCGGAAGACAATTGCCTGCAGAATTACCCCCAAATTGGTTTAAGTGGCAACAAAGGAGTGTTGGCATTTGGGGGAGGAATCGGGGGGAATGCTGGTGGTCCTGGCGGCAGAAGGTCTCCATTGGAGAGCTGCCAGGGTACCTTCCTGGGCATCGAGGAGGCAACCTGCTAGGGCGAGCCACCTGCCACCTTCTCCCACCCCATTATTTTCCTTTCTATTACTGCTCCGTACCCATTTTGGCGCCTTTTGTTACAAACTCATTTATACTAATGTGTGAGTGGCTACATCTGCTTTCAAACTGAGACAGTGGAGGGCACATCTAAGAGAGGGTGTTCTGTGGAGCTTCCTCAGATCCCCAGTCTCTCCCCCTTTCCCCCATTCCCATCCCACCTCTGGCTCTTCAGGGCTGGCATCCACACCTCAATGATGGTCTCTGGCCAGCCACCTCCCACATTCCATCCAGGGCATCTGTACCTATGGTGTGTCCCCCACATCCTTTCCAAGCCAGCCAGAAGCCACAGTGCACAGCCAGGTGGACCAGATTGGCCACTCCTGGGAGGGAGCCTGCGGCAGCAGTTCAAGGAGGAGCACACAAGCAGGCTCCAGCTGGCCTGGGTCTGCTCCTTCCCAGCAGGGGATTCATGACAAGTCCTCTGCCAGCGGGATGCCTCCGAGTGTCAGAAGACTGGACTCTTAAGCTCCAGATGTTTCTGCAGGGGGCATGTCTTGCTCTGAGAGGTGCTTTCTCTCCAGGCTCAGGCTGCTCTGAAGTTCCCGGGAGAGCCTGCCTGCCCACTGGCACACTTAGATTCTATCACATGTGTCCAGGTCCAGGTCAGAAGTGCTTCCGCATGCCCCATCTCATCCTCACAGAAGGGTTTGTGCACACTGTGGCCGTACTTGTTTCTGATTTAAGAGCAGGCCTGAGAGCAATGTCGTTGGCTCCAGCTCACACAGTCATCAGCGAGGAGAGGGAGTTTCAGGCTCCTGTTCCTCAGTGCCATCTCTCCAGACTCTCTGCAGTGCACACTGGGGGTCCCACCTGTTCTCCTCCCTGCCCCAAGACCTCAGACAATGCCAATAATTCGAGTGGCCACCAGAGAGCCAGCACCTGCCCTGTTCACAAGTCAGCTCCTCTCATCCCATGGTCCCCAGGGCTTGGGAGCCAGAGTAGAGACTAGACTCCCCCAAAGCTCTCGGGTTCCTGATGAGAGGGCCCGGCTTGAACACCCCCCACCCCCACCAGACTTTGGAGCCTATACTAACCGCCATCCTAAGGGACAGGAGGAAGCCTGGTGTCCCTGAGCTCTCACTGGTTCTGGTGTCACTGAGGCCTGCTGTCTCACTGCCCCGGTTGCTTTGCAAAAGCTTTAGGATGGGGGCCCATCTAGACTTGGTATATTGAAGTTTATTTATTTTATTCACAATAGCATGTGTGTATGGGTGACAGAGAGAGAAGCACCCCTGACAGGGTCTCATCATGCCAGGATTCCCTTCCCATAAGTCGGATCTCGGGCATGCACACACCTGGCCTGTTTCAGGCAGACTGGGGATCCAAACCTGCAGCCAGCCATGTGTCCTCCAGCACTGCAGTTCAGCAAACTACTGACTGTGCCACAGAGGCTGGTCCTAGAGTTGGTCTGCTTAGAAACCAAAATTCTGCCCAAAAATCCAGTGCTGCCCTGAGCTCTGGGGATCCTCAGTGTTGGCCTGAGGGGCCGAGCCTGGCTCTAGAGTGACCATGTGCTTGGCACCCACTTCCTCCATACTGGTGTTGGGAGGAGAGTGACCCAGAGGAGAAGCTGGGAGCCACGGCCCCCACAGAATACGATGGTGGTCAGGGGCGAGGCTGTGGGCCCTGCCACATCCCTCTCCCCCTAGAGCCTTTGTTCCTGCAGTCTACATCCCAGGGAGCCTAGTGTCCAGAGGAAAGATGGCTCAGAGCCACAAAGATCTGGACTCAGGTTTCTGCCGCCTTTATCCCTGAGCCACACCTTTTCTTTTTTTCCTGTTTTAATGTAAAATAAGAGTCTCTCCCTTGCTGGACTGCAAGACCCCCAGGGTGACCGTGTTATCAGTTCAGGGCCCTTCAGATAATAGCTGCCATAGTCCTTATCCTTGGAACCCAGAGGGAGGGAGTCAGCTGTTGTGGAGCATCCGCCATGTGCCAGGGTTTGCACTGGGCACTGAAAGATGTCTTGCTTACACTCCACAACCACTGGAAAGGTAGCAACCGCTGCATCCGCGCTGGTGCAGGAGCCGGGGACCCCACGTGGCAGTTTACACGGAAGGAATTACCGTTAAAGGACATTTAAATCTGGCTCTTCCGTTTTGTTAGCCGTGTGTCAAGTGCTCAGCAGCCACACTTGGTCCCTGGCTCCCACCTGGGGAAGCATGCGTCTAGGACATTTCCGTCCCTGCAGAAAGCCTGCTGACCAGCACGGCACTGTGTTGTCAACCATTTCCCAGGTGTGAAGTTGAGGACTGAGTTGGTGACACATCATCCACAGGTCTCAGGCGGATGAGGCAGAGCTGGGCTGCAAACCAAGGCCCATCAGCCGCAACTGCGTAGTTTCTTAGTTTTCTCAGGGCACCCTCTCCTTTACTGCCTGGCAAGGTCTGTGTTTTATCTCCACCCAAGAGCCCAGCCCGAGCCTGCCCCAGCGGGCACGTGGGGCAGGTGTTTGCCGAGTGGATGCCTGAACACTGCCTGCTGAAACTTTGGGGCAATCCTAGCTCCCCTCCTGATGGAGCAAACGTGGGGAGGGCAGAGCCGGCTGCTGAGGAGTGATGGATGGCCCCTCTCTTGAGATAAATGTGGCAGTCAAGGTAATCGGATTGTGTGTGACGGTCTAATTTGTAGGCAAGGGTAGGAAGCGCCCAGCCATGCCTCGCCCCAGCCGCCCATATTAGTTTAATCAAATGCCCAGTATCTAAATGACTGGGCCCAAGTGATGGATGATGTGAGCTTTGTTAAATGTTGTTGCCCTGTCGAGCCAAACTTCCCAAGGCCCTGCAAGGCTCCTAGGCTCTTTAATTTGTTTTTCTTGCTTGATTATCTCTCTGTGTGTATGTTGGTGGTGGTGGTGGGGAGGGGGGATCCTGGGGATCTTTCGTCTGTCTTAAAGTCTCCGGTTTTCCATCAGGAAGAAGGGGGCCAGAGCTGGGGAAGGGTGGGACAGAGTCATCATCCTCCCCTCTCTGGAAACCCCCCTAGGTCACTGCAGAGTTTAAGGGAGCCCAACTCCCCAGAGGCCTTCAACCTAGCCGTCAACCATGTACTTTGTGGCTTCTGTCCCTTGCTGTCTCACCCACAACCCTGGGCTAGACTTTTCATTCTCTTAATGGAATATTTCAGTGTATTACTATATGAAAACTAGTGAACTTTCCCATGTAGTTAATCTTGTATCTCTTGAGAATCTTCCCCAACCTCAGATCATGGAGATACTCTCCTATAGCATCTTCTATACTATGTATTGTTTCATTCTCTGTGTCTACCCTCCCCTTTTTTTGGTCTATGGTGTGAGGTAGGGGTCAAGTTTGCAGCCTAGTCATTTTTAATTGTGGGCATGTTCTGTGTGCCCCAGACCAGGCTGGGTCCTTGTGAGAGACAGGAGACAGAAGCGGTACAGTCCTGTCCTTCAGGAGTGCATTTGAGCTGAAGCATCCATTCTTACAAAGGAGATTCCGAACAGCATGTACAGACAGTCCCTGATTTACAATGGATCAACCTAGACTGTTTCAGTTTTAGGATGAGACAAAAGCCATATATACTGGGTAGAATCCATAACCCTATCCTAAGTCAAGGAACATTCATGAAATAATTTTTTGACTTACTATGGGTTCACTGGGACATAACCCCATCGTAAGTCATGAAGGATCTATATACTCAAGCACTCGCATTGCGGAAGGGTGTGCCCTCAGTGTGGATTGTTGTCTGTGTACCAGGCATCGTGTGGCACTGAGGATGCAGTAGCGAGTGCAGCACATGGGAGCCTGGCACTAGAAGCACTTTTGTCCCACAGTGGAAAGTGGGAAGGCAGACAATAAGGATTTTTTAAAAGTAGAAGGTGGTAAGTGCTCTGGAGAACAGTGAAGCAAGGGAGAGAAGGAGTCTGGTGGCAGTTACAGGTGTTGCAGTTTATAAACTAGAAAGTTGGGGAAGCCCTCTCTGAGTGAGGACAAGGGAGTAAGGGGGTGAAACATGAGGCTGTCCAGGGGAAGAACCTCCCAGGCAGAGGTTGCAAAGGCCTTATTATGTCGATGGCATAATAATCTTGGAAGAATACCCAAAAGCCCCAACAATGGTCTTCTCCCCCACCCTCAGGAGAGAGACTAGGCAGCATGGCGCGTCAGGGAGGCTGTGTGTTTCAGTGAAGACTTTTTCTACTTCTGTATATTTCTAGTCATATGCACACATTGCTTCTTCACAATAATATTACAAAATAAAGAAATGGAATGTGGTGGAGGGAGGCAGCAGGTGGCATGGTGGTTAAGGCATTGGACTCCCACATAGCTGATTGAAGTTGAGTCTTGGACCCAGTGGCTTGCAAATCACACTGGGCTCATGTGTGAACATTCCTAAAATCCCAAGAGGAGAAGGGATTGTAACATGGCCATCCCCCCGGGGGCTGATTTCTCACTTTCCCTCTCCCTGTTTCTCTTCAGCAAGTCACATGCCCTATGGCAAAAATCATAAAGAAAAAGAAGAAAAGAAATGAAACAGAGAGATGGAATCATTGTACGTAGTGGGAAAACCATGGGTCTGTGGGTCTGGAGGCTGGTGGATGTGGACCTGATTCCTGTTCTGAAATGTTAGTTTTATAAGGAGGGTGGACTTGTGTGTTACTTATGTAAATTACACAAGTTAAGTTGATCCCCTCTGCTGACTGTTTTTGCTAGTTGTCCTTGGGCAGGTTTCTTAACCTCTCTGAGGGCCAGTTCCCTCTGGTAAAGTGGGGGTAGTGATCTCCGCTTCATGGGGTTGTCAGAAAAATGAGCAGAGAAAAGGGATGTGTCGAGTTTCTGCCTGGCCTGTTGTTGACCTTCCTGAGGACGTGTCCCTGCATGACCTGGCCCTCTTCGGGGCAGAAAAAGAGAATATATTTTTGTCCTCAGATTCTCCAGGGCCTGAGATCCCAGGAAGGTCCAGACTTCACAACCTGGCTCCCCAGGGGTAGTTGGATTTGCTCCAGGCCTCAGGCTGACCACCATCCAAGACCCTCTGGTCTTGCTGGGGGTCAGTTGTCTGAGCAGGCGGGCCACTCGGAGCCCCCTCCGGCCACAGCTTGCCTACCTGGTGCCCTCCCGGCTTGGACCTGGTCATCCAGCGCCATCGCCCCTCCCTCCCCGGTGTTTCCTTCTCTCTCTCCCAGTGCACCGTGAATTTTTCATGGCCTCCATCAGAAGCAGAAGGCAGAGAGCTGTTTCCTGCAGGGAGAGAGCAGGCACTGGAGGGGGAGGAAGGAGGGAGAGCTGCGTGGTGATTAAACACTGCAGAGGCCTAAACAAATGACGGCTCCCTCCCCCAGCTGCTCTGGAAGAGAGACAGGGAGCCAGGCCTAAACTGCAGATGGCCCTGGCTGCTGCCTGTCCCCCTCCACCTGAGAGCTGGCAGGGATGCTGAGCCCTATAGGACCTGACTCGGTCCCTATGGCCAGCCCTTGAGGCAGGCCTGAGGTGGAGAGGGTTCAGGGCCACCAAACTAAGACACCAGCAAGTGGTGGGGCTAAGAGCTGGTGGAGGTCAGCAGTAGTCCCCCCACAGTGAGAGCTGTGATGAGAGCACATGTGCAGAGTGCTCAGAACGGTGCATGTCTCCACTGAAGCCAGGGTCCAGGTTACCTGCCTGTACCTTGAGAGCATCTGGGTGAGATAGGTTTGCTTGTAGGTGACAAACTGAGGTGCACTCACCTGCCACAGCCTGGTCAAGGATCACGCAGTTCATGACTAGGAGAGAAAGCCAGGGCCCCACCCACTTCTGACTCTGCCCAGCGCTCTTTCACTCATCCCACAGGCCAGGGAGTGACAGCCCAGAGTCAGACTTCCAGGGCCTTGAATGCAGAGGTCAGCACCGGTATCAAAGAATGGTGGCCAAACTAGCACTCTGAGACTGAAAGGGCAACGAGAAGAGTGGCTCCCCTCCCCAGTCCTCTCTGATCATGCACGACTGAGCATTTGCATCCTGCTGGGCATTGGGCACATCCACCCTTTGTTCTAGAGCAGTGGTTCTCAAAGTGGGGGTCCCTGGACCACAGCAGCAGCATCACCAGCAAACTTGTTAGAAATGCTCATTATTTGGCTCCACTCCAGACTTACTGAATCAGAAATGCTACTAGGGATGAGGCCTAGCATTTTTGTGTTTTAACAAGCCTTCCAGATGATTCTGATGCATGATTGAGACTGCCTGGCCTGGAAACCCCAGTGGTTCAGTCCTGCCTTGAGACCTCACCATCTAGAACAGGGATTCACCCAGACATCATCCAGGTGTGTTACACTCAGTAACAGGTGCAGCAGGAAGCACTAGGTGTGAATGAAATTCTTATAAGCCTTGTTTTCACTGCAACAAGGCAATTGGCTATTTAAAGAAACCTCACAGACAGTTGTTCATCAGGTAAAGGATCTTTGACAAAGAAATCCTCTCATTCCCTGCTACCACACCCCTACGATCCCCTCTAACCCACCAGAGTTCTACAAAGTTGGGATCTCTGTCAGCTTTTCTTCAGATGGCTTCTATCTGGCTGAAACAAGTAGACAGCCTGCTGAAAGAATGGCGGATGCTCTCCAAATGCGTCAGGAATCCATGCCATTTGGAAGGGCCCATGGGTTGAGAAGAGGCCAGCCTGGGGTCCCTGGCAGCCAGGTCATCCATTTGCTGGGTAGCTGGAGGGGTAATGGCAGCTGGGCATGGGTGTTTCCAGGGCTCCGTTGGGCTTTCACACTGGGGGCTTCTCAGAGAAGGAATGGGGTGACCCGTTAGGAAGTCAGGCTGTAGAACGGGAGCTTTGTAGGTGGCGGGCTGCTCCTGCTGGGTGAGTGGATAAGTCAAACCCTGCAGCATGTTTTGCGATAGAGAACCCACTCGAAGGTCATCACCACCCCCAGTGCAGGGTCAGGAGGGAGTAAAGAACCTACCACCACATGCCACCTGCAGAGCGGCAGCCGTGGGGCTGGCTCCTGGCAGATAGCCCCACTGTGTGCTCCCGGGTTCAAGACACCTCTGATTTCGCCCTGCCCAGATCTCTAAGGTCCACATGCCTCTTGTGTCAGGACTTTGCCCAGTTTAAACCTCAGGCTCCCTAGCCCAGTCAGAGAAAGGAACCACCGCCATCTGTGTTTCTTGTAGACGTTAGCAAAGATTCCTGGAGGTGAATGAGGACACTTGGCCAGAGGAAGCAGAAAACAACATGCTGAAAAAGAGGGTCTGGGTGATGGGAGGCAAGAGATGGTGAGGGTCAGCAGCTTTTTCCCGAGTCTGCTGTTTTTCAAAGAGCAGCGAGTGACCTGAACCCAAACTCACAAGTCAAGGGCGTGACTCACCCAGCAGAGGCTTCGCCCCAGTCTCTCTCCTGCCCCTTGTCACCACAGCACACATCCCCCTCAGTCATGACTTAGGTCTGGGAAGCTTTCCAGATGTTTTCCTTGTAGAAACAAAGCTGGCCTGAGAGTGGTACCTCCCAAGGCTTCATCTCAAGACCAGGACCTGAGACAGACTCTGTACTCTGGTTTTATGAGCCCCTTCGGAATGGAATGCATCTGCCACATTGCAGGGGGAGTTGGGGTGTTGGGCCTAGGGGTCCTTGCTGGCTGCTGCCTCCCCTAGGAAGAGCCAATGGCCTGGGGCTGGACATGAGGGCCCAGATACTTAGAATCAAGGGAGTACACAGCAAGGCCTCTCAGTGTTCAATTCATGCTCTTTTGCCATCCACAAAGGTCAGGCACCCATGATATTTAAACGGAGGGGTCTGTTCAGCCCTAGCCAGGGCCCAGCCTTACTCCAACCTACCCTTGTGCCAAGAGGGGAAGGATGGCCAAACAGTGCACCACGCTGGGAAACCTTAGGAAAATAAATTACCCAGGGAAGAAATTGATTCCCATTACCCCTCCAGCTCCCCGAGAGCGAGCAGCAGGCGATGATGTTTAGCCCTAAGGAGAAAATGCATGCAGAATGGAAACGGGCTCTTAGGGAGGCTCCTCCTGGAGAGGGGCCGCAGTGCAGGCGCCACGGCTCTGGGGCTGAGTGTACGTGGTCTGGGCTCCTCCTGCATATGCACTGGGGTTGTCAACCCAGAACCAGCTCAAGGGAGCATCCTCACCTCCCTGAGTGGGCCCACCTCATTGCCTGGCCCCTGGACTCCCCTAGGTCCCAATCTGCTGCAGGTTCCAGCTTGCCCGGAGTCAGGCTCCCTAGCCTCTTCATACCCGCCTCATCTTTAAGGTGCATCCAGTGCCCATTCTGTTACCAGGAGGCTTGTAAGAGTTCAGGGGACAAGGGATACATGAGCCGGCCCCTCCCAGGGGTGCAGTACACAGTGGTGACTCCCTGTCCCTGCACAGCCCGGCCCTCGACCAGCAGTACTTTGGGGAGTGTTTCCAGAAGACTGTCCATGGAGGGGCATTTTCTTTCTGATGAAAACATCCCCTTGAGCTTATATAGAGGTGTCTTTTCCTTTTTTTCAAGAATTATTTATTTGATTTTATTAGTTATTATTTTTAAAATTTGATCAGAGAGAGAAAGGGAAAGTGAGAAAGCAAGCCTCCTGGTCTGAGACTCAAACCATGGTTGACCATGTGCAAGTCCAGCACCTTAACCACCATGCTACCTGCTGGCCCCAGAGGTATCTTCAGTTGAACCTGAGCTATCCCAGAAGGCTTGTTGACAGCTCAAGGTGGGCAGGGAATATTGCAGGCTGGGACTTTCCTGAAGCTGCCCTGTCTGGTGCCTTCTCTTGGGCCTGTGCATCCTGCTCAGCCCGCCCAGCCGCCACGGGGGAGGGATAACCCAACCGGTTTGGGAAACAGCCCTGCTGGCTCTGAGGTCTCCCAGAGTTCAGTTCCCAGGGCGAGTTCACACGCCTCTAGACTCCCAGCTCCTGCCAACCCAGGCAGCCCTTGGGGAGAAAGGGGGTGGGAGCAGGCAAGGGCCCGGGAGGCCCTGAGGCCCTCCGAGCCAGGTTGAACCACAAGACCTGAGAAAGCAGAACCTGCTTGGGCTGGTCTCACCAGGGATCTGGCCCCGTCCTCCTTGCAGGTGGGACCTGAGCATGTGCAAAGACAGGGGCGAGCAGAGATGGGCAGGGTCTCTTGGAGCTGAAGGGCTAGCAAACGAGGCCTCCTTGTTTTGCCTTTTTTTACTCTCACAGTGAAGGAGATGCCAGAGCAGGGAGCTGAGTGTGGGATGAGCTAGGAAAAGCAGAAGCAGCTGAAACTATGGACAGTGTGCTGCTGGTGGTGGTAGGGCAACAGTAGAGCTGTTCTGCAGGAGCGGGGCCTTTTCCCCCAAGGAGAGCCTCTCCAATTGCAGATTCTAGGGCTCAGCTGTCAGGGCCACTAACCCTCAAGGAATGGCATCTCCTGTAAATGGGGAGGTCCCTTCCCAGCAGCAGCCCCAGGTTGAGGCCGTGGGGAGTTCTGCACTGCCGCCCCACAGGTCACCCTCTCAGGCTCAGCTCACAGGCCTCTCGCTAGGTGTGGGGCCTTAATTATCAGGGCACCTCGACAAGGTGGGCTCTCTGGAGTCCCTTCATTGTCCACACTTGGTGGGGTCTCTTCAGGTGAGAGGACAGCTTATCCCAGGGCACTTATAGGGTTGAGATGAGGTCATGGCCTGGAGAGGTGGAGGCTGGCCTGGGCCCTGAGGGACATGGCCTAACTGCAAAGCTAGGGCTGACTGACTCACAGGGCCACAGACTTCAGAGAACAGTGCCCACCCCCTCTTTCATATACAGCCTAGAGAGGGGAGGACATTGCCCATGGCCCCACAGGAAACTGGTAGCAGATTCTGAGCAAGAGGCTGGGATGATGTGGAATCCTAGGAGTAAAAGGTGGGTGTGGGCACACAGCCACCTCTTGGACTGTGCCTGCTCTCAGAAGTGGTGGCCCAGACTTGTGAGTGAGAAATGGAAACCTTCTTGCATCAGCATCCTGTTTCTCTTGGGCCTTCCTAAAACACAGACAGTTCCCTCCCCTTCCTGAAATCTGGACAGCCTTGTTCGTGGCCAGTTGTGTGTGGCTTGAGTGAAACAGAGGGTGCTGAGTAGATGGGAAATCCAAAGGGTTCTCTGTGTGCCCTCACAGTCTAAGAGAGCCTCACCTCCTACAGTAGATGAGCAGGGCCAGTGGCCACCCTTTTCCAGATGCACACATGCGGCCTGAGGCTGCACTGCCACATCAGTGGTCTTTATAGAGTGGACACCCAGTCTCCTGGGGCTGGGCGCTCCCTGACCCTCCTGCCCCCTCTGTGGTCCCATGTTTCCTGGGCTGTTTGCTCCAGGGAGGAGAGAACCAGGAGGAGGGGACCCTTACTCCATTTCTGGGTTACCATAGTAGAGAAGGAGTAGGGAACCCAGCCCAGGGAGCCCCAGCCCAATAATGATTTTGTGGATAGTTTGTTCTCCGGCTCAGACCATCCTCTCCTGCTGGGAGCAAAGCGGTGAGAGCCAGAATCCTGGCTGCTGTCCTTTTCCCCTCCTGTTGGGTACCTCCGGATGGGGGCCCAGGAAGGGGCTAGGCCTCCCAGCAACCAGCCCCTGGGAGAGAAGGCAGCTATAAAGTCCACCCAAGCCCTGTGCCCAGGCACTCCCAGGGAGGAAGGTGTTGGACTAACTTCGCCGTCTGGGCCTGCGGGGCCTGAGAGCTGAGTCAGAAGCTAGGTCTGTGGGGCCTAGGGTCCCGCCCAGTGCAGGGTCTGGCAAGAACACTGGGCGTGGGCAGCGTCGGGTGCTAGGCAGCAACACGGCTTGCTCTGGGGAGCACCCGGTCCAGTGGGGTGGGGTGGAGTCTCAGTCTGCTCTTGGGAGCAGTCCCCCGAGGGAGGTGGTCCAAGGTCAGGCATTTTGAGCATGTGTGCGATCCTTTTAGAGACAGGTGACAGGAACTGTTCCTTGAGCAGTTTCATACAGCTGTAGGGGGAGAGACAGGGCAGCTCCTTCATCCTAAGCGAACACATATATAACGACAAACACTAAGTTTGTGTATTTTATATTGTCTCTATAGGGCATGTGCGCTTGCTGGAGAGAGAGAGAGATAGAGCAAAAGGCGAAAAAGTACCCCCTTGAGGGAATGGCCAACCCACAGTCCCTTTTCCTCCACTCTCCTCTTAGGATTTGGGTCATGCATGTACTTGTGCCCAGTGTGTTTTTTTGGGCCACCAGATCTGGGACTTGAACCACACACTCGACCATCCAGGTTCCAGCACTTTAACCTTCACACAGCCCCTGGCCACCAATAGTTTGTACTTGTATAACGTTTTTTCATGCCAGGCACCGTACCAGTGTGTGTAGGAACACATTCTGCTCTCAGGCTAACTTAGGACACAAGTAGTACTTACTATCCCCATTTTACCGATGAGAAAGCCAAAGCACAGAGAAGTCTGGAATTTGGACCCAGGCAGCCCAGGCCAGAGCCTGTTTTCTTAGACCCTCTCCCTCTTGGAGTCAGGAGGCATCATCATTTTACTGCCTCTCAGTTTCCGGTTGGGACTCTTTGTCATAAGACCCGCCACATGTGGTTACCATGCTTTGGCCCTTCCTTCGTCTTGGGGCTCCTCCTATGAGAAAGAGTGGTCCCCCCATTTTTCAGCTGCAGTGAAGAGACTAGCCTGGATGTGTCATCCCAGACTCCCATATATCCCCCCCCCACCCTCCCTCCTTTTCTGGAGTTTAGCGCCCCTTCCTTGCCATGTGTGGATTTGGGGGTCCAGAACCTAGGTCCCAGGTATAGGCAGGAGACTCCAGGTGCTTCTGACCCCCATCTTCCAGTGCAGTGTCCCCTGATCTGTGATCAGGAAATGAAAGGGAGGGTAGCTCAAAGGAGGTGTGGCCTGGGCCCAGCAGGTGGGCCAGCAAGATAGAGCAGCAGTATCTCAGGAGAGCCCTGGTGGGGCAGGGACAGACCCTAACTGAGCACCACAGCCAGCCCGCAGCGCGAGTGTGGGCAGCAGCTGGCCTCCTGGGAATAGGCCCCGTCGTTGCTTCGCTTCCGTCTGCTCCTGGGTACTGGTGTGCCTGTGCCTGTTGCGAAATGTGTGAAACTCGTGTCACTTGACTCGATCGTCATTTCATTCGACAGTCTCTGGACACATTCCTGACAGGATTCCACTCAGGGCTCTTGCTCTTGAGGTTGGGTTTCTGCCTTCAAGGAATGGTGAGCTGCCTCCGGTTTAAAACCATAGGGTGCCGGGCGCAGGTATTGCCCGGATCGATCCTGCGATCTCAGATGCAGCTTGCCTAGTGTCTGCCCTCTGCAGAGTGGGTTACTCCTAGCGGTGATCCTGTCACTCTGAGAGTCACGTGTTGGCTGCATAGCATGTGCTCCGTGACAGCTGGGTGCCAGGGTTGCGGAAGTGAGCCCCTCGACTCCCTCATGGCCCTGGGGCTCTCACTGTCGCTATGGAACACCACGTCATTCCCCCGGTAGCCTGACTCCCAGTTCAGGGCTGCAGCCATTGAGCACCTGCCAGGCCCTGTGCCGTCTCGTAGAGCAAAAGGCGAAAAAGTACCCCCTTGAGGGAATGGCCAACCCACAGTCCCTTTTCCTCCACTCTCCTCTTAGGATTTGGGTCATGCATGTACTTGTGCCCAGTGTGTTTTTTTGGGCCACCAGATCTGGGACTTGAACCACACACTCGACCATCCAGGTTCCAGCACTTTAACCTTCACACAGCCCCTGGCCACCAATAGTTTGTACTTGTATAACGTTTTTTCATGCCAGGCACCGTACCAGTGTGTGTAGGAACACATTCTGCTCTCAGGCTAACTTAGGACACAAGTAGTACTTACTATCCCCATTTTACCGATGAGAAAGCCAAAGCACAGAGAAGTCTGGAATTTGGACCCAGGCAGCCCAGGCCAGAGCCTGTTTTCTTAGACCCTCTCCCTCTTGGAGTCAGGAGGCATCATCATTTTACTGCCTCTCAGTTTCCGGTTGGGACTCTTTGTCATAAGACCCGCCACATGTGGTTACCATGCTTTGGCCCTTCCTTCGTCTTGGGGCTCCTCCTATGAGAAAGAGTGGTCCCCCCATTTTTCAGCTGCAGTGAAGAGACTAGCCTGGATGTGTCATCCCAGACTCCCATATATCCCCCCCCCACCCTCCCTCCTTTTCTGGAGTTTAGCGCCCCTTCCTTGCCATGTGTGGATTTGGGGGTCCAGAACCTAGGTCCCAGGTATAGGCAGGAGACTCCAGGTGCTTCTGACCCCCATCTTCCAGTGCAGTGTCCCCTGATCTGTGATCAGGAAATGAAAGGGAGGGTAGCTCAAAGGAGGTGTGGCCTGGGCCCAGCAGGTGGGCCAGCAAGATAGAGCAGCAGTATCTCAGGAGAGCCCTGGTGGGGCAGGGACAGACCCTAACTGAGCACCACAGCCAGCCCGCAGCGCGAGTGTGGGCAGCAGCTGGCCTCCTGGGAATAGGCCCCGTCGTTGCTTCGCTTCCGTCTGCTCCTGGGTACTGGTGTGCCTGTGCCTGTTGCGAAATGTGTGAAACTCGTGTCACTTGACTCGATCGTCATTTCATTCGACAGTCTCTGGACACATTCCTGACAGGATTCCACTCAGGGCTCTTGCTCTTGAGGTTGGGTTTCTGCCTTCAAGGAATGGTGAGCTGCCTCCGGTTTAAAACCATAGGGTGCCGGGCGCAGGTATTGCCCGGATCGATCCTGCGATCTCAGATGCAGCTTGCCTAGTGTCTGCCCTCTGCAGAGTGGGTTACTCCTAGCGGTGATCCTGTCACTCTGAGAGTCACGTGTTGGCTGCATAGCATGTGCTCCGTGACAGCTGGGTGCCAGGGTTGCGGAAGTGAGCCCCTCGACTCCCTCATGGCCCTGGGGCTCTCACTGTCGCTATGGAACACCACGTCATTCCCCCGGTAGCCTGACTCCCAGTTCAGGGCTGCAGCCATTGAGCACCTGCCAGGCCCTGTGCCGTCTCGAGATGCAGAGTGGGAAGGGGATCAGAATGCACTGCAGAAAAATTCCTCTGGCCGCCTGGTGGCAGGTGGGCTGGCCGTAGGCAGGGTGGAGGCAGATACGGTAGGCCGCTCCTCTTGTAATTCGGGGAGGCCTGGCAGGCTGCAGAAGGTGACTGAACAGTAAGCAAGGAGCACAGGAAACGTGGGGTGCAGGGTACAGTGCATGGGTGGGACTTCCCGAGGGACTCCAGGTGCCCCCAGGGATGCAGGAGGGTGTCAGAACAAAAGGTTCAAGAAAGAAAGGGGGTGGAGAGGGAAGGGTCCTGCTCTCCTGCCCAGCTCACCTGGCACAGCCCCCAGACTTCCCTATTGGGAATGGGACACTTCTGCTGCTTTAGGGGGACTCACATGGTCTCGTAAGCTAATGGTATGGTTATGTCTGAACACGTATCATTTATCTTTTTACTGGGATAGTGAACCCCACATGCATCCTCCCAGGGGCTCCTCCTGCCCCTTCTGGCCTCTGAGTCCTGCCCCATCCTCGTGGATCTCAGGTGCCCGTCTCTCCTTACTCACTAACACCGCCCACACACACACACACACACACACACACACACACACACACACACACACACACACACACACACACACACACACACACACACACACACACACACACACTCTTGTCCAGCAGCCTTTTAGCCACTAAGCTGCTTTAATATGCCTTTGTTTCACTTTGCACTGGGCCGCCCCAGGCTGCAGCACGTTTGATAACTTCTCTGTCCAGCTCTCTGTCCCCTCCTCCAGACTGCCTTTCATCCCTCTCCAGCCTCCCTCGACAACCCCCACAGCCGCTGCCATCCCTTCCTGATTCCCAGATCTTACAGGAGTGAGCATCCTAGGCCTCTCGTTCTCCAAACCTCTCCCTGCTCAGCTCCCAAGGAGTGCTCCTGTCCTTGAGCCCACCACGGCTGTCCCTGGTTTCTCGTCCCTTTGTAAGCATACGTCTGGCCTGGCAAGCGGCAGCTTTCCCCACGTGCCCGAGCAAGCTTGTCTGTTCCTCTGATACCCCTCCTTGGCCTCCGCCTCCCCTCCATCTGATCACTGTCAGCTGACAAAGGCGATCACTTGGCAGATCATTGGAGAGCGCAGCCCCGCCCTTCCTACCTGGCACTAAAGTGACTCCCATATGAGGCTGTGCGGCCTCTGCCTTCTGTCTGTCCTCTTTTGGTCAGCCCAGCCTGGGCCTCCACTCTGCCTAGGGCTGCAGGTCCAGGGGCCAAGCCAGGGCCTGTCACTGGCCCCAGGGAGGGCATGTCTGGGCAGGCTGAGACTGACAGTGCTGACACTGCCCCAGGGCACCGCACTCCAGGCCTACCTCACCCTTACTCTGGTTCTGCTTTTCCTTTCCCCGAAGGACAGTGTAGTGGCTGCTGGCTACAGGGAGCATAGCTGGAAAAGTCTTGGGAAGCAGATGTTGGGGTTAACTCTTCCTCAGTGCTCTCCCTCAGACCTGCTTCCTATGCCCCCTGCCTCCCACTTCATCCTCAGGTCCCATTCCTTTCCATTTCGTAGGCTGGTGTCCAAGCTGCCTTAGCGTGGTAAAGCCTTGGGTGCCGCTGGTGTGATGGCCTTTAGACAAGCCCATTGAGGCCCACCCATCGTCACACACACCACTGTGTGCCACGACAAAGGAGAAGTCGGCTGCCCATCTTCCCCTTGACGCAACATCCCTGTGAGCATGTCTTTGAGTCTAGGCAGGTATGGAGTGGGCATCTGGTATTCTTTGCATCCTCCTGGAGAAATTACAAAGATGAGTGCAGGGAACAGGAGAGGTGAGAGGTCACGGTGCCTTCCACTGACCCCTCGGGGCTGCTACCTCCCTCATGAATGTGGCTTTCATCTTGATTGCTAAAAGCCAGAGTCCTAGACCATGCCATTCCAAATGCCGGGCCTGGGTCTCGAGCTTGAGGAACCTGTTCCCCACCCACTCTAGCTGGCTGTCACTGGGTCAAGGGGCTGCCCACAGGGTCTCTAGGGAAGCTGAAATACCTTCTGGAGCCACAAACACCTCTCAGAGACACAGCTGTCTCAGAAAGGGAGTTGACTTTCTTCCTGAGTCTCAGAGGAGGAATGACATGTCCTCACTGTCTCCCCCAGGAACTCAGAAAGGAGACGGGAGGAAGGGGCTATTGTGCAGTCTGTGTGGAATGGGCCACAGGCCTAGCATGGGCCCTGGCACACCGACACCATGAGCTTCTGGGCCTCATGCCTACCCAGGAATTGGTCTCCACCCCCTGTCCTGTGATCAGAAGTGGACAGAGAGATGCTGAAGCACTGTAACAGCCCTGTGGTCACCCCTGTAGCAACTGAGTCAATAACACTGATCATTACTGTAGCGAGCTCTATGGCATTGGGCACTGCTGGTGCTTCATGGTGTTCACTGTGTTCACCTTACAGCCACTGTGAGATGAGGGCGCCGGGGCTCAGGAAACCTCACTGCTCAGGGTGTCTCCAGGGAGCAGAGACAGTAGAGCTGGGGTCAGGTCAGCTGGGCTGGCACCAGTCTGTGCCTCCTCAGTTTCCCCATGGGGCATGTGGGATTGCAGGGGCAGCTGTCCTGGGGCTGGTGTGAGTTACAGGGTCCCTGGAGGCCCATAAACATCCTTTTCAGGCTTCTTAGGTACCCTGGGGTTGACTACAGCACTAATTCACATATTGCGTGGACTCTGAAGTAGGCAGCTCCTGTGAAACCCATTTGACAGGTGGGAAATGAAAGGTCCAAGCAGTGACGTGACCTGTGTGAAACCACAGCTGGCAAGTGGCAGGCCGTGATCGAAACTCTGTCTGTGGGACTCCAGGGACAGCATGCTTAGCTCCTTGCCTCTCCTAAGGATGATGCAGGCCCTGGTGCCTGTCAGGGGCTGCATGGACACCTTCAGGTGGGGACTGGGACAGCTTCCTGGAGGAAGTACCATCAGAACCAAGCCTTGGAAAAGTATGAATTCTATAAGGAAAGAAGCAATGAAGTGGGCTTTGTCTTTTCTTCAGTTTGACAGAGGGAGCATGTGCTCGCCAAAGAGAGAGAGAGACGAGGGTGGAGGGGAGGACAGAGCACTGCCCTGCATCGGGGAATGGCCATTCTGCAGCCCCATTTCCATTGTTCTCTATCTTGTCAGGATTTGGGGCCTGTACACATACCCAGTGTGTTTTTCAAGATGCCGGAGCCAGGATCCAAACCACACAGTTGGCCATGTGGCTTCCAGCTCCCTTACCCCCAGGCCACAGGGCTGGCCCACAATGAAGTGTTTTCCATGCAGTCAAGAGGTGTGAAATTAGGAGATGTCTTGTGAAACAGAGCAAGGGGGCCCCAGAATCTGCTAGACGGTGGGGGGCTCATGAATGAGAGACCACCTCCCATCCCGGAGGCTCCTTCCTGCCTGGAGCAAGAGGGTGCCTTTGCAGGTGCCCCTCCTCTCTCCTGAGCGCTGACACCGACTGCACACCACCAACACGCCAGGCACCGTTTTCAACACTTTACAGCAGTAGTGTCATTCAAACGTCACCATGCTCCCAGGGAGTAAGCGTTATAAATTACGCTTGTTTGACAGACAAAGAAACTGAGGCATTGAGAGGTTATGTCATTGTAAGGGATGGAACAGGCTTGGAACCCAGACAGTTGAACTACAGGGTGGCAGCTGCTCCTTAAGGTCAGAGGAGATGAGAGTCGAGGCTGCTGCCCCCCTGGCTGGGCTTTGCACTGGTCCTGAGCAACTTGAGTGCGGCAGTGGGAGCCAGGTGGTTTCATCAGGGCACTGACCTCCCCTTCCCTCCAGGCCCCCCGCACACAGTGGGTGCCCAGCAGTTGTGGATAGTGACCAGTGGGTGAGTGAAACAGCTTGGTATCTGGGTGAGGCTGTATCGGAGAGGTGGGAGCCTGGTGACGAGGATGCCAGTTAGGAGGCCTGGAGGAGAGCCCGCTGATGCCATGCTGGACTTGTTGGGTCATGCAGGCCTCACACTTGATGGTGAGCAGTTTGGGGAGTCTTTGGCATCTGGGTTGAGACTCAGAGTTGGCAGGGCGGGACTGAGGTGATCCACCTCTGCTGCCCCAAGCCCAGCCGTGGGCCTCGTGTGGTCAGCTGGAAGAGCCCTTGAGGTCACCAGCGCAGCTCCTGGACAGGCTGGCAAGGACAACAGGTCTTGGGGCTTGATAAGGAGCTGCTTCCTGCTACCCTGAGAGCCCAGCTTCCTGGGTGCCCCTGCCAACTCAGCTCCTGCTTGCTGCAGAGGCCCTGCCTTGGGAGGAAGACCTCATCTCGGCACCTCACTGAGGAGACAGGTGTGTAGCCGGGGGTACCCCCAGGAAAGGCCAGGATCCGTCACAGTTCCCTGGAGTGGAAGGGCAATAGGTGCTTCTATAGCCATGCTGGAAGCGCCCCAGGATGGGGTGATCCTGGTCAGCTTCCTGTGGCCAGCCCTGCAGGTCCCTCCCCTCCTGCTGTGGGAGCCTCTCTGCTTCCACATCAGCTTCTCATGAGTAGAAGGCCCTCTCCATGTCAACACCCCAGGCTGGAAGAGTCCAGAAAGGAAGCATAGTGGAGCCAGAGTACCTCTCCGTTCCCATGGAAGGCCCAGCCCCTGGAGGAGGCCGGGGTCTGAATGGCTTTTGTTGACAGCTGTGCATATGATGTGCACACGGGGCTCTGGCAGCTGGAGCAGCAGGCAGGAGACCAACCACCTGTCAGTGGGGGAGAGGCAGTTCGTACACAGCCCATGGCTGTGGGGCCAAACCCTTGCCCTCGTAAGTGGGAAGGGACACGGGATCCTAGGACTATCTTCATCTGAAAACTGGGGCCCTTGTGTGAAAAAGGGGCCTCTGGACCACCTCTGTTCTGTCTGCTGGGTGGGCCCTACAAGACCAGGGCTACCATGCTGGCTGCCCAGCAGTGGGAAGGATCCTCCTGGCCCTGCATGGCAGCAGAGAAGAGTCCAGGTTAAGATGGAGCCTGCCCTCTATTGCCAGGCAACTCTGCACACACCACCCCAGGCCTTCCCGCCCCTCCCACTCATCCTTGGACTGTTCCAACCCAGCCCCAGCAGGGGTCCTGCACAGGCTAAAGTCATCCAGGTCAGAGGCATGCAGGCTGGACCCGCCAGACCCGAGCAGGCACACCTGCACAGCCCAGTTGTGGGCATGATGGCCAAGATCCAGGCATACCGGGCACCACCAGGCTGCTGTCACCCTGCCTGTCTGTGCATAATCCCTGCCTGTCTGCCCTCGCCTAGTGCCCTGTCGCTGTCGACCCTCCTGCTCCCTGGATGGTACCCAGAGTCTCTTATTGGCTGCAAATTCCTGTGTGTGTCATTCACAAGCTTTTACCTCAGAACCTCTCGTGTTGGTTTGCGCCAGAATGAGAACATGTGCCATTTACCTGCCATGCTTAAGGCCGTGCCACGGAGGCGGGGGCTGGTGCCTCCCTCGCCTCCCCCACTTCTCCTTCTCGGTTGTAGGAATGAGGCTCTCCAGGCATCTGTGTCGAGTCGAGCTGTGGCTGCCTGGTGCACACACCACGCCTGCTCACAGCGTGCCAGGCCCCCACGGCCCCGTCTGCCTTTATTCCCTTTACGGAAAACCACTCCACTGGAAATAGGAAGATGAGGGCTGTCCTTGACCAAGCAGGGAGTGGCTCGTGATATTGGAGGGAAGCCCCGGATCCACCGTGGTGTCCCCTCACCCCTGCACAGCGGGGCTGGCCCGCAGGAGGAGCGAAGGCTGAGAGGGGTGGGGCGGCGGCAGGCGGCACCATCTGCGGCCGTCCTTTGTGCAGGCAGCTGAGCAAGCCTCTGTCGTAGCAATCCGGAGGGCCTCGTGCTTGGCGTGCAAATGAGTTTCCAGATGCCCAGTGCCCCCGCACAAGAAACAGAAACTCGGGGCCTGGGAAGGAATGGGGCAATCTGGAAACTCATTTCTGTTTTCTCCAGCCTCTTGAATAGGCTGCGTCTCCTCCAGCATGGCAGACGTGTGCTGGGCACCCACTGTAGGAGCATTGGCCAGTTACGGAGCAGACCTACGCCCAGGGGGACACTCTTCTCCCTTACATCCTCCTCTCTTAGCAGGTGGTGGCAAGATGAGGTGACCTTGCAGAGAGGGGCAGGATGCATCTTTTAAGACTTAGCCCACCCACTGGTCCCTGATCTGTCTTGAGAGGGGCACAGCCTGGATTGAAGCCTCCGTGTGCCTCCTTGGCTGGGCATCTTTGTACACTACACGAGCTGTGGAAATGGATACGGTGGCCCTGGTGTGGCCTCCTGAGGCTTTGGGCTAGTGGGGGGGCCCTTCCAGGATCTAGCAGTGTGACACAGCAGCCTCGCCCTGGCCCTGCCAGTCATCGTTCATTCAAACGTCTTCCCCTAGTGCCAGCTGACTGTGATGAAGGCATGACTTAGAGGAGGTCCGGCGGGCTTCTTACTGAATCAGAGGAACTGGGAGGCCAGGGCTCCCCGGGGCTTTTCTTTCAGAGGGTTTCATGTCTTCCCCCACCTGGCTCAGCCTTGAGCTTCGCCGCCAGGGCTTGGGGCCCATGGCCGGAGACCGTCTCTCTCTGCCTCTCTGACTGCAGTGACTGTGAGTGAACTGTGAGCTTCACGTGCCTAAGCCTTGGTCTGCTCATCTGCAGAATGGGGACAATGGCAGATGGTAGCAAGTGTGGTGACTCGCATGGGGCACGTGGCAGAGAAGGGTACAGAGCATGCCGTACAGTTCTGGGGGAACAGCCTTGCAGTGGAGAGCAGGCTTTGCGCCCAGCCACGCAGATGAGCAGCTCTGACTCAGAGGACCCCTGGCCTCTGACGGGGTCAACACTTCCAGAACTCTCGTGTGGGCGTGGCTGAGGTGCTCACAGCAGCAGTGGAGCATTTGAGGCGCGTCCGCCGTTTGTGCTTTTCTAAAAGCAAGGTCTCAACAGCTCTCCCATCTGCCTCTCCCACGGCCCAGGGTGGAACACAGGGCAAGAGTCATTTCCCCTCTTTTTTAAAAACAAATTGAACCGCTTCTAGAGAAATCCTGTTTCTTCTTTATTTGTGATGGAGCCCACGAGGGGACATGTGAGAGTATGTGTGTGAGAGAGGGAGTGAGAGAGAGAAAGAAGAGCACCCTCCACAGAGACTGGTTGCTGCGATCGCCTTCCTCCAGGTCTCCAGCCCTTCGGACCTGGGGCTCTTGCCTGCTTGCCTGGACTTTTTCTGCTGGTTGACCTGGCTAGGGATTCGAACTGCAGCCACCATGCAGCCGCTGGCTGTCTTTTTTTTTTTTTTTTTTTATAAGGAAAGTAGATTTTTTTTTTTTTCAGAAAAAAATTTTATTTATTTATTTACTTACTTATTTTTAATTTGACCAGAAAGAGACAGAGAGAGAGTGAGAGAAAGTGAGAAATCAAGCTGCTGGGTCCAGGACTTGAACTACAGTCAGCCATGTGGGAGTCCAGCGCCCTTAACCACCGCATCACCTGCTGGCCCTGAGAGCTGGCTTTTCTTAAGCAGCACGTTACCACTGTACCACAGTGCTGGCCCAAGAGTTATGACTCCACTTTACCTCCAAGCAGATTGAGGCCCAGAAAGGGTCTGCAAGCTCCTTGGAGTCACACAGCAAGGTGGCAGCTGAGCCTAGCCTTTCCAACTGTACTTCCCAAACCTTGGCAATATCATGTGTTTTGGAAGGACTGGCCTCCCCTAGAGCCCAGGCAAGGCACACTTTGAGGGTGCTGGCCACACCCGGACATGGACGTCAGAGAAGCGTGCCTTTCTCTGGCACCCACTTGCTGAGGCTCTCTGAGTCCAGATGTAGATGGCTCTCAGAGCTGCTGCACCTGGTACCCTAGCAGCCTCCAGCTCAGCCCCCACCTCCTGGCCACCCTCTGCTCTGGAAATCCTCACTCCTCCCAGATACTTGTGCCAGGTGCAGAAGGACCAGCCATGGTGTGGCTAAAAAAACATGAACCTACACACGTGTGCTCAGCAGGGCGTTTCCTGGGCGAGGAGTTTCAGGAGCCCTGCAGACACTCCTGGGTTGTCAACAGGCTCCAGGAAGGCTGTAGGCTTTGTCCAGGCCTTGCATGTGTAACCCTACCTATGAGAAGACCCCTCTTTGAGCTGCCTGGCCAAAGTACAAGAGGGTGGTCTGCCAGAGGCCCTTCCTTCCCACGCTGCTCAGCCATCCCTTTTGTCATCTGATACTCTCCTCTGTCTGCCAGTCTAGCACTTCTCAGTTTGGTGGCCATTGAAATGGGCCTTCTGGGGCCAACAAGTGGTGTGGCTCAGGGGCTGGATCCCACGTGGACAACTCTGTGATTCAAGCCCTAGACCCGATGGCTTGCAAAGTGCATGCATGTATGCACCCAAAATCCTAAGAGGACAACTAGGAGAAGGGGTTTGCAGTGTGGCCATCCTCTGTCGGGGGTGCATTCTCACTTCTCACTTTGTTTCTCCCTCTGGTGAGCACATGCACCCTATAACAAAACCTTTAAAAAAAAAAAAATGGCCTTCCTTTTCACTCGTTGTGGCAAGGTGGCCGTGCAGTGCCACAATGCTGAACCCACATGCAGAAGACCCATGGTTTGTGTTCTGAGGTCTCCTGTGCACAGTGGGTACATGGGTGCACCTGCCCATGATCCAGACTGGCTGAGGCTGGGGGTGGATCGTGCCACCAAGACCCTGTTGAGAGTACTTGTCTTTCTTTCTATTTCGCTTTCTCTCTTACACGTGGGAGAAATAAATCAATAAACTTCTAACAAAAACAAACTCGTCCGCTGGTCTGTTCATAGCAACAAGAAGCTTTTGAATCCTCCTTCTGGGGTGTTAGTGCCATTTCTCAGTTGAGAACACTGAGGTCTCCTGAGAAGCCCAGTGGATGAGTCTCCTGGTGTCCGGCGGATCTGGGAGCAAAGCCAGTATAAGTGACACCCTTTAGGGAGGGGAAGTGGGGCTCGGGTGTGGCTGGGTGTGGTGGCTGAGGCGCCACTGACCACGCTGTCCTTCCTTGCAGCCCTGCTGTCCTCCTGGTGTGAGGAGCTCGGCCGCCTGCTACTGCTGCGACATCAGAAGAGCCGCCAAAGCGACCCCCCTGGGAAACTCCCCATGCAGCCCCCCCTCAACTCCATGAGCTCCATGAAACCCACTCTGTCGCACAGGTGAGTGGGCATGTGCCACCAGGGGCTGACTGGGTGGCACGGAGGGACCCCCAGGGATTTCCCAGAAATCCCTCAGGTGGAAGAGCTAGGGTGGGATTCTCATCACATTTTCTAAAACATAGTTGTCAGTGCTGAGTTCTCCTGGGGCAGTGCTAGTTCTCCATCATCAGCTGAGGTCCAGAGGGCTAGGTTTACCCGCCGGCTGCTTTGTCCCTTCGGTGGGAGGCCAGTTCTTTAGGTTCTAGGTTTCTGGCAGAAAGCTAGAATTGCTGAACTCGGGGCTGTCCCTCTTTCCTGAGCAAAGCTTTAGGCGAACCTGGAGAAATCAGGGGGCTGATGGAGCCTCAGGAAGACCACACCCGGGCAGTCCTGCCCCCAGATGGGGACAGAGCCAATGCAGGCCTACCATACTGGAGCCAGATGCAGCCAGGCCAGGCCCTCCGAAAGCCCAGGGTCACAGGCAAGCATGGACTGCCACCGAGGAACTGGCCATCCGCCCTGTGCCAGCCTCTGAGGGAGCACGTGGTCAGAACTGGCAGTTCCCCAGTTAATTATCTCCGAGTCACGGGCCGAGCCGGGGATGCTCTCTCCACGTGCTCCGCAGGCTGACCCTGGAACAACAGGGCCTGTCATGCTGTCCGCCTTCCCTGTGCTTGTCCACACTAATGACTGGAAGGGGCGCTTGCAGTCAGAGCCGACTCTCATTATCTACCCCGACCAAGGGACCCACAGCCCAGAGCATACTGCAGGCAGACCCGGGTCGTACCATCAACACGTCGCTGGGAACTCGGGTGTCAGCTACGCTTTATAAATCAAATTAGAAGCTTGTTAACTCTCAGAGCCAGAAAGGACCTTCGCGCTCGGCAGGTCCAGGGCGCTGCCTGACAGGGTGGCTCTTGACATATGGTCACCTTCCCTGGGCAGAAGCACCTGGTACTGCAGCAAGCCCACCACCACCCAAGGTCACCTCCTCATCGGACCCTGAGTCTGGCTACTGCAAGCTCCGGTTGGCAGCCTCCTGTGTACCTCGGTGGGGTTGGTGCTTGGTGAGGCAGCTATTCGTGGTGCAGGACCATGGAGGAGTGTTAGCGTCTTGGTCTCTGCACACTCGATTCTTCTAACGAAGATTCTGCCCTCTCCCCTAAGCATTGTAACAGCAAAGTGCCCTCACACTGTTGGAGATGGGGGCATCACCCTTGGTTAGTAACCACTGCTCTGGGCCAGACACTGGTGTGGTGGTTGAGGCAGCTGGATTCCACTGCTGACTGCATGGTTCGAGTCTCGGACCCAGCAGCTTGAGAAATACACTAGGCATGTGTGCATGCATGCCCAAAAACCTAAAAGGAGGGAGAGATGGAAAAGGAATTGTGACATGACCATACTCTCTCTCCAGCACGCACACACACATTGGCAAAATTTCAAAAATAATAATAATAATAAAAGAAGAACAACTGCTCTAGAGAGGCAAAGCCTCCTCCTACCATCTACCCCCTAGTCCTGGTTCAGCTAAAAGCTACAGGCAATCTTCGTCTAAGCCCAGGCACTGAGCACACGCTGTAGCAAATTTAACTTAAGCAACTTACTTTGTAGTTGCCCTCATGAAGCTTCAGTTCACTAATTCTGGCCTAGCCATCCACTTGTCTGGAGTCATCCTGCCTCTCATGGTCCCATGTACCCTGCCCTTCCCAACCCTCTCTCCTCCAGGTCACTTCAGTAAAGCTGTCACTGTGAGGGCCCAGAGCCCTACAGCTCCCTAGAGACCTACCTAAGACCTGCTCAATCCTGTGTGTTTGGGCCGCAGATGCCACAGATACAGACCGCCGCCAGGCCTGTGCCAGGTCTTCCTGGAGTTGTGCTGAGGCGTGAGGCAGTTCAGTCCTACGGCTAAACACTGAGGAAAAAGCATCTGTGTTCAAGGGGCTGAATCTAGCTAGCTGGGGAAATGTCGTTGAAGCGAAACGGGGAACTGGCAGATCAAAGTAGGGTAAGAGGCAGTTGACAGATGGACTGGGCCTGGGGGTTCAGGAGGAAGATGGGCAAGGCCGACTGTCAGGAGGATGCCCAGAGGCCGAGGGGTCTTGACCTTGAAGGACGTAGTCTGGGAGCAAGCAGGTGCATACTATGAATTCAGACTGACTTTGTAAGAAATGTGGAGGTCCACGGAGCCTCTGACCAGCACCCTGTGTTCTGCTACCCCTGTCTCCAGCATGGGGTCAGCTCCTTGCAGTCCCAGCAGGGTGACGGAGGTGCCAAGCAAGTGGTCTCTGAGCACAACGACCAGCCCAGCATTCATCCTTGGGGCCTCCATGGTTGTCAGAGAAGGGAGAGCTGTGTGGGCCGGAAGACTTGCTGAGTGTTGATGGGCGACCAAATGACTAGGCAGTTCCATGCAGGATGGAGAAGGCAGGCCTTCTGGATGATCTCTCCACTCTGAATGGCCTTGGAGGCTCACTGCCCAGCGTGAGCAAGTGACTTGCCCAGGAACCCACAGCCAGTAAGGGGCAGAGTGAGGCATGAAACACCTGCAGTGCTCTGCTGTAATTCGAGATCAGTGAGGCCGTAGCTGTCGTTCACCTGAGTTGGGGGTTCTTTCTGAGAGAGGGTCATCCACAGCTCTGATCCACTGCACACCCTACTTCCCACTTCACTGGGGGCATTGAGACTGTAAAGAAGTGTCATCCATTGAACAATGGTCAGCACCTCTGTTCCTTCTCCGAGCCCAGGGTTGAGATTTGTGATCTCTGCTTATAACCTTCACCAATTTTTCGAAGGGAGAAATCCCCTATTTCCAGGGAGTCATAAGGGGTCCGTCCCCTATAAGTAGATCCCTAATGTAATTTCCCAAATGAAAAACAACTGGGGGGAACGCATCTAGAACGTTGACAATGGAACTGTCAGTCCGTTACCCTCAACTGTGTCATTGAGTGGCTTAGGGGAAGGAAGCTCCTAGCCCTTCATTAGGAGCCGTTGGACCACTGGGGAGCCTCCGTATGGTGGGGTGTTCAGGAGTTGGTGTTTGGCGATGTCCAGGGTTTGACCTCTCGTTGTCCTGCTCTGGAGGTTCTGAGGACAGAAGAAAAGGCTGGGGGATGAAAGCCGGTGAGCCCCAAGACCTAAAGCCTCCCACCACTCCCTCAGACAGCAGAGGCCTGGAGGTCTTGTTGGGTGTCATGTTGCCGTGGGCACACTCACGGCCCGTGTCTCTGTCACATCCACTGTAGCCACTCCTGAGGCTGCCAGTGAAGGCCTGAGTTCCTCCACCTCGGGCTGTGCATCCAGGCGAAGACTTGGCCACTTGGATCCAAAGTCTGTTCCCTGCCATGACAGGGGATGTGGCGATGCATGACACCAGGAGCAGGGATGGCAGAAAGGCTCAGGCTGCCACACCTGTGGCCTTTTCTCAGGGGCAGGGGGTTATGAGGAGTATTCATCATCCACAGTTGTGACAGCTCCCTCCCTGCTTTGTCCTCCCCACCGGTGGCAGGTGGAGCTGTCTCTGTACTTACAGAAGGCATTCAGAATACCATGCAGGAGGAGGAGGCCTAGAGGGGCCTGGCTAGGGCCTGGGCTAGTGGCCGGATGGTAGGACATTTCCAAGCCCCTGCAGTGACCTGGACTAGATGCCATCAAAGTATTTCTGCCTTTCTCTTCCAGCTTTTTAATGAATGGTTAAAAAAGCCATTTGTGATTAGCACATTGTCCACATGCAAATCAGTGTTGCAAAGGTAATTATGAGCCTAATAAATCTTGTTTATGCTGTTAATTTGATTACAATCAAAGCTGTCTGGAGCTGGGGAAGACGCCAACATCCAACATCGAGGGGCGCCACCCTTCCTCTTTCAGGTGCAGAGTTTGCAGTCCCCAGAGGACAGGTTCTAGGCAGGAAGGACCTCTGGCATCCCCCTGGATGTGGCAGGTGGGGATATGGGCCTTGGAACCAGGCTGCCAGACGTCAAGTTTCAGCTCTTCTTCTTCACTCTGGGTAGTTTTGGACAATTACCTTTTTTTTTCTTTTTTTAAGAGAGGTTTTTGTTATAGGGTGTGTACACTCAGTGGAAAGACAGAAAGACAGAAAATGAGAAATCACCCCCTGGAGAGATGGCCACACCACAATCCCTTCTCCTTCGTTCTTCTTTCGGGATCTTGAGCATGCACACGCACACGCCTGGTGTGAGTTTAAGCCTCTGGGTCTGGGACTAGAACTGTGGTTGGCTAGGTAGGAGTCCAGTGACGTAACCATTACGTCATCTGCTGGTCCCCTGGGCTGTTACCTTCTCTGTGCCTCAGTTTCCTCATCTGTAAAAGGGGAATCACAGCAATGGCAGGACTGAATGCTTTGCCAAATCAGGCACTTGGGGAACCTCACATACCAGGCTTCGTTCACCCAACCCTCTGCCTGGAGCCCTCAGGCACCGGTGTGCTCCTTCATGGCCACCCAGCAGAGGGGCGGGGGGGTCCCTCAAAACTGACCCAGTCTTCTTCCCTTGGTCACACTGCACCATCTTCACAGCCACCAGTTTTTACGTTTTTGTTTGCATCGTTGTACTAAAGGTTAGTTTGAGGTAGATGTGTCTTGCCCCCAGAAAAAGTGTTTTTAAAGCAAAGAAAGGGAGAAGTGAGAGACCCCTAAATCCCTGCTCCGTCAGTTACAGCGTGCTGAGGGGCAAGGATCTGTTCCTTTCTCCTTCCTGGTGAAAAACTGTAACATCCTCTCATGCAGTTCGCTGCTCTCCTCTAAGTTTCACGGCGGGGAGGGGAAGAAGCAGGCCCCGGTAATTGCAGTGATGGAGAATACAGTTAATGGTGCCCCTAAATTAAAGGAGGTGGAGCTTCAGCTCCTCACTGGCTTGGCGTTTCATTAGCTGTAAAGCTCCAGCTTTGTGCAGAGAAGGGGCCAACAGAGCCAGATCTGGGAAATTAATTAGGGTCTGACAATACCCTTAATGGGAATTGGTTATTTCTCCCAAATAAAGCTGTTACAAGTGCAAAGAAATAAATAATCGAGCCCCGCCTCCTCTTTCTCTCCATGAATGTCTGTGTAGACACTGCCACAGGGAATCCCCAAAAGCTGGGAATTGTTACTCCTTTGTCTCAGGCCTTGTTCACATTCTCACATTCAGTAAACCTGGAGCAGTGTATGGGGACCTCGTATACTAATGTGTAAGCTGCCTACTGTATCTGTGGTGTGAAGAGCTCTCTCTAAAATATTTGGGAAAAGTGCTGAGTGAACAGAGGATGATGCCCTTGGTTCTGCTTAGGAGAGTTAGAAGAGGGAGTATGAAGACTGGGTTTTGAAGTTTATGTAGGAGTTCACTAGCTAGCGAAAGGAAGGCAGAAGAACACTGAGAAAAGCCTTGGAAGCTTAGCAAACAGATTCTTTCTAGTTTACAGGTAAGAATCATAAGAGCCCCTCCTATTGGTAGCATATTTGTAAAACCTAACCATCTTTCTGTGTCATCAAGTAAATATGGGTACCTATAGCATGGTGAGAAGATACACTTGGGGTGCAAGTGCAGTTGGGCCGGGAACTTTGCTAAACTACCCATATTCCCACGTTTCATCCCAGGAGGGTGTTAGTCCCACCTTACAGATGAAGAAGTTGAGGCTGACTTAAAGCTGCATGTCCAAGGCCACAGAAGTTAGTGGCAGAGCCAGGATTTGCCCCAGAGTCTAACTCCAGAGCCCACGTAGGTAACCACTGTCCTGCAAGGCTCCCCTCTGGCATTTGAACATTAGCCTCACAGATATTTCATCAGTCTCCCCAAATTCTTCACAACAAGGATCCAGGCCAGCCATCTGATCTCTAAAGAAGTGGGTTTTTTGAGGGTCAACAAGTGGCATAGCAGTTAGGTCATTGGACTCCCACATGTCTGACCGCGGTTTGAATCCTGGACCTGGTGACTTGAAACTCATGGTGGGTGCATGTGCGTGAGTGTCCAAGATCCAAAGAGAAGAACAGAGGAGCAGGCATTGGCCATCCCCTCTGGGGGATGATTTCTCACTTTCCCTCTCACTCTCTCTGTCTCTGTCTCTCTCCAGCAAGCACACAAGCCCTAAGGCAAACACCCCTGGAAAGGGAATGCTAGAATGCTGTTCAGGTTTTCTCTGCAGCTAGCCTTTAAGACTCCACTTTACATCCCTTTCCCTCCGTGCTGGGTGTCTTCCCAAAGGTGGCTTCTCCAGACCCTCCAGGAAGGGGTACCTCTCATGCACTTGCAAGCCGTCTTTGTAGGGCATGCCCCCTTACATACTGCACCCCTGTTTTGGCAGCTCTGCCCACCTTTACTCCAACTCCCAGGTGACCTGGCCTCGCCCTCCACTAGCTCTGCGGTCCCTGTGAACCTCAGCACTCGGGGGACACCTCTGTTGAGCCCACCTGAGGGAGTGAATGAATTCTTGGGCAAGTCACATCACATAATTCCTTGCATCTAAAAATCACTCAGTGAATCATAGCAACAATGATAGCAGCACCCCCAGCAGTTTTAGGGTGTCCATGGTGTGTGGGACTGTCCTTCATGCCTTCTGCATGCGAAGCACTCAGGGCTCATAACAGCCTTCAGAGGGAGGGGCTGTTTTCACCCCCATTTTACAGGTGAGGACCCTGAGACTTAGATAGTGAGCAGTGGGTGCACCCCTTCCTTCGCTGTCCCTCTCTGGAGAGCTGGGACTTCTCTCTCCCTGCACCCCAGTGCCCACATGGACACAGACACACTGACGTAGTCGACAATCAGCCTAACGCATGGACTCCTTCATTCTCTCTCAGCATCCATCCGAGGGTGAGCACAGAGGGCTGGTGTTTCCCCTGGTACTTTTTGGTTTAGCAAAAGTTTTCTGACCCTTCAGAAAAGGTGAAGACATCGCACCAGACGCGGGAGCACAAGAACTGAGTTGATGGCCCGTGGGGCTGATGGAAAGGGCAGAAGGCTTTCACTCGAGCAGTGTATGAGGGCCTGGTCCACAGGGGTGTGAGGAGCCAGTGGCCCTCAGGCCAGTGTGCAAGGCTGACATGTGGGGTCCAGCCTCTGCAGAGCCTGCAGAAGACAAAAGCACTTTCAGGGCAGAAGGGGGCGTCGTGGGCTGAGAAGAGGCCCCAAGATGGGAATGCAGCTGCCCCTGTGTTAGGAGGCTCTTGGCAAGCAGAAGGCAGCTGAAATTCCAACTGGCTCCTGGGTGCCTCTGTGGGTGGGACAGGCTTGCTGGGGCAGGTTTGACTGGACAGGACCATGGCTGGGAGCAGTCCGTGTCATAAGACCGGGCCGGGAGATCAGCGGTGTACAGAGTGGGGCAGCATTACTAAAAAGTGCCAAGCACCTTCACCCCAACTGAGCATATCTACTGGTTAAACCAGGGGGACAAGAGTCTCACTGTCACCTCAGGCTCCTGGCCACTCCAGCTGGGTAGCAGCAGCCAGGCTCCTGGGCGGGGCTTGTCCTTGATCCTTGGGCACAGGGACAGAGCAGTCCCTGGTGAGGGTGTCTGAGTCCAGGCAGAGGCGTGCCATGGCAGTGGCAGGGCTGACTGCAACGTGGACCTGAGGAAGCAAGGGCACTTGCTGCCATAGCGGGAGGCACCCCACACACACCCCCCTTTGCAGCGAGATGAGTCACAGCTGCGTCGGTGCGGCCGCTGCTTCTGCTTCTGCGGCAGGGGGGGAGATGCAAGCTGGGCCTGAGAGCGCTCCACGTGTGTGAGCCTGTCCATGCAGCCACGTATCAGCAGGGCCCTGAGTGCACATACCCCTGGGTGTGTGCCCTGGCTCTGAGGCTGTGAACTTTCCAGCACAGGGTGGGATGCTCAGTTTGGGAAGCTTAGTTCGCTTCGCTTCTCACCAAATTTGGGTGGAAGGAGTGAGCAGGAAGAAGCCGGTTTCCGCCCACAGGCCTCACCCACAGGACTCCAGGGCAGCTGGGAGCTATCTGTGGGCTATGCAGTAGCCCCAGTGAGGCAACTGCTCTGGCTCTCTAGGCTCAGGGTGGCCCCTGCCAGCCTCAGGGTCGATGTAGGAGGTCCCAGGAGCTTAATTCCTGAGCTTGGTCAAGCATAGCCAGTAAGGGCACCCTCCACTTAAACCACCGTCTGCTTGGAGGCTGGCGGGACCTTGTGGGGCAGGAGTTCTATGGAGAAAAGACAAACTTGTGTTCTGTTGAGTTGCTGGAGGACCACATGTCCATCCTGGACCCTAGGACGCGAACCCTGCAGGAGAGCGGGTACCCGGTGGGCTCCTCTTTGTTCCATGCACGCCTGTGCCGGCCTGGAGGTTCTGTGCACGCAGGTCGCCAGCCACTTCCCTGGGGAGCAGAGGTCCTTGCAGCCCTGGCTGAAGCAGGCTTACGTTCCTTCCCCCGCTTCTCCGCCCTGCGTGCTCTCCTCGGGTCCCCAGTCTGCCACCTCAGGTCGTCTGTCACCTCTGGCTATGTGTCTGAGCCCACCCCTTCTCTGTGGCCCCTGACCATTGTGCCTGGCTACCTGAGCCAGACTCTCGTCACTCCTTCCCCGCCAGACTCAGGAGTGTTGCGGAAGCCTGTGTCTCTGCCGTCGAGATGGCTTTTGCCATGCATTTTCTTTGAGCCACCGCAGACTTAGGCTACCGAGGCCTGTGTTCACCTTCACTTGACTGAGGCCCGCGGTGAAGGTGTCGGTGTGGATATGAAACCGCGGCCCCATGTGCATAAGTGTTTGCGTGTAATACCAAGACATGACTCGGGGCGTGATCCTCATCCTAACGGCGCTCACACTCGATTACTTTCCATCTGGCTCATTCCTCTTGCCCTCAGGCCGGTTCAGTGTTACCACCCATTTATGTTCCGTGACCTGCAGCTGGAAAACACAGACCAGGAATAGGGATCTCATTCTTACGCCCATTTCATGGATGAGGAAGCTGATGCCAGCACTTGCCCCCAGGGCCCTGAGCTGGGAAGGACAGGCCCCAGGAATCATACCCAGTGGGGACAGCTGTCTGGTCATGCATCAGGCCGAGTCACTCTGGGACCCTCGTAGAGGGTTGTCCAAAGCCCCCAGGAGTCAGCCCCCTTTGGCCTGGACAGTGCCCGTTTGACTCTCTGCGGGGTGTGAGGAGGCAGGGGCTTTCTCAGACACTGGCCACAGGGCCTGCAGTTCTGTAGACTTACCGGGTCTGGCACACTTCTAGGTGCGAGGCAGAGGTTTGAGCCTTGCCCTCAGACAGCTCCTGTACTGATGGTATCTAATTGTGGTGGGGAGTGCTGTGAAACAATTAAGTCTGGCTAAGGGGAAATGGAGTGTGGGGTGGGAGCGGCTCTTTCATACCAGGAGCCCCTAGGAAGGCCCCTCCAATAAGGTGACGTCAGAGCAGACAGGAAGGAAGTGAGAGGCCAGGCAGCTTTCCCTCAGGCCGGTTCAGTGTTACCACCCATTTATGTTCCGTGACCTGCAGCTGGAAAACACAGACCAGGAATAGGGATCTCATTCTTACGCCCATTTTATGGATGAGGAAGCTGATGCCAGCACTTGCCCCCAGGGCCCTGAGCTGGGAAGGACAGGCCCCAGGAATCATACCCAGTGGGGACAGCTGTCTGGTCATGCATCAGGCCGAGTCACTCTGGGACCCTCGTAGAGGGTTGTCCAAAGCCCCCAGGAGTCAGCCCCCTTTGGCCTGGACAGTGCCCGTTTGACTCTCTGCGGGGTGTGAGGAGGCAGGGGCTTTCTCAGACACTGGCCACAGGGCCTGCAGTTCTGTAGACTTACCGGGTCTGGCACACTTCTAGGTGCGAGGCAGAGGTTTGAGCCTTGCCCTCAGACAGCTCCTGTACTGATGGTATCTAATTGTGGTGGGGAGTGCTGTGAAACAATTAAGTCTGGCTAAGGGGAAATGGAGTGTGGGGTGGGAGCGGCTCTTTCATACCAGGAGCCCCTAGGAAGGCCCCTCCAATAAGGTGACGTCAGAGCAGACAGGAAGGAAGTGAGAGGCCAGGCAGAGAGCGATCTAGGGGAGAGGGTTGCAGGCAGGGGAGGAGCAAGTGTGAGCCGATAGTGACATGGCCATGCCCTCCAGGCAGGTCACCTGGAGGATAACCTGACTTGTGTGGCCCAGGGCTCGGCTGGGCCAAGCACTGGACATAAGCCCTGGCTCCCCTCTGTCCTGGAAGCCCTCACCTCTGGACAAGCCCACAGTGAGTCAGTGCCTCTCCAGCACTTCTGCCCCAATCGCCCTCCAGTGAGGACCTCAGCCCTCTGCCAATTCCCGTGACTAAGGCGTAACCAAACAGGCACATGGCATGCCCAGGCTCCCTCCCCAGCACACACAAGCACACACACACACACCCTAGGCACCCAGTGGTGCTGCATTGCAGGCTCACCCCCATCAGCGTGCCCTGGGGAGAGTTGCTGTCACAGAGGTAGGTGCCCTGCCTTTCTGCTCCTCCTGGGGCCAGTGTTCGGGCTTCTGTGACCCTCGCTAGGCCGCGGTGCTGGAAAGCCAGTGCAGGCTGTAGAGGAGAGGCAGCCTCAGCCCACCACTGTCCCAGCCCCAGCAGGTCTTCGTGCTGTGCCCGCCGTGTCTTCATGCTGCGCCCGTGCTGCTCCTTGGCATCTGCCGGACACACTTCTCCCACGCCATGGCAGTTGGTAGGGAGGCTCAGTGTTGAGCCCAGTGTTGGTCTAATGGCAGGGCATTGGGCATTGTAAGTCTTCACGTCCAATGATGGGGGCTCCTCCAGGAGATGTCACCAGACAAAGTGGGTACCACTGGGTCCAGCAGAGACAGGGCATTGTGGCAGCAGTGGGTGGAGAGGAGGCTGACGACTGGGGCAGCTCCCCGAGTAGACGGGGCCAGAGTGGTGCAGGTGGGACAGGGTCAGCAGCAGGGCACATTGTTCTGAAGTGAGTTTGGACTTTGCCTTGTACACACCAGGAGCCACCAAGGTCTTTGACTGTGCCGACTGTCTGAGACATCTGAGGGAGATTAGCTCATGAGGGAGAGCACCCACACTGTCCCGGCTCAGGAAGGGAGAGGAACGTGGACGTGAGACAGCCTGCTTCCCAAAGGCTGAGACAGCCGGCTCAGGGCCATCCCGCAGTGAGGGATGGGAGGTGGGGAAGAGCGAGTACTCTCAGGGGGCCCTTCCAGCCTTCACCAAGAAGGGCCCTGTGGTTTGTTTTTTGTTGTTGTTTTTTTGTTTTTTTTTTAATAATTATTTATTCATTGTTTTTTTGTTTGTTTGTTTGTTTTTGGAGAGGTTTTTGCTATAGGGTATGTGTGCTCGCCAGACAGAGAGAGACAGAAAGTGAGAAATCATCCCCCAGGGGGGGATGGTCACGCTTCAATCCCTTCTCCTCCATTCTCCTCTCGG
>NW_006159929.1:3174346-3180423 GCF_000334495.1 Tupaia belangeri chinensis
GGTCCGGGACTCGAACCACAGTCGACTACGTGGGAGTCCAGCGACATAGCCATTACGCTAACTGCTGGTCCCTCATTCATTTATTTTTTAATTTGACCAGAAAGAGACAGAGGGTGAGAGTGAGAGAGAGAGGAAGTGAGAAAGCAAGCCACCAGATTCAGGACTTGAACCTTGGTCAGCCATGTGGGAGTGTCCAGCACCTTAACCACCATGCCACCTGCTGGTCCCAGGGCCCTGTGGTTTTGAGGGGCAGGAAGTGCAGAGGAACCCAAGCTCTTCCTTGAGCACAGTTGGTGGAGCCTAGCCTGAGCTCAGGGTTGCATGGCCTGTGGATCTGGGCTAAGGTGAGACCTGCAGCCTTGAGGTCATTTCTACACAGTCTGTCGCTAAGAAGGGTGCATTGCTCTTTCTGCGTGACATACCCCATGACAGGCCCGGGGGGCCCAAACCAGGCCAGAATGGGGTCACTAGGACTGGTTAGGAGTCACAGTGGGTAGGGTAAAGGGCACAACTCTGAGCGCCCAGTCTGAGGCCCTCCCCTCTGTCTCCTTCTGCAGTGATGGGTCGTTCCCCTATGACTCTGTCCCGTGGCAGCAGAACACCAACCAGCCTCCCGGCTCCCTGTCCGTGGTCACCACGGTTTGGGGAGTGACCAACACATCCCAGAGCCAGGTAAGAGCCTGTGCTGCCCCCAGCCATAGCCCCTCAGGCGTGAGCAGACCTCTACCCTAGTGCCTCTATTTTCTTCCACCCCTCCTCTACCCTAGTGAAGATCTCCCTGCCTGGCGTCTGCCAGGCTCAGCCATGCCACGTGGAAGGCTCAGGGCTGGTCACCACCTCGGAGGGAGCTACTACTGCTCCTGTGCCCTAGAGCCATAAGCACTATTGGCCAGAGTTGGCAGGTTGGGCTTCTTAGGCCCTCACAGAACAGCAGCCCCGGGCTCTGTGTGACTGACCCTTAGGGCATCCAGGCCTTTGCGGGGTGGGAGTCTGGGGTAGTCCATTGCTTCCCCCAGCTGCTGCCTGGTGCAGAACCAGCCTCAGAGGCTTTCCCCAGAGTGGCCCTGCAAACTACCTGAGCCAGCTTCGTAAGCCTTGTCCCTTTGTAAGTTCCCACCCCTCCGCTGCTGCTTCTCGGGCCTGCCCTTCCCATTGTGCGTGCACTCTGGGAACCATTACTGCCTCCCCCTATCTTCTCATCTGTGGTCCTCCCTATGTTCATTCTTTTCCTCCCTTCCCATTTCTCCCTCCTCTTCTCCCTGCTGTCTGGGGTACTGCCTTGGTTGACAACCACTCTCTGCCCACAGGTCCTCGGGAACCCTATGGCCAATGCCAACAACCCCATGAATCCAGGCGGCAACCCCATGGCGTCGGGCATGACCACCAGCAACCCCGGTCTCAACTCCCCACAGTTCGCTGGGCAGCAGCAGCAGTTCTCGGCCAAGGCTGGCCCCGCTCAGCCCTACATCCAGCAGAGCATGTACGGCCGGCCCAACTACCCCGGCAGTGGGGGCTTCGGGGCCAGGTGAGCGGGCTGGCACGTGCATCCTGGCCTCCTCCCTCTATCGAGTTTGGGAGGGTCCAATTTAAATCCCAGGGCCCTGCTGCCTGGCCCGAGAAGCATGGGCGAGTGCCGTCACTTGTCTTGCCCTTGGTTGTCCCATCAGTCAAAGGCCGCAGTCACCCAGTTCTCTAGGCTGACCTGCAACAGTGAGCTGTAGTGACAGCCGTCAGGCCTGTGGCTAGAAGGGCTACATTCCCATTCCTCAGTGTGTTCCTTCCCTGCCTCATCTTTTTGTAAATTGGAAGACACTGAGAGAGCTCAAGGGCAGCTATAGGTGGGCTCCAGTTGACCAAAGACATTGCACAGTCTTAGAAAACCCTGAGCCGTGCAGCCCAGGAATCCCTCAGTTCAGGAGGATAGGAGGAAGTGGCAGAAAACTCCAGGAAGGAAGTCCAGGAATACGAGGCAGGGCAGATGTAGAAAAGCAGGGCAGCCCATCATCTTCCTGCCGGCCTGCAGTGTCCTGGTCGCCCACTTTGCCTCACCCTTCTCCAGCTCCTGGGACTGACGGCAGTCCTGAGTGACACAGGTGTCAGGCACACCGGCTGCATTTCCAGCTCCACAGTCCACCACCAGAGGGCCTTGAGCAAGGTGCTCTGGGCTCTGAGGCTCAGAGTCCTCCAGTAACTGGGCTGACCAAGGCAGCCAAGAGCATTCTGTGAGTGCATAGCACTGAGCGGCACCCATGAGGGCTCCAGAAACACAGCAGCTGGTGGGCACCGTATGGCACAACTGGATGCCAACCTACAAGAGGCTCTTGTCCCCTTGGCTCTGAGTTTAGGTGCTTCACCAGCTGGGTGCTGGGGACATGGAGGGCCTTGATATAGCCCCATCCTCTCGCTCCCAGCCCAAGGCTCGTCATGATCTAGACAGTATCTAACCCTTCATCCTCTCTCCCCACAGTTACCCCGGGGGTCCTAATGCCCCCGCAGGCATGGGCATCCCTCCACACACCAGGCCACCTGCTGACTTCACTCAGCCAGCAGCCGCTGCTGCAGCCGCTGCAGCAGCAGGAGGACGGCCACTGTGGCAGCCTTGCAGGAGACGCAGAACAAGGATATAAACCAGTATGGACCGGTAAGGGTCCCACAAGTCCTGGCCTAGCCTCGTCCAGCCAGCCAGGCTCACAGCCTGGGAGTCAGAGTTGGGGAGCTGTGCTTGTGGCACCATGTGTGCTGGGGGAGCGGACGGTGTCGGGGTGCATTCAGGTTCCTTGGAAGCCCGTGGAAGGGTGTGTTGGGGTGTGGGTGTGTCGATGTGGTTGTGAGTGGTGGGGGATGTTTGGGTGCCTGTGTGTGTTCCGTGTGGGTGGCTTGTGTGCATCTGTGTATGGGGGAGGAGGTTCCATATTGCTGTCTGGGTTCCCTGTTCACCGAAGAGTAGGCTCAGTGTCTAAAAGTAGCCTGGTTACTCATCTGCATCGTGGACGACCTTGAGGCCAAGCTGCTGTGGTCATCCTGTCTGGTTCTGCCCTGGCCTAGGGCAGCTCTCTTGACCTTTAGGAGGATGGGGTGGGGTTTGAGGAGGGGAGCCCCCTAGGGATGCAGGACAGGCAGGGTGGAGGTGGGGACCACAGGGCAGGTAGGCAGAAAGGGAAACTGGGGCTGAGTCAGACTTCAGGATATGTCTCCACTGGCCAAAGACCAAGGACAGGGCCAGGGCTTCCAGGAGAGGGGCTTCAGCCTCCATCAGGCTCCTGCCTCCATCCTCACCCCCTCCATCCTCCCATGCCCTGCCCTCTCTGCACCCACTTCCCGTTCCCTGCTCCCTGCCTGCCTCCCTGGAAATGCTGCCTGTGCATTGGAGTGACCACGCCACCAGCCCACCCCTCACACCCCAGCTGCATTTTTCCTGTGTGGCCTGCAGAGGGCAGCAGCGAGCCCAGGCCGACCTAGGTCCTTTGGGGCCTGGTCACCAACTGCAGCCACACAGGAAGTGCCTCTACCCCTAGTCTCCCACCTCCCCCATCCTTCCCTCCCTGCACTTTCAATGCATGTGGCATTTTATTCTTTTTTTTTCTTCTTCTCCCGTTGAAGGTCTGTTCCTCTTTCCAGATGGGTCCCACCCAGGCGTATAACAGCCAATTCATGAACCAGCCCGGGCCACGGGGGCCTGCCTCCATGGGGGGCAGCATGAACCCCGCAAGCATGGCGGCTGGCATGACGCCCTCGGGGATGAGCGGCCCTCCCATGGGCATGAACCAGCCCCGGCCACCCGGCATCAGCCCCTTTGGCACACACGGGCAGCGGATGCCCCAGCAGAGCTACCCGGGCCCCCGGCCCCAGTCCCTTCCCATTCAGAGCATAAAGAGGCCATACCCAGGAGAGGTGAGTGTGACAGCAGGAAGGACGGGTGGTGGGAGTGGGAGACCTGGGCCTAAAGACACAGGCGCTGAGGGCAGTGCCTCGGGAGGGTGTGGCTTGACCACTGGGACACCTGGACCTAAAGGCAGCACCTGGGGTCGTGCTGGAGTGACTGTGACCTGACTCTGCCGGGTCCCTACTGGAAGACCTTGAGCATGTCATGCCACCTCCACAAGCTGGCTTTTTCTTTATAACTGGCAGGGGTGACCCACGCTGTCACCTGGGGTCAATAGAAACATGAGGTGGGGAGGGAGTCACCAAAGTGCTTTGCCCTAGGCTGGTTTGTGCAGCCCCTTAGCAAACAGAAGCAGTTGTTACTGTTTTCTGTGGACCTAGCCCAGACAGCAGCTTTGGGTGAGGAACTAACTACCTTTGTCCACATGCCTCTCACCTACACGTGGGCTCCCCCACCTCTCCAGGAGTGAGCGCTGAGATGGGGCCCTTTAGGTAGATAAAGGCTGTGTCCATTAGGGAAATGTTGAGGTTTGTCTCCATCAGTGGGAGCAGCTCTCTGGGAAGTAGCACTGCCTCTAGGACAGCCCAGCCAGCTCAGCCAAAGCATGGGGGAGCTTTAGGGAAGTAAAACCCACACATCCTACTCTGGAAACAAAGGCTTCAGGAGGAAAGAAAAGGTTGAAGCAGGGACCCTCAAGAGAAAGATGCACTGCAGGCTGTATGGGACTCCGATGAGGTCAGAGAAGGCAGAATTCCCAGAGGACATGTCACAGGGCCTCCAGTGAGCTCTCAGAAAGCCAGCCGGCAGCCCCTGGCCCACCTGGGTACCCGGTAAGGATTCGGTTCACCTGCAGAGGACACAGGAACCCCAGGACCTTGACCCAGGACTTAGTCTTCATGAAGTCTGCCTTGCTGACTCACCCCGAGGAAGCCCCTTCCTGAGCTCTGCTCCCCAGCTCTGCTTGCATGCCCTTTCTCAGAATGGCTTCCTTGTCCCATCTGGCACCAGAACTTGGCCTTCAGTGGGCTTATATCCCAAAGCCCTTAAGTTCCCTGAAAGTGTGTGCAGGTCCCCAGCTGGGTGACTTAGAACCTGCTGGAGTATCCTGAGACCAGAGGGGAAGAGAGCATGGTCAGAGGCCTCCACAGATAGCCAGGGGGCAGCCCTCTTGGTTGACACCAGACCGCGGAGAGGCCAGAGAAAGACCCTTGGCTCCCCAGACCCTGGCTGTCCTCGGGGAACTTGAAGCTGCCAAACACTCTCCCAGCACACAACCCCATGCAGTTTCTGGGCCCTCTTCTTAGCCTCCTCTGCTCAAACTCCCAGCATCCCTGTGGCAGCCCAAGGTTGGGCTGGGCTGTGAGCCTTGGGCTCACAGATGCATCCCCAACCCAGCCCCAACTGCTGGCCAAGAGAGCTGATCTCGGAGAGTCCTTGACAGAGTCCTCGACCTTCAGTGTCAACCCTGCATCTGTGTCGAGCGGTCCAGCTTTTGCCTGTCACAGGAGAGCACACCAAAGGCTCTTGGCTATTTGTATTAAATAATTGATTATCTTAATAGAGCGCTGTTGCTCCCAGGTGCCAAATGCCTGCCTCTGAGCTATGACGCCAGCTGGGCACAGCCTGCATGGCCCGACCTGCCTGAGAAGACTGGCTCCACCTCACCTTGCACACGCAGATAGTGACTGGCTGGAACCTCAGGGCAGGGGCAGGGGCTGGAGTTGGGTCACCTGGTCCTAGGGAGGACTCTTCTCCATCCTGGTGGGTGAGCAGGCAGGTGCCACCTACTTCCATACAATGATGCGAGCGTCGCTGTTGCACAGAGCAGCCACAGTGGAAATTGTGGAAAGTGCTTTAACATTAGCACTTCCTGGCGTTTACCCCGGCCCTACACTGGCCTGGTGAGCAGGTCTTGGTCAAGGGCCTGCACTATGCCACGCTCTGGGGCATAGCCACCCGCTGAACTGGTCAGCCTAGAGAGCAAGAGAGACACTTAAAGAGTGTCAGCAGACAGGGAAGAAGAAGCCACAGACTCCAGGACATCATGTCCTAAGCGTCTGGGCTGCAGTGACCCTGAGGATCACCTGGCTTTCTAGATGGGGAACAGTGGTTGGAGGCTGGTGTCTCTTCTCTCCACGTTTCCTCTCCTGGAAAAGGACCAGCTTCCTCCCCCCAGCCTCTGCATGAGTAGCAG
>NW_006159929.1:3181113-3193071 GCF_000334495.1 Tupaia belangeri chinensis
CCGTTTCTCTCCCGGGAAAAGGACCAGCTTGGTCCCCCCAGCCTCTGCATGAGTAGCAGGTTCACAGCGGCCTGGAACTGAGCACAGCATGCTTTCCGCTCAGCATTGGCTGTGGGGACAGCACTACCTCGATTCATCCTCAGAATGCAGGTCACCTTCCTGGGAGAATTAGCTCTGAACTGAACACTCGGAGGAATACAAAGGGGGCTGTAGAATGAGCCTGCGTAACGGCACAGATGAGAGTCTGCAAGAGTTGCCAGAGTTGAGAGGCACGTGCTCCAGGAAGAGTGGCATCATGGGAGATGGTCCGTGAAGCAGACAGGCTGAATGTCATGTCCCTGGATGCTGGGAGAAGAAGGGGCCTCAGGCAGCAGCTGGTGTAGCCTCTTCTTTTTATGGGTGGGGAGAGGGGCACATTTTATGGGTGGGAAATGGCACCAGGCAAGGAGGTAGGCCAGGTCCTGGCGTGAGGGCAAGCGGATTGGCCACTTGAGCCTACCACCTTTCCCCTGTCCTTTGTCTGCCTCCACAGCCCAACTATGGAAACCAGCAATACGGACCAAACAGCCAGTTCCCCACCCAGCCAGGCCAGTACCCCACTCCCAACCCCCCGAGGCCGCTCACCTCTCCCAACTACCCGGGGCAGAGGATGCCAAGCCAACCAAGCACCGGGCAGTACCCGCCCCCCACAGTCAACATGGGGCAGTATTACAAGGTGAGCCTTTCCTGGTTACTCCTCACGTCTCTAAACCCATCATGTGATTCTGATTCCTCAATGTGTCCCCTGCACACACCAAAGGCCGGCAGAGACTTCTGCTGTCCCTGCCATGCTCAGAACTAGCCTCCCATGGCCAGAAAGTCAGATTGGTTTTTCTTAGTTCCTGTTCTCATGCGTCTTGGGTGATGGTTTCCATTCCCCTTTTCTTATCCATGGCGCACACAAGATAATAAGAAAATGCATTTCCTAAGGTATTTTAGTTGTACTTTCCTAATGTGTTCATGCTAATGCTAATGGTATTAGGTCCTTCTGAACTCTGTCCATGGGCGGTTGGGCACCGACACGTTATAAGAGTGGTGTTACTGCTCAGTTTTGAATCTGTTTCTTTCACATAACATGAAATCATTGATTTACTGCCGCAGAGGCCTGTGGTTCTCACTGCAAGTGGCTGGCTAATATTCCACCCAGATAACCACATCGGATGTTATGGCCCCCTCTCTGTTAGATTCTTGGGTTGTCTCCAATTTTTAATTTTGTCATAATACTAATATAAATATCCCCAGGTATGTAGTCTTTTCTTTCTTGGGGATTATTATAAATACGTTCTCAGGAATGAAGACGATGCTTCACTGTTTCACATTCATTTAGCAAAGAGCATGCTGGCATGGGATAACCCACCACACGAGTTGACCGTGCCTGCTCCCCTTCAGCACACGAGGTGTTGCTGTTTTGATAAACCGTCTTGCTAGATCATTAGCTGTGCACAGAGAGAGGCAAACGCCGTCCCCAGGGTGGCCTGCCCTGGCTGCTTCTCCCAGCCAGGCACTGCATGAATCTCTTTAGCATCCCTGGCTCCTGGCAGATTGGGATCGAGAGGGAGGTGGGCTTCTGACAGCTTTTCTGCCTTTTAATCATGGTGTCCTTTGTCGTGTTTCAACAGCCAGAACAGTTTAATGGACAAAATAACACCTTCTCGGGAAGCAGCTACAGTAACTACAGCCAAGGGAATGTCAATAGGGTACGTCCCGGTTTTTATTTAACAAAGCCTGACCCACAGGCGACTGTTGGTAAGAGTGCTTGGGTCCACAAGTGGGGGTACCCGGAAATGCCCAGAACAGGGTGGGTGAACCAAGAACAAGTGTGGGCCTGGCCAGTCCTGAGAGAAGACAGGTGGGGACCAAAAGAGATGGGAGAGTGCCTCCTGGGGCCCTGGGCCATGGTGCCGAAGGCTTCAACTCCATGCAGCGACCCCAATAGCATGTGGATGGAGGGTGCGGGACCTGAGCAGAGCTGAGCCTCTGTGTGCTCATTTGGCAAGTGGGTGGGGGACTTGGCATCCACCTGACCCTGGAGAGCTTATGGTTTCAGGTGCAGACGAAGGGAGGAGGAATTTCCCTGAGAGAGGCTCTCCTCCCTTGGAGGGGCATAGCCCGGGAACCCTAGAATGAGTGGGAGGTATGTCCCTAGCCATGACCCCTTCCATCCCTGTGACCCCTTAACCTCTATGTGATTTCTCTTCCCCTCCAGCCTCCCAGGCCAGTTCCTGTGGCAAATTACCCCCACTCGCCTGTTCCAGGGAATCCCACGCCTCCCATGACCCCCGGGAGCAGCATCCCTCCCTACCTATCCCCCAGCCAAGACGTCAAACCACCCTTCCCACCTGACATCAAGCCAAATATGAGCGCTCTGCCTCCACCCCCAGGTGAAGGACCCACTCTGCCTCCCTCAGCCAGGAGCTTCCCTGGGAGTGGATGGGGAGGGGGGACCTGAAAATCAGACTACTTGTGGGGATTGGGCATGCAAAAAGGGCAGGAAGGCTTGAGAGCAGGTCAGCCTCATCCAGAAGGATGTTGGAGGTGGGCCTGGGCTGCCCACAGCCCTTTTCACCCCCCTGCCTGGGTGGCTGAAGGCTGGAGGAGACTCAGTTCCAGCTGCGGCAGGGGCCGGGAGGAGGCTGGGGCTTCCAGAGCAGGTGCAGGTAGGGAGAGGCTGCGTGGCCTGGGTGGAGTCAGGTGGATGATGGAACCGGAGCTCCCTGGTGCTTGGGCACAGCCGTTCTCTTGCCACATGCACCTGTGTCCCTCTGAGCATGCAGCCCAGGGAGTACTGCATGTGATCAGTAAGTCTCACCCAAGGCCCCAGAGCCTGTGCCGTGTGGCTCACCAGCTCCTCTCCCCCCAGCCAACCACAATGATGAACTGCGGCTCACGTTCCCTGTGCGGGACGGTGTGGTGCTGGAGCCCTTCCGCCTGGAGCACAACCTGGCCGTCAGCAACCACGTGTTCCACCTGCGGCCCACGGTCCACCAGACGCTGATGTGGAGGTGAGCATCGGGGTGGGCATCCAGCAACCCCACCACGAGGGTGGCCTTCTGCGCAAGTGGTAGCCTTCCTCTGTCGAGAACCACTGACTGGGCCCAGCCCTGTGTGAGGCCCCAGGCATGGTGTGGGGAGCCTGCAGGCACAGGAGATGGGTAAGCACCCAGGCATCATGGGCAGGGAGCAGTCCCCAAGAGAGGCTGAGAAGGAGGGCATCCTCTCCAAGGCCCCGAGTAGGCAAGAGAGACCAGCAGGCAAGAGCACGGCTCTGGCCAGAGCCAGGAATGGAGAAATGGGCTGATGTGGCAGGCAGGGCAGCCAGGGACCGACTTTCTGGAGGGCTGCTGCCTGGACAGATGGAGGGCCGGGGTCTGTGTTCAGCACGTTCCTCATTTTCCTCATGTGCAAACTTCTCCAAACTGGAGAAGTGAATTGACTTGCATGAGTTCTCACTGCTAGCAAGAGGCAGAGCTGGGCCCAGGGCTCTTGGATGCCACAACCATTCTGTGGGCATCTTCACCCCTGGGTCCCGTGTCCTCAGGCAGAGCTCACATTGTCTCACTGTGCCTATGCCTAGAGCCTCCTCGACTTCCCCGTGAGCATCTTCAGGGTGTCTGCACAAGTTCACTCTCACACACACTGCTGTTGCCTCTGCCGCACGCCGTAGTGAGGCAGCCAGAAGCAGAACTGGCCCTGCTCATCCACTGTTCTTCCCAAGCCCTGCAGGGTCATTAGGCACACCTGCTCACTGCTGCTCCTGGTGACTCCTTTAGCACCCTGTCTCCAGAGCCCATTACTGGGGATCAGACACAACACCAGAAACAGCCTGGCCTGGGAGGCTGCTCCCAGCTCTCCCAGCAGTAATCTGGAGACGGGTCAGCCTCCTAGCTGGTCTATTTTATCAGCGTCAAGTTTTGTTACTCTGTCTGTGCTGGGGATGGGCGTGCGGACAGGCGGCACCTTGGGGGGAGGGGGGGCTGGGGTTGGAGTGCATTTTGACTGGGAGTGTGTAGGATGGAGATGTCCAGGGTGAAGGAGGAGAGCTTGAGAAGGCTAGGAATGGTTATGGCCTGGGATGGGGTCCCAAGGGACGTGGGGCATGGTGCATTCAGAGGAGAGCAGCCTGGCTCAGGGTCACAGAGGCCACAGACAGCCCCTTGCAGAATGGCTTAAGCCTGGTCCACCCGCACCCCAGGTCCGACCTGGAGCTGCAGTTCAAGTGCTACCACCACGAGGACCGGCAGATGAACACCAACTGGCCAGCTTCGGTGCAGGTCAGCGTCAACGCCACGCCCCTCACCATCGAGCGCGGCGACAACAAGACCTCGCACAAGCCCCTGCACCTCAAGCATGTGTGCCAGCCCGGCCGCAACACCATCCAGATCACCGTCACGGCCTGCTGCTGCGTGAGTGTGGGGGGCAGGCCCACATGGCTGCCCTCGCTGCGGGCCACAGGGCAGCAATACCAGGCCCCTCCCCTGGTCCTCAGCTTTGTCCTTGGGTCACCATCCTTACCATCTCCACAAATGCCAAAGGGATCTTAGAAACGCACCCCCACAAACTTGCAGTTCCCTGTCTCCCAGGACTGGAATCACCTGGAAACGCAGGTCGGCCTCCAAAGCTACCATGTTCTGGCTTCAGACTTGGCCTCTTTTTTCTTTTAAGTTTTTGCCATAGGATGTGTGCACACCAGAGAAAGAGAAGGAAAGTGAGAAATCATCCCCCGGGGCAGATGGCCATGCTGTAGTCCCTTCTCCATTCTCCTCTCAGGATTTTGGGCACACACGCACCTGTAACTGGAGTGATTTTTTGAGCACCCGGTTCTGGGACTTAACCCCTGGTCAGCCATGTGGGAGTCCAGCGCCTTAACCACCACTCCACCTGCTGGCCCCGGTTTGTTTTGTTTTGTTTAATTGCCGCAGGGCATGTACACTCTCCAGACTGAGAGAGAACCCCCTCAGTGAGTCAGTATGGTCACACTGCAATCCTTTTTCCTCCCAATCAGGATTTGGGGCACACACCCACATGCATATACCCACCAACTTGTTGGGGAGACTTGCAGAGAACTAAGTGCCTGCCCTTGCAAGCATAGAGGCACCAATGCTACACAGATAGGAGTCTCAGGACCAGGGGCGCTATGTGAGGCTGCACGACTGTCCACGAGGAACTTGGTGGGTGAGGCGTGCAGTCCTGGCAGGCTCCCTGAAGGAATGAAGGCAAGGAAGAGCCTTCTGACAGGAAGGGCCAAGGACACTTGATGGGAAGCAGTGGTAGGGGAGTTGAAGTCAGGGCAGCTCTGGTCTTGATGGCCTGTGTCCTGTAACTTATCCTGGAGTAGGAGGGTGTTTGAGGTCTAAGTTCATCTTGTTGACTAGAACAGAGATAGCTGTCCCCACGTGGTGACCCTGGCCTGAGTGCCAGGCTCTTAGGATGTGTCCTGGGACTCAGGGGCACTTTCTCCCAGGTCCTGGGGGACCTTCTCCTAGGGTAACACCACTGTGGAGTTGGATTGGGAGTGGAGAAGCTACAGGTAGGGTAGGGTGTGGGTCCAGCAGACCAGGACTGAGCTCTGCTGTCTCTCGGCAGTCCCACCTGTTCGTGCTGCAGCTGGTGCACCGGCCCTCGGTCCGCTCTGTGCTGCAAGGCCTGCTCAAGAAGCGCCTCCTGCCCGCGGAGCACTGTATCACGAAAAGTAAGTCAGCGGGGGGTACAGGGGTGAGAGCCCGACTAGGCACCGCCCAAGTTCGGGACTGACAAGTGGTCACCGTTCAGCCAGGACTGACCTTGACTCTGTGCATGTCACCACTGGGCCTGAGCACCAGGGTCTACCCCAGATCGTGCCTCCTCTGCGGCTGTGGTGAGGAGCAGATGAGCCAGGTAATGTGAGGCCTGGTCACCTGTCCAGTGTGAAAGAGCTGGCCATCTAGCCTGTGAGCCAGGACAGACACATGTACAACAACGGCACAGGCTATGAGGCAGATTGAAGCAAAATGCCGTGTTTACGACAGTCCAGGTGGGCAAGGCCTTGAAGGGAAGGGAAGACTTGGAGAAGGGGGCTCTTTGCCAGGTAGGAGGCCTGGGGGTGGCGTCCCCACTGAGAGACCTCACAACACCTCACCCATAACTCCAGAGGGAGGGACGTGATCAGACCTGAGCTCTGTGCACATCACCCCTTGGCCTGTGGAGGAGGCACCAGGACGCTGACTGCTGGCCCCACACAGGGAGGCACACTGCTACCCCTCCTGCCTGGGTTGTGCGTCTTCAGATTGCCCTGGGCCCTCGAGCTCACCAGGCAGTGGTCCACTTGTATTTCCTCACTCGCAGCACTAAGTGTGGCTCACCTGAGGGGGCTTTTCACTGACCCAGTGAATCCGAAGTGCCACACTTTGCAGTCCTCGAGGCAGGGCCTGTTCTGCAGAGATTGGGGGACCACCGGGGCCACCATCTCAGGCACAAGCACATCCCATGTGGAGGCTGCTGTCCCAGGGTGCCAGAGGGCACAGGCACCCGGCAGTCTGATCACCCTACTTTGAACCTCCCCAGTGTTTGGTGGGGCAGGCAGGGAGAAGTATGTTTCAGCTTCATGAGGGAGTTGGGGGTGCACAGCCCGGCCACCTCTCAGGCCCACCCCACCTTCCTCAACTGCCTGTGCCTCTTGCTCCACAGTCAAGCGGAATTTCAGCAGCGTGGCTGCCTCCTCAGGCAACACGACCCTCAATGGAGAGGATGGCGTGGAGCAGACGGCCATCAAGGTGTCCTTGAAGTGCCCCATCACATTCCGGCGCATCCAGCTACCCGCTCGAGGCCATGATTGCAAGCACGTCCAGGTAAGGTGTCCCAGGAGGTTCAACTTCAGGGGGAGCCACCTGGTGGCTGTCTGGGAAGGCAAAGGGGAGGCACAAAGAACAGCAGGCCAGTCCATGTCCCAAAGGTTGCCATGGTGACTTCACTCGTCTCAGCCATCACTTGTCCTTTGAGTGCTTTCCCTTTGGGCTCAGGACTGGGTTCTCGGGCCTGTAGAAATAGGTTGAAGCATCCCCTGCTGGCGGATGGCAGGTGCCAGCTGGGAACCCTACACATACGGCCACAGCTAGTTTGGGACCCGAGAGCAGGGACACCCCTGCCTGGCCCACTGCTGTGTCCAGAGCCTTACCCCAAGCAGGAGTATAAAGAGTGGCTATCGCAGTCTGGACAGACTGACAGCACATTGCACAGAACGTGGGCAGCCCAGGCTGGGCCGGGTGCTGCTCAGGAGGGTCTCTCTGAGGAGGGGTATGAGAAGCCATCCCTACAAGAACCTAGGGTGGGCTTGCAGAGGGTACCTGGGGTCCTCAGCCTCACCCTCATTCATACTTGATCCTGAGGTCTCCCTAGCAAAGCAGGAGCCCCTCCTCCAGAAGAACAGTACAGGCAGGATGGACCTTCTGGGCACTTTATTTATCTGACGTAGATTGACAGGTGGATCAGGTTGGTCTTTGGGGCCTAGGCTGGGCCGAGGAGTGGTTGGAGGTCATGTTGTTCCTGGCCTCAGTGAAAAGGGCTGTCATGGGGCAAAAACAGTGATCAGGAAGACTTCTTAGAGTCCATGGGCTCAGGCGTCTTGAGGCACAGCGAGGTAGTATCTAAGACTTAACCTGTGAGCAACAGAAAGGTGGCCTGGTGGGGTGGCCCAGTGGCCCAATGGTTAAAAGGAGCCAGATGGGAACAGCAGTTAGCGTAATGGCTATGTCGTTGGACTCCCATGTAGTGACCGCGATTCGCATCCCGGACCCGGTGGCTTAAAACTCACGCTGGGCGTGTGTGCATGCGTGCCCAAGATCCTGAGAGGAGAATGGAGGAGAAGGGATTGCGGCATGGCCATCCCCCCGGGAGGGGGGGTGATTTCTCGCTTTCTGTCTCTCTGTCTTTCTGGCGAGCACATGCGCCCTATAGCAAAAACCTCTCCAAAAAAAAAAGAAAAAAAGAGCCAGATTCCACGTGCCTGATTGCAGTTCTAATTGGCAGCTTGAAAAACACACCAGGCTCATGTACACGCATGCCCCAAATCCAAAAGGATGGAGAAGGGATTGTGGCATGAACACAGCCCGTTGGGGGGCACTTTCTGTCTCTCTGTCTCTCTGGCCAATGTGTGGGCAACCCTCTGGCAATTAAAAAAAGAAGAAGAAAGAAAGAAACATGGCCTGGCTTTTATTCCCCCCAACCCCAGCCCTGGGTCTCCCACTACCTGTTTGGCTCCGTGGTAGCAAAGTCTACCCAAGAGTCCCCAAGACACAGCTGGGTGGTTTCCCACAGTTGTGGTCTCACGCTCGGTCTGTCTGTCTCTGGTCTGTGCAGTGCTTTGATCTGGAGTCATACCTGCAGCTGAACTGCGAGAGAGGGACCTGGAGGTGTCCTGTGTGCAAGTGAGTGACTCCACCCGGTGGGGGCTGTCCCTGACCACAGTGGGCAGAGCTCCTCCTGCCTCCCCCCAGCCCTGCTTTCTGCAGTCTGGCTACCTACCCTCAAAGCTAGCAGAGAACCCAAACACAGCGGAGGGGCTCAGACTGCAGGACTCTGGATGGTCTCTTTGAATCAAGCCATTGCAGAGACTTGGGTGCCTCCCATAGTGACCAGCAGCAGGGGTGGCTGACACAGTGGGGAAGAGAGGGCTGTGCACCTCCCAGGCCAAGGAACAAGGGCAAGCCCTCTCTCCTTTTGCAGTAAAACTGCTCTGCTCGAGGGCCTGGAGGTGGACCAGTACATGTGGGGGATCCTGAACGCCATCCAGCAGTAAGTGGGGCCCTGGTATCAGGAAGGGCAGGGGTGGGGATGCAGCCTGGCTGGAGAGGTGAACTTACGGACCACACTGACCCCCTCCCCTGACCACAGGCCACTCACTCATGTCCCTCACCTCTCTGCAACTGTGGGCAGACGAACTTTCTAGAGGGACAAAACGGTGAGAGCAGGAAGCTAATGGTCCCTGGCAGCTGCTCCCAGGGTTGGGAGGCCTTGAGGCGTGCTGCTCCATACCCAGCTACTTGCTTTTCCTCAGTCTCCCCATTGCTCAGACACATATAATAATCCCTGCCAGGCCCCTGTCCTGTGCAGTGTGTGGTGAGGGTGGGGGCAGGGGGCCTCCTGGAAGGACATTTCGGTGTCTTTCTGAGCTGGAAGCACTTGTGCCCAAAACTGGCATCCTGGAACCTCAGCTCTGCCCTGTTGCACCCCAGCTCCGAGTTTGAAGAGGTCACCATCGACCCCACGTGCAGCTGGCGGCCGGTGCCCATCAAGTCAGACCTCCACATCAAGGACGACCCAGACGGCATCCCCTCCAAGCGGTTCAAGACCATGAGTCCCAGCCAGATGATCATGCCCAATGTCATGGAGATGATCGCAGCCTTGGGCCCAGGCCCGTCCCCGTACCCACTCCCACCTCCCCCCGGGAGCGCCAACTCCAACGACTACAGCAGCCAAGGTGGGAGCTGTGGACAAGGAGTGGGAGACAAGGGCAGCCCTGAGGCCCAGCAGGGAGCATAGGATTTCTGTGTTGCTGGTTGGGGTGGGTGAAGAGGCAGAGGTAACAGACCCCCCCCAAAACAGTCTCCGAATCACTTGACTTGGGGCACAGCGGCCCACGTACTGGGGCTTCAGAGCCTGCCTTGCAGTGTTGTACAGTTGCTGCTGCATCCTCAGCTGGTTTTCCCTGGGGCTACTAATGGGACACGCTGCCTGGAGCTCTGGGCAGTTCCCCCCCACCTTTCCGTTTTTCTGTGACATCTCTATTATCCTCATCCCTGGGACATCCATCTCCCTCACACACACCCAGAGACAGAGTTCAGGCACCTGAGCCCCAGCCTTTGGCCACCAAGGTCCCTCTGACTGACCCAGACCAAGCTGCACCCTTGCTGCCACTTCTTCCTAGAGCATGCCCCACCCTCACACAGGCTCTCTGACTTGGTCCCGAGTGCTTCCCAGAGAGGTTAGCCCACCAACCAGATTCTCTCAGCATGCCCAGGGCCCCAGCCTCCCACGTGCTGTCTTCTGGCCCTCCCATCACCGCATAGTGGTGGGCACAGTGGCCACGGTGTCCGGTGCAGCCTTCCTCATGGCCTTGGAGTGCCTGACCACTTGCCCTGGGCCTGGGCTTTCCCCGTTATGAAACGTGGCCCTGCCGGGGAACAGCTCAGCAGACCTGGCTAGCAGCCCAGATGTCAGCCTCAATCCATGTCCTCCCACCCCTCAGGAGCCTGGCCCACTTTCTCTGCTCCCTTCCCCACTGCCCCGTAGCCAGAGAGCTGTACGTGTCCTGGGCCTCCAGACAAGGCTGCAGGGGTTGACTTCAGCCTGGCAGGAAGGAAGGGCTTTTACTTGGCTTTTTCTCTCACGTCCCCTGTTCCCTGGCAGAGCCACCTTCCCTCTGGGTGACTGCCCTTCCTCATCCCTTCCCTCTCCAGGCAACAACTACCAGGGCCATGGCAATTTCGACTTCCCCCATGGGAACCCTGGTGGGACGTCCATGAACGACTTCATGCATGGGCCCCCCCAACTCTCCCACCCGCCAGACATGCCCAGCAACATGGCCGCCCTTGAGAAGCCCCTCAGCCACCCCATGCAGGAAACTGTGAGTATCTCCCCCTCGTCTTCGACTTCCCACCTCTCCCTCAGCCCACCCCTCTCCCTAGCCTCTGAGGCTGCTGGGGGCAGAGGGCTCTCCCTGGGACGTTTCCGATGTGTATACCCTGGATTCTGCCAGGCAAAGGGAAAGACTAAGAGTTGGATGGGGGCTCAGAAGGAAGTGAGAAGCCTGACCAATATTGGGTCATGGCCCGTCGGCATCCATGAACTTGGCTATTTCACCCAGGACTTCATTGTCTGGAGACAAAGGACACTCCAGACCCTTCCTCTGCACATGCTCTGTGCATATACACAGGCATGCACTCACATGTGCATGTTCACACTCTGCACGCACCCTCCCAGCACTCTCTTTTTCTCATACTTTTACACTGATTTAACATGGTTCCAGCTACCTAGAATGTTTTCCCCCAAAATTACTTATTTATTACTTATTCCCCAAAGGTCTGAATCTGCAGGTTTTACCACCTCCTGCAAAAAGAAATACTACAAGTCAAATTATCCTAATCATCTCGTTCACTGCTTATCCTGCTTCACATTTCGTAACATACTCAGAAAGCCCCTTTGGAGTAAGGTACCCTGTGCTGGCCACAGGCCTTCCCTTCCTGTGGCCCCAGTAGCAATGGCTGGGGCTGCCCCTCGTCCTCTCCTAATGAGTCACTCAGTTTAGCAAACATTTCCTCAGCCATGCATGGACTGAGTTTCAGCCAAGCAGAAGCAAGACAGCAGTGCCTTGTGCTAAGGGAGCACAACCTTTGGCAGTGCTGGAGGAGGAAAGGCAGTGGGTTAGAGAACTGAGGGCCTGGCAGCAGGTAGAAGGGGTCCAGGTGTCTCGCCAATGCCTGGCAGTAGGGTTGGGGAGCCTACGGAGAAGGCTCCACTCCAGGCCTCTACCTTCTGTGTCATGGCCTGGAAGTGGCCTCTGGATTGTGCTGTATTCCACATGCCTGCCTCAGAACTGGCTTGGCCACTGGGCCAGGGGCTGTCTTGTGGGCCAGCACCACCTTTTCTCAGCAAAAGTGAACCAGTAGCTGGTGGGACTCCAGTCCAGGTGCCCACGCAGCTCTCCTTCAGGACCCCAGGTTACCACATCTAAAACAGCTGCTTTGTGGAGCTCTGACTGAGTTGTCCACATTATTCTCCACCCCATGCTGCTTCCAGCTTCTGGGTACTTCTCTCCTGGCCCCCCTTCCTTAGCCCAGCTCCCCAGGACCTGGGCATCCCACTCTTAGGAGACACCCAGCTCACACCCCCAGACAATGCATACCCTGATTGCTGGCACTGAAAAATGGCGGTAGGGATCACGCATCA
>NW_006159929.1:3193145-3197518 GCF_000334495.1 Tupaia belangeri chinensis
TCTCACCATCTGGGCTTCCTCCTGCCTTCTGTCAGCCTTGTCACCCAGGTGTATAGAGGGACCTTCCCCCCCGACCTGACTGCAGAGTTTCCAGGGCACGCCCTCAATGCACTCTGTCCTTCCCCGTTCCTAAGCCCTCAGAGGGCAACTGGACCCAGGACAGCTGTGCAGGGTGGGGCAGTGCCATCCCAGGTAAACTTCCACCACCCCTGCCCAGCGGCGCCCTGGTGGTAGGTTGCCAGGTGTATCTGCAGGGCTCAGAGAGCACCTGCCTCTCCAGGACTGCCTGTCCTGAGCAGAACTGCACACAGAAGTGGGGAACTCCTCCTTGCCCCCCAGGATGGGCACGGTGGGCATCTACACGGGTGGGCTGGATATCAACAGGCATGGGCAGGAGCCACAAGCTAACCGCTCAGTCCCAACCATGGTGACCCGTTTTCTAGCCTCTCCCTTGTATGTGTCCAACACTGGACTCCCCCAGGGTCCCAGGCCCCACAGTCATTCTCAGAGCTTGAGCTGGAAAAACACTGTACAGTATTTGGGGCCTTATTGCAGTCGGGCCTTGCACCCCAAGAAGGGGCCATCCAGACCATGGGCAGAGGCCAGCCCACAGCAAGGCCTGAGAGCAGCAGCTTTTAGGAGAAACAGGAAGAAGAACTGGGGTCTGGGGAACACCAGGGCTGGAGTGGCTGCTGCTTCCAAGCTCACAAAGGGAATCTGTCTGTGCTGTCCGTGTGGCCCAGAAGGCAGGCATGGGTGAGCGGCCCCAGAAACACTTGGGCACTGGCTGCCTATTCCAGCCATGCAGCCTAGTGGGCAGGGAGCCCCTACTCCCAGCGGAGTATAATGGAACTTGGGGAAGGGAGGCTGTCGGAGATGCTCAGGGTCAGGAAGAGGGCTTGGACTGGGCTTCAGAGGACTCTCCAGACCTCTGAAAGAACTCGCTTGGGGCAGCAGACGTAAGTGAGGGGAATGTTGTAATCTCACCCACTCACCCACTCTTGGACACCCAGTATTCGATGTACACTGAAAGGTGTGAGTACCTAGTTTGTTAGAGGAGCACTACCTGCCCTGCCCTTGTAAATGTCCCACTTGGGTGTCACGTGGAGTCCTAGGAGGCCTGGAGATGCCTGCCAGACTCAGCACCCTGTGCTGATCCACTTTGGCCACCCAGGCCCACCCTGATCTGCTCCCTTGACGTCAGCCAGGTCCCATCCTGGGTGGAAACCCATCTGCCAATGCACCCGGGCTCTCAGAGGGTCCCTTCACGCTGGCCTTGTCCCCTCTCCAGGGCCTGCTTGGGCACAGACCCAGGCCTGAGCTGCATGGCTGCCCATGCTGTCTGTCCGTGTCTGCTGTCTGCTGCCCGGCCCTCCCGGGCCCTGCACCACGCTACTGGCAGCACCCTCTCGCCCGCCCTCCCCCCAGAAACATGCCCATTTTGCTTCTCCATTCTGCCCTCGCTGTTGTTCGTTGTGACGGTGTCCAGAGTGGGGAGGCGGAGGGGCTTCGGAGGGCCTGGGCCCAGAGTCTGCGTGTCTCAGAGCCCCGTCCGCCTCCCTCCTGGCCCCATGTGGCCCGAGCGGCCCCTTCGCCTGCCTTCCGCTCCGCAGCCTCCCTGCCTGGTGGTTTCGAGGGAGGACAGACATTTGATTGTTTTTCTGCCCCAGAAACATCCAGCTTTGTGAAGGGGTGGCTTTGTTTTGGGGGTTTGTTACTTCCCTGGTTTTGTTTGGTTTTCATTTCTTCAGGCATCTCGTCGCCGTGCCCGTCACCTCACCTCTCTCTCTCCTGCTCTCTCCTCCTCCACAGATGCCCCACGCTGGCAGTTCTGACCAGCCCCATCCCTCCATACAACAAGGTTTGCACGTACCACACCCCAGCAGCCAGTCAGGGCCTCCATTACATCACAGTGGGGCTCCTCCTCCTCCTCCTTCCCAGCCTCCCCGGCAGCCGCCACAGGCCGCCCCCAGCAACCATCCACACAGCGACCTGACCTTTAACCCCTCCTCAGCCTTAGAGGGTCAGGCCGGAGCGCAGGGAGCGTCCGACATGCCGGAGCCTTCGCTGGATGTAAGTTGGGGTCTCCACTGGCCTTGGCCTGGGGCTAGGCCTGGCGCGGGACCTGCCCAAGAGAAGGGGTGGGTGTCGAGGGCTCAGGCCCAGGGTGGAACAGGTGGGAGGGTGGTGGTGGGGCCCCTGGCCAGTCTCCCCTGGCTCCAGAACCAGGAGGCCCCATGATGGGGAAGTATCACTAAAGGTCCCGTCCCCTCCCGCCAGCCCCTGCTCCCAGTCTCCTCGTCCACAGCCCTGTCCCACCCTCTACCCAAGGCCGTTGCAGGGCCCCTCGGGGCCAGGATTTTGGAGGCAGCACAGGAGGGTCCCTGCCCCCCTTCTCACCTGCTCCCTGTCACCCTCCCTCCCATGTTGAGCTTGCTACTTGTGTCTGCCACATTCTGACCCTAGGCAGGGAGGGGCTGCAGTGACAGGGCCCCTCTGTCTGTCTTGCTGGTCTTTGTCTGTCTCCAGTTTCTCGTCCACGTTTTGTCCATGCCCTGCTTCCGCTTGCTCCATCACTCACTCCGAGAGTCCCATGTGTGGGATGACAGGGGGGAACAGTAGGAATGGCCTCAGTCACAGCCTGGGCAGCCGAGGCCCAGGCGTCTGGAGAGTGGTGGGGGCACACTGAACGGCTGGGGTAGGTGCAGGCAGGGCTGGCCGGGATGGGACAGAGCTCCTGCCCTCCATTCACACCCGCGCCCAGGGGAGGCCTGTCTTCTCCTGAGCTGCTCGTGTCCTCTGCCTCCAGCCCTGCTCTGTCCCCCGCAGCCTACAGCATCAGCAAGCCCTGGGCCAGCTAGGATCTCCTCAGCAGGCATTTGCCTTGGATTCTTGCCAAGTCCCCAGACCCAGCCAGTGGGGATGTGTTCAGTCTCACAAAGCTTCCCTCTGTGGCAAGGACTCCAGGAGGGTCACAGTAGAGGGTGGGGACAGTTGATAGCCTTTGCTAGGGGACACAGGGCAGGAGAGTGCTGCTGGCCAATGACAGGCTTGCCAGGGAGTGGCCAGCTCTTAGGAGAAAGCACAGATGCAGAGGGCAGTGGGAACTCCAGCCTTCCCCCCAGCCTGCCTCCTCATGCTTACGTGGGAGGCCACGTGGTTTTATAGGGAGGCCCACGTAACACACCATAGGGTCTTCCTGGCTGTGGAGCTGAAGTCCTTGCCAGAGAAGGGTCAAGCCAGCTCAGACGTCAGCGGGTGGTGGAGAACCCCTCTCCCCAGACTTCACACGAGCCTGGACGTGCCCCAGATGAGGCACAGCAGCCCGATGTGTTTGGGAGTGGCAGCAGGCCCAGACCCAGCATCGTTTTTTCTCTTTGGGCTAAGATGCGGGGAGGCAGGTGACGGGGAAGCAAACAGGTCTGGGGGGTGCCCCTGTATCCCTCACCCTAGTGGCCTCTTGGTGGACCCCTTATCTGGACTTCTATACTTCTTCTTTTCCAGCTCCTTCCAGAACTCACCAATCCTGATGAGCTCCTCTCATACCTGGACCCCCCCGACCTACCGAGCAATAGTAATGATGACCTCCTGTCTCTCTTTGAGAACAACTGAAGGCCACCCCCCGTCGGGGCCCTCCCTCCCCAGTCTGCCTCTTACCCTGTCCGTCCCACACACGTTGTCAGCTGGGAGCCCATGCCCTCAGACAGTTCCTCACCTGGAACCACAGCTCAGGGCGGGCAGCCCTCCCCTGCCGCAGCCCTCCCAGAACGGGGGTCGAAGAGGGGCACTGAGAAGGCTCTGTGGGCCCAGAGCCTGCACCTGTATGCCCTAGGCTTGGGCCCAGGCCCAGAGCAGGCCCCAAGGATGCCCCTCCCAAGGATCAGCCCATGAGAGAGCACACGCTGATGTGGCCTCCAGGCCCCTCCGTGTTCTGGTTCCAGATGACTTTCCAGTCCCTGAGGTTCTTCCATTTTCTAAACTGTAACCTGGCCCCCTGCTTCCTGGCCCAGAGCCTCCTTCAAGTGACTGTGGAGCCTGAGAGAAGCCCATGGAGACCCCGGGTAGACCTCAGGCCTTGGAGGAACAGTGACACTTGGCAATGTCAGAGACTGGCCTGCCCACCACCACCTACCACAGAAAAGCACAAACCTCTGGGAGAGAGAACATCTCAGGGGCCAAGGGTTGTTGTTTTGACCCCTGACCTCTAAGCCAAGACACCCCATATACACTCTCTCAGAGAGCAGAGAGAAAGGACAGGATTGTGTGTTTGTGAGAGCCTCCCCAGAGCCAGGACCACTCGTCGCATGGCTCCATGGGGACTGGGAAGTACATGGACTCAGACCAGGGCCTGGCCTTGGGGACAGAACCAAATC
>NW_006159929.1:3197549-3272137 GCF_000334495.1 Tupaia belangeri chinensis
GCCGAAGCCAAACGGGAGGGAGAAGCAACTTAGAACTTCGCTCCAGGCCACTCCCTGTTTTTAAACAGCAGCAACTGAGAGCCCTGAAGGCCCTGGAGAACAGCAGCAGCGTTGAACTTGGACAGCAAGCAGCCATTTCTCTCCGTGTATTCCCTCTCGCTCCTGCCCCCTCCTGCCTCTCCAAGACTGATCTGCGGGACACCTACTTCCCCCTGTGTCCTAGTTCTCGTCTATCAGCAGACGAGGTGGGAGGGACACGTGGCCAGCAGCAGGAGCCCAGCTTATCGGTGTCCATCTGTCCCTGTGCTTGAGGCTACCCCCAGATGCAGCCCCAGCCACTAGCCAGGGTGCACCTGCAGGTGTTGCGTGGGGGTTCTCATGCACCGCCGTGGCTGCCAGCCCGTCCTTCCCTTCCAATCCCTACCACCCAAAGCTCACCCACACTCCTGCGCACTCAAGCAAAAGCAGCCTTGGTCTCCCCGCCCCCGCCTCACTCCACCCGGCTGAGTGCTGTCCAGGAGCTTGGGTGCCCATGTCTTTTCAGGCTCAGGCTGGTCTGTGCCCTCAAGCCACATGGCCTGATGCCAGGTTTTCTGGTCACTTGGGTCCCATCTATGAATTCCTTGCGCCCTTCCCTGCTGCTGCCTGATCACCCATCTACACTCAGCGTCTCTCTGTCTCCCTCCATGTGGTGGGTGGTCCCCAGCACTCTGTGGACTTTTCTGGAAAGGTGGCCCCAGCTGTAGACTTCCAGTCACCAGACAGCATAAGGTTTTCCGTAGGAAAGCTGCCATTGCCCGCCCACCCCGTTTTTTCCTTTGTCCTGTTGAGGTTTTTTCAGACAGCGTGTTGTTCAGTATGCAAATCAATTATTTTAAAAATCGCTTTTGTAAATATCTTTGTGAAATTTTAGTATTGTCTTTGATAATATTCAACATTTTCATGATCTGGTTATAGCCTTTGCTGGTGTTTTTAAAATACCTTGACTCAAGGACAAAGACTGAGTCCTTTTTTTTTCTTTCTTTCTTTTTCTTTTTTTTTTTTTTTTTTTAAAAAAAAAAGACAACAAACAAAAATTTAAAAAAAGCAACCAGGGCTATTTGTACAGATGAAGGGACAAACAGAACTGATGGCTGTACTGGGAGTTGGAAGACCAGGCAGCCCACTGTTGGAGCCATCCCCCAATCAGCTGGTAGGGACAAGACAATGCCAGGTCACATGTGGTTGTCCTTGCCCAGTGCCTGTGGCCTGGCAGGCGGCCACATTCTGTCGCACCATCTGGGAATGTTCTCCAGACAGACTTATAGATGCCTTCCTTAGGAGCTCCTGCTTCCTGCCATGGTATTCGGCCCCAGAAAGGCCTGGGGTCCCTTCCAGTTTTTATCAGGGTGTGCCCAGACTCCGCTCACTGACCTATCCACAGCTTTCCAGTGCAGGGGGGCTAGGTGCTTCCTGCAGCCCAGGCTTCAAGCGCCTCCCCAAGCCATCTGTGGGCTCAGCATCTGAGGCTGGTTTCCTGGGTCCCCACCCTACAAGCCTCCACCAGCAAGTTCAGGAAAGAGCTTTCCTCCTGGCAAGCTCTGAACCGTGGTGCCTGAAGCCTGCACTCTGGCCGTGAGTTCTTCCAGTGTGATTTGGAAGCCAGGCCAGGGTCTGAGAGTGGGACAAGGGCATCCAGGGCGGGAGCAAGCCCTATGTAGTGACATGCAGTAAAGGCATCGAAAGCAGAGGCAGTCCTGAGCTCTGGAAAGCTACTTCCCTGATCCTTTTGGATGACTACTTGGAGCCATAAGTAACCTCAGCAAAAACGAGGCCTCAGCAAGCCACTTTTCCATGACACGCATCAACCCAGCCCATAGGCACGTTTCTGCTACCACTGCACGACAGGTAGGGAGCCGGTGGACAGGCGGAAGGGCCAAGTACAGGCAATCACCCCCATCTTCTTGGTTTGAAGCTTTATTCATGTATCATGTTCCCTGTAGCCATTTTAGTTTTTAAGAAACGTCTAATACTTTCTCCCTAATGGAAGCCCTAGCGCCCCCACCCAGAGAGCTACAGGTCTGTTCCCGATGGGCCTCGAGCCTGACCCGTCCAGACGGTATTGTCAGCAGCAATGACTCAAGGGACGTGTGTACATATGTAAATGAGAAATAGAGACATGTCCGCAGATGCATTCATTTCTCTTGGAATGTGTATTGTTTTTATTTTACGAAACAAAACAAAACAAAAAAAAAAGGCTTGGAACTCCATCTTGCGTGGAAAAATTAGATCCCGTTTGTTAGCGTTTGTGAGTTCTCCACGTTTGTCTCACTCATGTAATATACTCTGACCCTGTGTGCAAAGGAATTTTTGTTCCGTTTTGTTTTTATTTTACCTACATGTACTATTTAGCTTCAGTGTACTAGTCCTGCCACCTGTGTATTTTTAGGGTGCTATGGAAATAAGAGAAATGGGGATTTCAGAAGAAAAATTGTAACCAAATTCATACTTTGTATAATTTTTGATATCATGATCGCAGGTGATTCACATGTACACACATAAACACACCCACAAGTGCAGCCTGAAGTAACTCCCACAGAAACCGTCATTGTCTGTACATCGTATGTACAATGCAATCATTTCATACTTTCAACTGGTCAGAAAACTAATTGTGATTTCTAGTCTTGCAAAGCTGTATGTAGTTAGATGATGTGACAACCTCTAATATTTATCTAATAAATATGTATTCAGATGAAACCTGTATATTAGGTGTTCATGTGGTTATTTTGTATTTAAAGATCAAATTATTTGACTATTGCTAGACATTTCTATACTCTCTTGTAACACTGAGGTATCTCATTTGCCCATGTTAATTTTTTTCTAAATAAATGGACAAAAACGAAGGTTTGGCGAATTAGCTATTTTGTGGATGTGAAGGAGTGGTTGGGGTGTTTTTGCTTTTCTTTTTAAAACACCACCCCTGCCCTATTATCTTGCACACGCACACACAGAAGGCAGCCCAGTGTTGTGGGTACCAAGTGGGAAGAGCTCTCCTCCACTTCCCATGTTCCCGCAAGAGGTCCCAGAGCTGGGGCAGTTGGGAGTATTCAGCCTGTGCCTTCACTTCCTCCCAGCAGGGCCCCTGTCTCCAGCAGGTCTTGCTCCCGAGGTGGGACAGGGGTGGGATAGATGGGTGCAGGGTGACAGGAGGTGTAGGCGGTAGCATGTGACTGGATGGAGGGGTTGCCAACAGGGTACTGGGGACTCAGGTGGCATATGACTGCATATGTCCAGTGGTGGCTGGCCTCTGATAGTCCCTTGTGAATTGTTCTAGCTGATGGGACAGGAACCTCTTTATGTTAAATCACAGAAGGTGCCATCCGTGGAATTCAGGCGTGGAGAAATGGAAACCCAGCCAGGCTTTAGAGAAAGTGCAGTGTTGACTGCTACTGCCCACATTGTTAGATGGCTCTCAGTGGTCACTGGGTCCTTGGCACACATGTCCTGACCCCTGCAAGGGGAGCCTGGGGTTTACATGGACGAGGTTCATCTCACTGTGGCCCTTAGCCAGATGGGCTTCGACGTGCTCTTTCGGCCTCTGCCCCAGCACACTGCACTTCCCACGTCTTCCTGTGTCAGTTTTGGGGAAGCGAATCTGAGGGGCAGAGCCCCACGGCCAGTCACTGCCCTTCCTCCACTTAGCCTGACCACTGTACCATAGGAAACAGATGTGGTCAGCACAACCTTCCCTCTGCAGGGACTGGCCACAGAGGGAAGGCACCCCAAACACATCCGCTCTCATGGTCCTGGAGTGTGTGTGGATGCGTGTCAGCATGAAAGCCTGTCTGGGTGAGGGGTGTGCAGGGCCATGCAGGGTGAGGCACCAAGTACCCAGCAGTAGCCCCTGCCTCTGCACTTCTCTAAGGTGGCCAGAGCTTGTCTTTCTGGTGGGAGATGAAAGGCGAGAGAATTTACAGTAAACGTGGGCTCCTGGCCACTGCTAAGCTGCAGGCACAGCCTTCTGCCAGCGTTGCCAGGCAGCATTTTTCTCTGAGAATGGATGCTCCTTGGAAAAGGGGGCGTTAGCTCGCTTTAGGGGGAGCTTTCCCAGTACCCTGAAGCCTTGGACCAGTGCCTCCTAGTGATCATTGATCAGTGTTGGGGTGTGGCCAGCACTTCCTAATGGAATCAAATAAACTCGAATAGGTAGAAAATGTGAGGAGTCTACTAAGGGGAAAGATGGGACCAGGAAATGCGTATTTCAGATGTGTGTGTCTGTGTGCCTCTGCCAAGTCACGATGCTAATTCTTGTGGGTTGTGGTTGGAAGCAAAGCGTTTGCCATCGCTTTAAAGGCAGGAAGTAGGCAGGGGAACAGAGAGGTGGAGGGAGGGCAGTACATTCCCCTGCCTTCACATGAAAGCAACCTTTCCTGACATTTTTAGTTTAAACCCCTGAAAGCAGGATTCTGCTAATACAGGCCCATGGCTACCCGTAAGACAGCATGGGGAGCCAGCAAGTAGCGTGGTGGTTGAGGGACTGGACTCCTTCATGGGCAACCGGAGTTTGAGTCCCAGATCCAGTAGCTTAACTTTTTTATTTTCCCTCGCTTTTTCTTTCTTTCCCTGTCTCTCTCTGGTGAGTGCCTTTCTCATTTTCCCTTGCTTTTTCTCTCTTTCTTTCCCTGTCTCTCTCTGGTGAGTGCATCTGCCCTATAGCTAATTTGGGGGCCAGCACATAGTGTAGTGGTTAAGCTGCTAGACTCCTACATGGTCAACCATGGTTCGAGTCCTGGACCCAGAGGCTTGAAACTCAGGTCAGGCACATGTACATGTATGCCCATGGTCCTGAGAGGAGGATAGAAGAGAAGCGATTGCAGCATGGCCATGCTTCCTGGGGTATGTGTGTGTGTGTGTGTGTGTGTGTGTGTGATTTCTCACTTTGTCTCTCTGGTAAGTGCACACACCCTACAGCAAAAAATCCCTCTGTCACACACACACACACACACACACAAGACAACATGGATACCTGCTGGCCCCACTCAGCTAAGTCTTGCGATGGGTTCCTGCCCCCTGTGGCCCTTACCCTGGGCTAGGGAAAGTCCACTGAACAGGAGACCGCCTGGCTTGGGCACCTCAGAGCTCAGCCTCCTCGGAAGCCTGTGCTCCCCATGCCTAGAGTAACACATCATGGGGCACTGTGGGTCTGTTTGTCCCCCAGCCTCCCTGTAAAGCCTCAGCCCTGAATCCACTGTCTGTGCCTCCACACCAGGCCGAGGGGTGGAGTGGGACTGGAGGCTGCCTGGGAAAGGTCAATCAGCCCTGCAGGCTGGTGCCAAGCTACATGAGGGTCTCGACCTTCGATGGTCTCCCCACCCACCCACATCCTGTGATCTCTCCTATAGCCCCCTACTCAAGCATAACCATCTCCCTCTCAGCAGGCCACCCAGCCCCCACAGAGGGTCCAACTGACTGCCTGCCTGACCTGCTAGCCCACCCACAGGCCTACCTCCACCCTCCCTGGCCTTATCATCTTTGACACAAGCCCGGAGGATGTGGCCTCGCCTCCTCAGCCAGAGCCAACCTCTCCCCCAGCCCCTTCTCTTCTACATCCCCCCTTCCCTTCTACAAGCGCCTTCACTCCCTCAGGGCCCCTCTCCTGGACCTCCCATCGCTCCCCAGGTTTGGAGCCTCAGGCCTTGTCTATAAGGTGGAACTCAGACTCATCTCTGACCAGTCTCCCCATTCTTTTTCTGGCAGGTTTCTTGGAGGAGAAACAGCCCTTGCTTTCTTGCTTTGCTCACTCACCCGTCCTGTACCTGGACTATGCCCCACTATTCTCTGGAACTTTTATTTTTATATACATTTAATCACATTATATCACTTAGCTTATAAAGTGAATTTACCCACTATGAACACACTTCACACTAGTCCAGTTCAGGATACAAAACACGTTATCATCAACAGATAATAGTTCATTTCTGTGTTCCATAAATGTCCTGCCTCTCTATTTCAGTCTCTGGACCTTCTCCCACTCGCTCGCCAGTGGCCTCTGGGCTTCAGAGAAGGGCCCTCACGGCTGCACTTGTCAATGGCTACTTCCTCTCTGAAACTTTCTTCTCTTGGATTCTATGATGGCCTCATTAGTTCTCTTTGAGTCCCTCTGACAGGGCTTCCTCTCCCTCCTTCGGGGAGTCCCAGGAGGCATTAGGTACTTATGGTGCTTTCTCAAGAGCTGCCATCCCTCTGTTGCTGCAGGTGTTGGCTGCCAACAGCTCACAATGTCCCCCCATCACCAGAGACTCACCCTTAGCAGACAGGGACCTCCTCCTGTGCGCGCTCTCTGACAGGCAGCCCATAGCCAGAGACCGATTACTGAAGGAATGAAAGGACAGTCTCTTTGCCAAGGCATGGGCAGTGCCCTCGAATTCTCTCTGTGAGTCTCATCCATGCTGGACTTTACCTGGACCATATGCTTGCTCCACTCTCCCCTTCCTGTCCTGCTTCAGGAGAGGTTTCTGCTGGTCACACCCTCAGTAAATCCCAGGAACCCTTCATGCTTGTCTCAGACTCCACTCCTGCGTAGAGTTAAGTTAGTAGGTGCAGGGGCTGGGCCTGGGGGGCAGGCTCTGAGGGTAAAATGCTGAAGAGGGCCCCATCCCTGGTGGCAGGTAGAAATCAGTTCCAGGCATGGAGCAACTATTGTCACCTATAGTGAACTAGGAGGGCAGAGGCAGGGGACCTTCCCAGGTGGTGCGGTGTCTCTGGTATATGAGAAATAGGGGTAAAGAGTAACTATTAAGACTATAGAAATTGGGTGACTATTGCTAAGTGTCACTGATTCATTGAAGACAGTAAATCACCCTCAGCTCTCTAATTGGTGATATAAAGTGGGAGTTGGAGGAAGGCTCTTGGCAAAAAGCACTGAAAAATGCTTACCTTCTGCAGCTGGAGGGTGAACAGTGACAGTCAGGCCAAAGACTTCTTCCTAAGAGCAGCAGAACTAGAAAAAATGCTGCATTCTCTGTGAAAGCAGATCTTCATACCTCTTGGGTCGTTGGGAAAGTCATGATGCATTTTTGCATAGAAAAACATAGAAAAATCTGTTATGACTTTTTCAACGACTTAATAAATCAAGCCCCAGGTATGTAGAGAGTGAAACCCCGAGACAGAATGCTACTGTCACACCAGTGCCTTTCCCTGGCACCCATCTATTACCACAGGGAGAGTTTATTTTGGCCAGCAGGGAGAAGGAAAATTCCTGAGCTTGGTTCCCAGATGGGTTGACTTGCTATGTGGGTGCAAACCCAAAGTGGACAGAGCCTATACCACAGCCCCACTCTAGGGTGGCCCTGGAGGACTGATGAGAGGAAATCCCACCAATGGCAGTTCACCTGCTCATTTGATGGCAAGACAAGTGACCTTAGATAAGGATATGCACATACTTATGGGCAGTGGCTAATGGTTTATCTAGTTGGTCAGAGGCCCAGACAGAGAAGACTGGATTACCAGAAACAAAGACTGGGAAAGAGGCATATGGGCCTATGGGTGTGGGCAAAATGTGTGAAGATCCATGCATCACTTTTTTTTCTTTTAATTTTGCAGAGGGTTTGTGTGTTCACCAGAGAAAGAATGAGAGAAAGTGAGAAAGTACCTCCCTTGGAGCATCGTCACATTGCAGTCCCTTCTCCATCTCTCGCTCCTTTAGGGATTTGTTTGGGTACATGAGGCTGGTTTCTCAAGCCACTAAGTCTGGGACTCAAACTCCACTGTCAGTCACATGGAATCCAGCGGACTTAGTCACCAGACCACAGGCTGGCCTCCACATATCTCATTCTAACATACTCCAGAGAGCATCCGTTGCAGAAGAATCAGTAGACAACCAAGTCCGCAGGTTGACTCAGCCAGTGGATGACAGCTAGTCTCTGTCCTTGCCCCTTGCCCTCCAGCTAGTTCTTGCAAATATGGGCTCATGAATACAATATCATGGTGACAGTGAGGACATGTGTAATCTAACAGCATTGGCTCTCTCTCATCAAGGCTGGCATTAACAGTGACCACAGCTGAGCCCCTCATACAATACCATCTTCTAAGGAGACCAACAGCACCAGGTGGCAAGTTTATTTCATAGGACCCCTTCCATCATGGAAGGCCACTGGTCACCCTGACCAGGATCACCACATATTCTAAATGAGGGTTCACCTCTCCTTCCAATGAAGCATTAGTCCATTGCATGATCTAAAAGCCGGAGTGTCTGGCTCATTGACGTGGGCTCTCGCACAACATCACTGCTGACTCAGAGATCGAAGTCACAGCGAAGGCAGTGTGGCAATGGGCACATCAACCAGAGCCACTGGTCCTACCACATGTCACACTACCCAGAAGCTGCCAACCTCTAGAGGGCAGAGTGGCCTCTGAAAGATGAAGCTAAGGTGCCACCTTCGAGATGACACATGAGGGTAAGGGACATGGGATGCTATCCTTCAGGTTGCACTGTACACCCTTGATCAATGACCACTGTGTCCATCCATAGGCAGATGGAATAACCTTCGTGTGAGAAGCAAGTGGATCTGAGAAGAACAAGGGTAGACTGTAGTGGACACTGTGGCACTCTATCCCCAAGCTGCTGTGAGGGTTGGCTCTTCACAGTTCACAGACCTTTTCCTCTAGAACAGTGCCCTGGGGTGACAAGAACTGCTTCACCTCTTGAGGTGGCCCACAAATGGGAAATTACACCTCTGGGGGGGGACCCACAAATAGTGACTGACAATCTAGAGTTTGCCTTAGGGAAAGTCTACTCGTGGCCTGATTCATGCTCCAAAGCTCTTCTTCCATGATTTAGCCAAGGGTAGCCACCTCCCTGAGGCCCTGCCATTGTCCACATCTTCCCCTCCCTCCCCTTACTCTGCTTGTCTCTTACAGGTTGTTTCTAATAGCAGTCTCTTCATAACCCAATCCTGCAGGAATCCCTATTTCAGGTTCCACTTTCAGAGAACCTAATCTAAGACACTATCTCTTCTTTCTTTTTAAATGTATTTGTTTTATTAATGGTAGAAAATATGCATGTGTGTAAGAAAGAGAGAGAGAAGCACCGCTGGTCATACTGCAATCCCCTTCCTCTGGCCCTCCAGCTCATCAGGATCTTGGGTACCCACAGCATTTCAGATTAATCAGGCCAAGGATCTGCACCTGCAGTCAGTCATGTGGAAATAGCACTGCAGTTCCATACACTACCAGCTGAGCCTCCAGGCTAGACCCATGCTTCTCCTTCCTTGCAGTCTCTAAATGTTAATCCGGACCTTTTTCTCAGTGTACAATCTCTCCCAGTGCATCTCGACCTCTGCTATGACCTTAGTCACAGAGTTTTGACAAGCTCGAGTTCCGGATCTGGCGGTTTGAAATTCACACCAGGCACATGTGTGTGCATGCCCAAAATCCTGAGAAAAGAATGGAGAAGGGATTGCGGTGTGGTCATCCCCCTAGGGGGTGATATCTCACTTTCCTCCTCACTGTCTCCCTCTGGTGAGTGCACACGCCCTATGGCAAAAACCTTAGAAATGACATCCCTCATGCCCTGTCATAACATAGATGGCATCCCTCATGCCCTTGTCATAACTCAAGCCCACCATCAACTCTCATCTGCACAGCTTCACAGCTCCCTAACTCACCTCTTAGCCCCACTCATCATCTTCAGTTCTGTGGGACAGACATCTGGACTCACATTTGACTCTCCTAACCTTCCAGGCACTTAGGTTTACCTCTTCCCACCACCTTGCAGACGGGCCCTTGCGAGTGGTTCTGGAACATGGGTTGTGAACCTAAATAAGGTGTGTCACTTCTAGGCCAAGGCATTCAATCACCATTGTGAGACGTATGTACCTTCTCCTGCCAAAGTGACGGGCTTTATATGACAAATGGTGCACCTACGGAGAGTGGAGCCTCTGTCGGCCTGGGACTCTCTGAGACTTGTGGAGCTGAGCCTTCCACTGATCTATATTGGAAATGTAACTTGAGTAAAAACAAGTATTTGTTATATTAATTTATATTAATATTATTATTTATTATATTAAGTATTTATTATATTAATTTATAATAAAATTATTATTATTTATTATATTAAGCTGAAGATTGTCACCTTGTTGTGTATTGTTACTGCAGAATCAATTTGTTACTGCAGCCAAGGGTAGCCTATTCTGACTAGTATATTCATCCTCACATGTGAGTCTAGCTCCTGCTAATCAGTGTCATTTAGTGAATAGCCTCCATATCTACTATAGTACTATAGTAATCGCCTTACTTGCTTCATTTCGTGTTTTCATTGTAACAAAATCTTAGGCAGATAATCTTTTACAGAAGAGAGAAGTGAAGAACAGAAATGTTAAGTAATTCACTGAAAGAGAAAGTTTCAAACCTGAATGCCTATAGTACCAGGGAAATGCAGTCAGTAAAAAGAGCCGGGTGCAATACACAACAGATAAATTACATACATAGAAATAAAAATACTCCTCATTGTCATTCCCCAAAAGACACTGTCTTTTTGGTGTGTAGTTCATTTTAATGAGATATTGTTTATTAGTTTTCTAGTGCTGTTATAAACAATGATCACACACTTAGTGGCTTAAAATAACAGAAATATATTATCTTTTTTTTAAAAAAAAAGAATTATTTTTAACATTTTATGTCTTATTATTATTATTGCTCTTTAATTTGCCACAGGTCATGTGCACTCACCACAGAGAGAGACAGAGAGGGAAGGTGACAAACCAAGCCACCCAGTATAGGACTTGAACCATGGTTGGTCATATGGGAATCCAGCACCATAACCACCATGCCACCTGCTGGCACCAGAAATATATTATCTTATATTTCTCAAAGATCAGAAATCCAAAACTAGGGGACCAGCAGGTGACTTGGTGGTTAAGGCGCTGGAAACTCCCACATGGCCCACCATGGTTTGAGTCCTGGACCTAGTGGCTTGGGTTCTCACTTTCCCTCTCTCTCTCTCTCTCTCTGTGTCCATCTCTGGTCAAATTAAAAACAAATGAATGAATAAATAAAATTAAGTACAAATAATTTTTTTAAAAAAAGAAATCCAAAACTAGTCTCACCAGACTAAAAACCAAGGTGTCAGCCGGGCTATGCTGCTTTCTGGAGGCTCTAGGGGAGCTCCTTTTCTAGGTTTTTCCCGTTTCTAGAGGCTGCCTGTATTCCTTAGCTTATGGCCCCTTCCATCCTCAAAACAGCAGTGGCTGGTTGAGTCTTCCTCACAACTCACCTCTCCGACACTGTCTCCTGCCTCCTTCTTCTACATTTAAGGGCTCTGCTGATTACACTGGACCCACACGAATAATCCCGGATGATCTCCCCATTTCAAGGTCAGCTGATTAGCAACCTTAACTTCATCTGCAACCTCATGCCCCATGCCTCATGCCATAACATGTTCACAGGTTCCAGGGACTAGGACATGGGCTTCTTTACGAGACCATTATTCTACCTACTACACATGGATACAAAACACTGTTTCTCTGCTCTATTAAAGCAGAACCAAAAGTCACTGCTGAAGGACAATGATGCAAGGGCATCCCACCTAGGCAGGTGGTTGGAAAGGAGAGATTATGGACACCTGGAGGAAATTGGCTGAGACCAAGGCATCTGTCTCTCTGGGTGTTCATTGCCAGGTTACGATTCAGACCCAGCTGTTACTAGATCTTCCTAGAAACACAGATTAACCAAAAAAAAAAAAAAAATGGGCTTGCAAATAAGAAAACGAAAATATGGGGACTAGCAGATGATGTAATGGTCACGTCACTGGACTCCCACATAGTCAACTGTGGTTCAAGTCCCAGACCTGGTGGCTTAAAACTCATGCCAGCTGTGTATACATGCATGCCCACAAGTCCCAGAGGACAATGAAGGAGCAGGGATTGTGGTGTGGCCATCCCCCCGGAGAGTGATTTCTTGCCTTCTGTCTTTCTCTGTCTCTCTGGTGAGCACACATACCCTATAGCAAAAATCTCTCTCTCTTTTAAAACTTTTTTAAAGAATCATTTTATTTCATTTATTATCATTATTATTTGTTTAATTTGACCAGAAAGAGAAAGAGAGAGAGAAAGGGAAAGTAGGAAAGTAAGCCTCCAGACCCAGGACTCAAACTGTGGTCGACCATCTGGGAGTCCAGTGCCTTAACCACCATGCCACCCACCGAACCGAAAAATCTCTCTTAAGAAAAAGGAGAGAACATGGGACTAGCAGTTAACATAATGGCTATGTCACTGAACTCCCATGTAATTGACTGCAGTTAGAGTCCAGGACCCGGTGGCTTAAATTCACGCAGGGCACATGTGCATACATGCTCAAGATCCCGAGAGGAGAATGGAGGAGAAAGGATTGCAGTGTGGCCATCTCCCCTGGGGAGTGATTTCTCACTTTCTATCTCTCTTTCTCTCTCTGTCTTTCTGGCGAGCGCATGCGTCCTATAGAAAAAACTTCTCCCCCAAAAAAGGAGAAAACAAAAATATGTGTAGACACAGTATGGCCTAAACTAAAGCCCAAACGTGGACTTCATCTGCCTCAGTGGACTTCAGTCTTTGACCTCTGACCCAGGGCCACATGCTGGTTTAAGGGGCAGAACGGAGATGCAATCTCAGCCCTGTGAGACTCCAGGGGACAAAGCTTGAACATCATGTTCTACACCCCTAAAATGGCCAGAGAGATCTGTCCCTGCCTAAAGCCCTTTATTGGTACCTATAGTCAGCATATCCCAACATGAATCCCATCTCTGTCATCCCCAGCCATGGACTTCACACTCTCTTTAGCCACCCTAGTACACCACGCTGTTTCTCCCTTTCACATCTTCGCTAGTGACTGCCACTCGACTTTCACATCTACGCCAGTGCCACTGCCACTCCTCCTGGAATGCCACACTCGACTCCTGGGAGTGCCTGCACACCCTGTCCTCCTTCCCTGGAAACTCTGCTTCTTCTGAAAGACCCATGTTTGTCCCATGTGACCAAACCCCTTGACCCTCAGCCTGTTAAACCAGGATGGACACATGACCTATAGGACTCACTGGCCAATGACAAATCCTTTCACCTCCCTTAGTCAGGAAGTAGACCTGGGACACAAAGGCTGCAGGATGGCCTCCTGTGGCCCATTGGGTTTGCAGCCCACTGGCCTCTCCCAGCTCTTCCACGCTGTTAATAGATAGATCTCTTTTCCCCGGCTTGATCTTGGCCTCTGACTCTCTTTCTCCCCTCCAGACTGCATGATTTCTTTTTTTCTCTTTACAAATGTTCTTATATCAAAAGTTAAGTATTGTGGGGCCAGCAGGTGGTGTGGTGGTTAAAGACGCTGGACTCCCACATAACTGACCATGGTTCAAATCTCGGACCTGGCAGCTTACTCTCTGTCTCTCTCTGACCAAATTGAAAAATAATGATAATAAATATGTTTTTAAGTTAAGTATTGCAAGCCCCATCACTATAACAAAAGTAGATTTCTAGCTTTTACTGAAAAGGATGTCCATTATAATGAGAATACACATCAAAAAGATAGGGTCTCAGCTCCAGTGGGCTGGGGAACCCTCTCTTCCTATTATTACTTCACACTGTCCAGGATCAAGTATCTTCTCAAGAGATAAGAAAGACTACCCCAGCCAGAGCACTGCATTCAGTTGATTTTGTAGGATGACTCTCAAGGTAGCTCCTGGCTTCCAGAGTGCTCAATACCCCTCCTCCTCCTCCTCCTCCTCCTCCTCCTCCTCCTCCTTCTTCTTTTTTTTTTTTTTTTTTTTTTTTGCTGTGGGGGACCAGGCCCCTTTTCAGACCCCCTTAGGGTGCATTGTTTCTCAGAGAGAGAAAGAGAGAGAGAGATGGAGACAGTGAGAAGGAAAGTGAGAGATCACCGCCCACAGAGAGGATTGCCATACCTCAATCCCTTCTCCTCCATTCTTCTCCTGGGATCTTGGATACACATGCACATGCACATGCACCTGGTAGGAATTGTAAACTGCATCCAGGACTTGAACCATGGTCTCCCATGTGGGAGTCCAGCAACGTAACCACTACACCATCTGCTGGTCCCTCAACACCCCTTCTTTCTTCTGAGAATAATACTAACTTACATTTGGGAATCACTCTGCTGCATTTTCTGCCCCTCTGAGAGCCCTCTGACTCATGAGCTGTGCTGTGCTGCTGTAATAGGTAAAAACTGAGCTTTCAGTGACTCAAGACAATGCTCGCATCACAGCTTAATGTGAAGAATGATGGCAGCCAGACCTGACAGGTCTAGCATGTGTGAGTGTGTGTGTGTGTGTGTGTGTGTGTGTGTGCATGTACACTCACGTGTGTGTAGAAGGGTGGGTGTGTCTTCAAGCTGAGGTGTCTCCCCACCACCTCTGTCAACCAGGAAGAAACCCAGGAATTAAAGTGAGGTGACTGGAGAGGACGCCCTCTATTGTCATCGTCATGCTCACAGAGGAGATGCTTCACAATGCAAGTCAGAGCAGGGAGGAGTGGGAGCTGTCTCAACATGGGCAAGCTAGTCAAGGTGGCTGTCAGGAAGAGTCTCGTTTATGTGAAATGGAGAAATATGAATGTGTCTTTCAGATCTGGTCACCTTCAGCTACTGTGTGCAACATCCAGCTCTCTGAAGCCACCATGTGGCAAGACCACATAGAGAGACCACTTAGAAAGTAAGAGATGCCCATGAGCCCTAATGCTCCAGCCCCAGCTACCTGAGTCTGTTCACCAGCCCTATGAGCGAGAACACCTCAGATGACTCCAGCCCAGCCACGACCTGGCTGAGGTCACGTGCAGTGTCAGGCAAGCACACCATCACCTTGGAGAGGATATGAAGGGTGTGCTAGATTTGTAGTCATTGGGAAAGAACACGAGCTCAGGAAATACAGGCCTCGGGGTGGACCCTCTCCCTTCTCCCCTGGCCACGCCCAGGACCAGTCTAAACAGGATGTCTAAGCGTAGTGATGGTGCAAGGACCCAGAAGAATCCAGGGTTTCACCATAGCTAACAGAAGGGAGATAAAGGTTGGTGGGATGAGATGGAGAAAGTGGTAGGAGAGACACAGGTGCTAGGCAGAATGCCTGGTTCCCCTGCTTTGCCCCGAAGTCTCTGAGACTTTGAAACCATTGCCCAGCTCCCTGCAGCATCTTCACAAGAGCCCCACGCTTAGAGGACAGGCAGGTGAGGGGCTGGATCTATGGGCCAAGGCCGGTTCTCCTGAGTCCCAAAGGTGGCAGCTTCTCCCTCACTGTGGCCTCCAAGTTGAGCAGGGCACAAGCCTCACGGTGGTGTACAGTTAGAGGTGGGGCCCCCATAATTGGCTCCTGGTGGGTTTATAAGTAGAGAGAATGAAAACCAGAACAGAGACTAAAGGATAAAAATACTCAGCTCTGCTCTCACCCTCATGATGTGATGCCTCAAGACTCTGCAAGGACACCTGAGACATGGCCCCAGACCTTGGCCTTCCAAACTTTGAGCTGAATAAACCTTTATTCTCTTAAATTTCCCAGACCCAGGACTTTTCTGTTATTAGCAGTGGAACAGACTAGAACACATCCTACCCCATGTTCCATCAGGAGGGCCTAGGGTTTGATGTCTCTGGAGGAAGGATGGTATCAAGAGCTACTGTATCCAATCATATCCTGGACTCTCCCTCCCTCCTGCCATGGCAGGAGAACTAAGGCTGCACCAGAAACCCAAGTGGCATCCCACCAGCCCTCAGGATCCCATCCCAGACAACCAGAGCTGGAAAGGCCCGAGGATGCAGATTCCAGGGAGGCCTCAGATACCCCTGGGCCCACTGAAGATCCAGCCGCACCTCTGCTGCCATCAGAACATTCTAGAAGGAGAAAATACACAGAGGAGCCACGTGTGTATTGAGGCAGTGGAGGAGAGTGTCACTGTGAGGGGTGCTTTGAGCTGCATCATCACATGAGCATTAAACACACCCTTGAAGCAACCTTCTCTCAGGTCCCTCTCCTGTGGCTTGTCCTGGGCATTGCATACCTCCTGCAGAAGAAGCCCAGAGGACTGTTTCATGCTCAGGTGTTTGCGACTCACCTGGGCCCGGCTGAGCGAAAAGAGGCTCAGAGGACAGCTGCTGCTCCTGACTACCCTGCCATCTACTCCCCAAGCGCTGGAACGTTACATGATGTTCTGAGTGAGGGATCCACAGGGCCAGCGCACTCATACTTCCTGGTATGGGACACTCAGGTCTTTGACCTTTAGAGCTGGCCAGGCCACCAGGAGCCTGCACAGGGCAGGGAGTGAGAGAAGTCAGCTTCCTGCTGCAGTTCTGTGGCTTGTGACCTCCTGCAATCCAGCCCTTCTCTTCTCGGGGCCTCAGGTGCCCTATCTGAGCAGTGGGCATCCTGCCTCCTCATCTCCTCTCCATGACTCCCACTTGCTAAACAGGGGAAGTGAGTAAGCAGCGAGACAGGACTGTGAAAGGGCTCTGTGAAGTATGGAGGACGGTGCACACGAAGGAGGCGTTATCCTTGCTTTGAGGTCTCCACCCTCCAGCCTTGTAGGAAGACCTACTGTAGACTTATGAAAGTCAGAGGGTTAGGGTTGAAACAGAAGTGCATACAAAGCACTTGGGTATGTAGACAAGGCGGGTGGGGTGAGGGCTGGAACAAAAGGCTTTGGGTTTACAAAGTGCCCAGTTAACATTGGCAGAGCACATCAGCTCCATGACGGATTCAGTCTGTTTGCCTCTGTATGCCCAGTGCCTAGAATAGAGCCTGGCATGTGGCAGGTGCCTGATAATTACCTGTTGCATGAATGAGTGGTGACTGAACAGGAGAGGGGGACAGGAAGGCTGTCAGGTGAGCTGGGCCATAAAGGATGAGTCAAAGACGAGATGGGACAGTGTTCCAGGAAGAAGGAACAGATGCGCACACTCAGAGGCATGACAGTGGATGACTCATCTGGAAATGGCACGGCTTCCGCTGTGCCTGGAAAAGTCAGGGGAGAGCCATGAGTCCAGGTTGGAGAACCTGGGTCTTTCCCTGAGGACCCTGGAGCCACAGGGGCTAGCTGGCTAACTAGATGTGGCGGGTTTATTTGTTTAACACGTTTACTGAGACACAATTCCCCCATACAGTTTATTCATATAACAAGTGTCTAATTCAATGGCTTTAATATATTAGTTCACAGAGTTGGAAATCAGCACAATCAATATTAGAACATTTTGATTACCCCAAAGAGAAACTCCACACCCTTCAGTTATCATCTTCCAACCCTCCCATCTCCTCAGCCCGGGCAAGCACTAATCTACTTGCTGTCTCATAGATCTGCATTTTGGACACCATTTACATAAACTGAGTCCCATAATATGTAGTCATTTGTGACTGACTTCTTTCACTTTGCATACTGTTTTCAAGGCTGATCCATGTTGTAACATGTTGTAAATTTATTTTTATTGCTGACTAATAATTTCATTGTATGGATCCACCATATTTTGTTTATTCATTCCCCAGTTGATAGACATTTGGATTTTTGTATGGTGTTTTAAATTTTTTAAAATTTATCTTTAAATTGTATTTTATACATTCAGTCATTGTACATCAGTACAGCTTGTAAAATGAATTTTCCCAGCATGAACCCACTGCACAGCAGTCCAGTTAAAGATATCCTACTGCCATCATCAACAAACAGTCCTCCACTTCCACGACCCCCGATGTCCCACCTTCCTATGTCTTTCTTTGGTTTACTTCCTCTTACCCTCCCCAGCTCTCAAACTCTTCCCCCCACCAAATTTTTTTTTTTTTTTGCCATAGGATACATGTGCTCACTAGGGGTGGAGTGGGGGAAGGGAGTAAGAGAAAGTGAGAAATCACCTTCCAGAGGGATGGCCACACAATCTCTTCTCCTCTATTATCCTCTCAGGATTTGAGGCATGCACACACACATGCCTGGCATGATTTTCAAGCTGCTGGGCCCAGGACTTGAATCACAGACAGCCATGTGGGAATCCAGCACCTTAGCCACACCACGTACTGGCCCCAGACGTGCTTTTTTTTTTTCTTTTCTTTCTTTTTTTTTTTTTTTTTTCCTGAATGTCAGAGGGCATGTATCTGCCTGCATGAGAAAGAAATAGTGAGAACTTCCCAGTGGGGCCTAATTATGCCTAAATCACGTTCCTCCAATCCTCCATCTGTCAGGATCCTGTGTAGATGCATGCATGCTAGGTGTGCTTTTCAAGCTGCTGAGGCCAGGACTTGAACCCTGGTAGGCCATGCAGGAGCTGGCTTCCTCTGCACAGTCTCTAACTGCTGCACTATGGAGTCAGCTCTAGATGTGCTTATCAGAAAGATCCTGTGATAACTAAAATAATTGAGCTCGACAATACCAAACATCAATGTGGATATAGAGCAATCGGAATGCACATCTATTACTGGTAGAAGTTTATAATAGTACAACCATTTTGTGAAAGTTTGGCGGTTTCTTATGAAGACAAACATATGTCTACTGTACATCCCAGCAATTCAACTTGTAGGTATTTACCTAGGAAAATGAAGACATGTGCCCACATGAAAACTCATACAGGGGGCCAGCAGGTGGCCTGGTGGCTAAGGTGCTGAACTCCCACATGGCGAGTTTGAGTCCTAGACCTGGAGGCTATCTCTTTCCGCCTATCTGGGGGTTGATTTGTTATTTTCAGTCTCTCTGGTGACCACATGTGCCCCATAGCAAAAATTTTTTTTTTTTTTGGAGAGGTTTTTGCTATAGGGCACGTGCGCTCACCAGACAGACAGAGACAGAGAGACAGAAAGCGCGAAATGACCCCCCCCCCCCTAGGGTGGATGGCCATGCTGCAATTCCTCCTCCTCCATTCTCCTCTCGGGATCTTGGGCATGCACGCACACACGCCCGGCGTGAGTTTAAGCCACCAGGTCCGGGACACGAACCGCAGTCGACTATGTGGGAGTCCAGTGACATAGCCACTATGCTAACTGCTGGTCCCGCCATAGTAAAAATTTTAAAATAATAATAATAGTGGTAAATAAAGGTTAAATAATTCTTTCAAAACAAAACAAAGCACAAAAACATTATGAATGTGATACTGTTCAACTCTGTGAATATATTAAAAAACACAATGTTGGGACCAGCAGTTAGCATAGTGGTTATGTCACTAGACTCCCACGTAGTTGACCGCAGTTTGAGTCCTGGACCCAGCCGTTTAAAATTCATACCGGTGCATGTGCGTGCTTGCCCAAGATCCCAGGAAGAGAATGGAGGAGAAGGGACTGTGGCATGGCCATCCCCACTGGAAGGTGATTTTTTGCTTTCTGTCTGTCTCTCTGGCAAATGCACTCCCTCTATAGCAAAAATCTCTCTCTCAAAAAAAGATACATGGTGCCTAGCCTAGTTGTCCATCAGCAGAATGGACAAATTGAGTATGTTAATAAAATGGAAACTTGGATGTGGCTGCATAGCCTGATCATTAAGGCAACTAAATCTTATTTGGTCATCCAAGCAGTTCAAGTCCCAGAGCCAGAAGCCTGAAAGACATGCTGAGTCAATGTGCCCAAAATATTGAAAGGAGGGAGAAATGGAGGAGAAAGAATTGTGGCATGACTATTATGCGGGGGACATCTTCTCTTTTCCCTTCTTTCTGTCTCTCTCTGGTGAACACACACACTATCCAGCCAAAAAAAAAGAAACATGCCCATGATCTGGTGGTAAAGGCAGCCAGATTCCATATAGCCAACTACACATGTGAGTCCCAGACCCGGCAGCTTGAAAAACATACCAGGCACACGCATGTGTATGCATGCCCATAATCTTAAAGGAGGGAGAAATGGAGAAGATTGTAGTGTGATCATGCCCCCTGTTGATAAAGGGGGCAGTGTACTTTCTTGTCTTCTCTCTCTCTCTCTCTGTCTCTCTCTCTCTCTCCTCTCTTTCCAGTGAGTAGAAGCACTCTCTGGCAATTTTTTTTTTTTAACAGAAACTTATCCAACAATAACAAGTCACAAAAGATGGATAAGGATGGAAAACATCATTGAGTGGAGCATGTGCTATACAATTACTATAAAATTCAATTGTATGTGAAATTCACTTGTAGGGGTATAAATCAGCACAGAGGTTGTTTGGAGTACAGGCTAGGTGATTAGAAGGGGCTACAGGAACTTTCTAAGATGATGGAAATGTTCCATACCTTCACTGGGGTGTTGCTTGCACAGGGATATGCATTTGATGAAACTCTTTAAATTCAGTCCTTAACTCAACCCTTAACTCAACCCATACATTTAGTTATTGTCATTTATATCTGACTAAAGGAGGAGAAGAATGCACCTCCTGGAAATGCTGAGGAGCTTGGACTGAGGGGCCAGGAGTGGAGAGCAAGGAGGGGCCTTCTGCAGTCTGTAGGGTGAGGGCCTATGGCCCAAGTGTGAGGAGGAAGGATGGATGACTGGAATGGTAAGGAGAGGCAGAGAGCAGGGTGGAAGACCCACTAGCAGTGGAGGGGGCAGTATGGAGAGAGGAGAGGTGAGCATGATTCATGGGCTCCTCTCCTGGCACTTGTGATCGATTAGCTCTCCACCTGGCACAGCTCCATACTGTGGACTTCCTGCCTGGACAGAGCCAGGCTATGCTTCCCACCTCTGGGTATTGGAACTGCTCTGGCCTGACTGGGAGGCCTCAAAGGCTGTCACCTACATCGGCATCTTGTGGCATTCCCTGACTCATGGGAGGAGAACCCAGATGACTTCAGCTTCATGAGGTCAGCAGATGGGGCCCTCAGGCTTTGCAGATATGCTCAGGTGAATGGGCCTGGCAAGCCACCTTGGTTCACAAGTGCTTAGAGAATCATTTGGGAAGTGTAGCTCAACCTCCTCACATTAGAGAAGAGGACCCAAGAGGTCAGGGGAAGAGCTTCAGGCCCTCCTTTCCCCACCTCCACTCACACACCTTTTATTTCGGTTTAGCAGCTGGGACGGTGGCCAACCCAACACCTTTCCCCTGGATAGAATTGTAGGGGAGCAGAGGCAGGAAATTTTGGAGGAGTCACTGTCCCTCTGGAAAAGGCATGGTGGCCAGGAAGCACAGAAGTCCAGGGTGCTCCTCTGTCCCTCAGCAGGTGGAGTATGCGGTGACATGGGGCAGAACTGGGAAAGTCCCAGGCATGTGTCACCCTGCTGTCTTCTTCCCTGCCTGTGGCCTTCCCCATAGGAGTGGCCTTTCCCCCTCATCAGATCAGCCCCTGGCTGCAAACAAGACCTCAGACTCTTCTAGACAATCCCTCAAAGTATCTTTTTTTTAAAAATGCCAAAATGGCACATGTGCTTACCAGAGAGAAACAGAAAGACATCCTGTTGGAATTTGGGACATGCAAATGCACACTCCAAGCATATTTTTCAAGCTACCAGGGCTGGGATTCTGCTCATGTGGAATCTGGGTCCCTTAACCACTAGGCTAGAGAGTTGGTGCTACTCTGAGTGTCCTTTCATGAGTCCTGAGAACCATACATCTTCAAAAGACTGAAATAACACCCCACCCCCAATTTTATCCCTTTTCCCACTTCTGTGCTGCTACACTAAATTCTTCCAAAATAATGGAACATGTACGTATCTTTAACAATGTTTTATTGAAGCGTTACATAAAAATATAGCAAGTGCACAGATCATCAATGCAGAGACTGATAAATTTACACCCAGATCAAGATATAGCACATTTCCAGAACTTCAGAAAGCTCCACTGTCCTCCACCAGACCACCCTTCCCCTAACATAAACTTTGTTCTGATTTCTCTCATCATGTTGGGTTGTCAGAAAAGTCATGATACATTTTTGCATAGAAAAATACACCATGACTTTTCTGATGATCTGGTAGATTAGTTTTATCTATTCTTGTTCTACTTATACATGAAATTGTACAGTATTACTCAGGCCTTGTTCTCCCTCATAAGAGAATGTCTGTGAGAGTCATTCATATGCTTTTTCCTTGCTGAGTAATATTCTGTTGTGTGGATATACCACAATGCTTGAATCAATTTTATTGTTAATGGGCATTTGGGGCAGTTGGGCATGTTAATAAATATAAATGTATTTGTGTGGAAATATATGCTCATTTCTCTTGGATCTATGTCAGTGGAATTTATGGGTCATAGGTAAACATGTTTATAGCTTTAGTGAACAACTGCCAAACAGTTTTCTAAAATGAGAAGAACATTCCAACTAGCAACATAGAAAGTTCCAGATACATCATATCCTCACCAATCCATTTTAACTTTAGTTTTTCTACTGGGTACATAATGGTATTTTAATGGGGCTTTAATTTGCTTACCCCTACCCCCCAATGATAAGCAATGCTGTGGGACCTTCTCATATGCTTTTGAGTCATACAGAAAACTGTTCTGTAAAATGTCTGCTCAAGTCTATTGACCACTGTCTGTTGGGCCGTTTACCTTTTCTTATTAGTTTATAGAAGCACTTTGTGTTGGATATGAACTTTATTCAGATGTATATATTATGAATATCTTCTCCCATCCATGGCTTCTTTTTTAAATTATACTCTTATTTTATTTTAATAAAGCAAAAATTACAGAACTTTTCTTTTTCAACAGAGAACTTTAAATTTTTTGTCTGTTGAGACCAACAGTTAGTGTAATGGCTATGTCACTGGACTCCCACGTAGTTGACCACGGTTCGAGTCCCGGACCCAGTGGCTTAAACTCACGCCGGGCGCGTGTGCATACGTGCCCAAGATCCCCAGAGGAGAATGGAGGAGAAGGGATTGCGGCGTGGCCATCCCCTCTGGGGGGTGATTTCTCGCTTTCTGTCTCTCTGTCTCTCTCTGTCTGTCTGGCGAGCGCATGTGCCCTATAGCAAAAACCTCTCAAAAAAAAAAAAAAAGAAATTAAAAAAAGATTTTTTTTTGTCTGTTAAATATTTATTCTTTTTGCCCTTCACACCCACATACCCACTCTCTACCATCCATCTCCCCCTACAGTCTCTGATATCTACACTTATCCTCTCTACTATCATATCTTCAGGTCTTTCTATTTCTGCCATCAAGTGTAGACAGTCAGCATATATCGAGTGGGGATATACAGTGTGTATCTTTCAAAGCATGGCTCACTTTGCCTAACATTATATATTAACATTATATACTCATCCTCTTTGAATCAAATGATATGGTCTCATTGTTTCTTTTTCTTTCTTTTTTTTAAGAGATAGGGGTTTTTTTTGGTTTTGTTTGTTTGTTTTGTTTGTTTGTTTGTTTGTTTTTTGCTATAGGTGACATGGCCTTACTAGAGACAGAGAGAGACAGAAAGTGAGAAATCAACCCCTCAGGCAGGATGGCCACACTGCAATCTCTTCTCTGCCATTCTCTTCTAGGGATTTTGCGCACCCACCCAGCATGAGTTTTAAGCTGCCTGGCCCAGGACTCAAACCATGATCAACTACATGGGAAGCCAGCGACATAACGATTATGCCCTCTGTTAGTTCAAGGTCTCATTGTTTCTTATGTCTGAGTAATGTTCCATAGAATAGTTTGTACTCAGAGACTGTTCCCTGGACCTATGGGGGAGGAACATCTGCCTGAGGGTTGATTGACCAGCCGGTGAGCATTTGAAGGCTGGCCCTATTGGACTGGCTGGTGTCCCAGGCTGGCAGCAGAGAGGCCAGCAGTAGGCCGGGGCAGGAATTCCAGTAGGCTGGCAGAGCAGGCTGAAAGGGGGGTAGGAGAGAGGAGAAGGTGAGAACAATTGAACAATTTACCACTCAAAATGGTGGTCTTCCTCCTAGTTGAAAATAGAGAAAACTCTAGCTCTTTGCTGCTGGGTCTTAGGTCAAGCTGGGGGAAAGGGCTTAAGGAAAGGCCCAGGGCCAGTAGTGAGGAGGGAGGAAAGCTTGCATCCTTCCTGGGAGGCCCCCATCTGTTTCAAAGGCACCTCAGCTCCCCAACCCAAGCTTCTGCCTGCCTCCCTCACCCTGACCTCTTTCTAAGGACAGTGGCTCCAAATCAGCAAAAATAACAAAGAACCCATTGACCCTGTCCCCAGCCTAGCCAGGCCCTGGTCATTCTACACATATCTGACTCCTCAGACTCTCAAACTCTCTAATAAGCTAGCTGCCACCCTGCCTGGGCAGCACCTGTCCTCCAGAGGACACTGGTTCTTTGTTAGTTGTGATGGCTTGTGGTGACAGCCCTGAGGAGGGGCTGAGCCAAGCGGGCTAGGCTGGCGCCAGGCGGCACTGAAAACCTCAGCAAACAAGGCTTCTACACAGTGGCCTACAGGGTGGAGGAAGGACTGAACTCTGCACTAAATCCAAGTATAGAGCTTGATAGACTAGGGCCAGGATCAGGACTAGGGAGGGTGAGCGGGGCCTTCACATCCCAACACACAGATTCCTCCTCCCTCTCCCCACCTCTGTACTGCAAGCTCTGTCCCTGCACAGAACCCTACCAGCTCTGGCTCAGGGTCCATTAACGTCAGCCAGTGGTGATCAGACCCACCTTCTGGTCTCTCAGACACAAAGCTTAATGGCAGCCCCTCAGCTCACTCTTCTCTCAGAATTTAGGGGTAACAAAAGACCCCTAAAGTCAGACCCTTATGGGCTCAGTGACTGAGAAGCAAATCTGGCCACAAAGAGCATCATTTCTGTCCCAGACACCGTGCTACATCCTTTACCTGCAGAGTCTCATCAGACCCCACTTGTAGGAAGTGCTGATGACAGCAACATCACATGACTTGCCCCAGTCTCTCAGGAAAGCTGCAGGGAACCAGGGATCTGCCCACAGGCTATGTCCCTAAACAGTGCAGCACAGGGAGGATGTTGGGAGGGGGAGAGTAGCCTATTGCCATCCTGGTGGAGATGGGGGGATTATCTGTGCATTTCACAGAGAGAAATGTGTGCTTTAAAACTCTCACTCCTAGTACAGGTTGGGTGGAAGTCTGCACCCAGAGGTAGAGAGAACAAAGAGAAGGCTCTCTGGAAGGCTTACTCACCTCACTAATTCCTCTACCACTTCAGTCTCTTACTATCCATCCTCACTAAGCTTGTGGATAGATCAATGGGTGGGTGGATGGGTGTGTGATGATAGAGGATAGATGGGGAGCGAGTGGATGGGTGGATGGATAGGGGTGCAGGTAAATTGGTGGACAGATGGCTGCATGAATAGGGCTGGGTGAGTAAATAATCCAGGTGGTCAGCATTGGGGTGCCCCTAGGATCTCCCTTCAGGAAAGAATTCATTGCTCAGCTGCAAGGAGTTAGTGAGTCAGGGTGCCCCTACAGGAGCTGCCTCAGCCATCAAGGAGAGGCCTGGTTCGTATAAGCAGCCCCAGCAACTGAGCACAGTAGGCCTGGCGTAGAGCCCAGTGAGGACACCTCCCCCTGCAGCCTGGGCTCTTGGGAGCTGCTGTCAAGTAGGTCCAGGCTCAGGCAGATCTGTGTTGCACTAAGCCTGTCCCTTCTGGCCCTGCTTTCCTCTTTTATCTCTCACCAGCACAACTCACCCTGGAAACGTCTGGACTCCCAACTCTGTCTCAGCCTGTTCCTCCCTGAGGACCATAGTTCAGAACCGCAGCTACAGCAGAGGTAGAAGTTGGGCAAGGAGAAGTGGGTTGAACGGAACTTGAGTTCAGAGCTACTACTCACTGATGGTGAACCTCAGGGATCTCACTCAGTCTGGTCCTGCCTTCATTCTTTCATCTGTTAAATGGAGCTAATGATTTCTGAACGGGGTTATTATGGGGACTCAGATCAAAGGAATGTTTGGTGCTCAGCACAGTGCCTAGATTAATTAGCACGCACAGTTATTAGGACAGTAGTACACTTGCAATAAATAGTTTGATGGGGCCTGCAGGTGGCACGGTGGTTAAGTGCGCTGGATTCCCACATGGCTGACTGCAGTCTGAGTCCCAGACCTGGCAGCTTGCTTTCTCACTTTCCTCTCTCTCACTCTGTCCCTCTTTGGTTAAATAAAAATAAATACATAAATAAAGTTAAAATAATTCTTTTTTCAAAATAAATAGTTTGACATGTTTCTCTTTGCTTTACTGCAAGCTTCCTGAGGACTGAGACCTGGGCCATCTTGTTCATCAGCATGCATGTGAATGTAGCACCAATGCTGACACGCAGTGGGTGCTCCATCAAGATTTGTTAAAGGAGGGAACCAGCAGTTAGCATAATGGCTATGTCGCTGGACTCCCACATAGTCGACCGCGGTTCGTGTCCCGGACCCGGTGGCTTAAAACTCACGCCGGACGCGTGTGCGTGCGTGCCCAAGATCCCGAGAGGAGAATGGAGGAGAAGGGATTGCGGCTTGACCATCCCCCCTGGGGAGTGATTTCTCGCTTGACTGCAGTCTGAGTCCCAGACCTGGCAGCTTGCTTTCTCACTTTCCTCTCTCTCACTCTGTCCCTCTTTGGTTAAATAAAAATAAATACATAAATAAAGTTAAAATAATTCTTTTTTCAAAATAAATAGTTTGACATGTTTCTCTTTGCTTTACTGCAAGCTTCCTGAGGACTGAGACCTGGGCCATCTTGTTCATCAGCATGCATGTGAATGTAGCACCAATGCTGACACGCAGTGGGTGCTCCATCAAGATTTGTTAAAGGAGGGAACCAGCAGTTAGCATAATGGCTATGTCGCTGGACTCCCACATAGTCGACCGCGGTTCGTGTCCCGGACCCGGTGGCTTAAAACTCACGCCGGACGCGTGTGCGTGCGTGCCCAAGATCCCGAGAGGAGAATGGAGGAGAAGGGATTGCGGCTTGACCATCCCCCCTGGGGAGTGATTTCTCGCTTTCTGTCTCTATGTCTCTCTCTGTCTGTCTGGAGAGCGCACACGCCCTACAGTGAAAATCTCTCCAAAAAAAAAAAAAAAAAGATTTGTTAAAGGAATGAATGAGAGCAGATTAGAGGGGAGAGGAAGGAGCCAAAGGTGACACCCAACTGCAGCTGGGATGTCTGAGTGGATCTAGTGCTATTATCTGACATGGAAGGCTGGGGTGAGCTAGGGCAAGTAACAAGTTACTGTTGGGCCCTAGTGGGAGGTTTTTAAAGACCCACCTCAGGTAGAGGGCTCAGGCCAAAAGAGGCATCTGGCTGGGGCCCTGTCAGGTGCCTGCCACCTCCCACACCAGGCGCCCTATTGATCCTCTTTCATTACCTTCTCTCGTCATCTTCTCTCAGGGTTCTCAGGCTACGTTCTTGGTTAAGACAGTTACAGCAGCTTTAGCAAACCAAAACACAGCCCCCAAAAAGCCAGAGGGAGGTCTTCCAGACATTGCTAGGGTCTGCCATTGCCTAGTAGGGCAGGGACAGCCCACAGCAGGAACAAACCAGATTGGGGTACAGGGGCAGCACCCTGGGGGGTGAAGGACAGGAGAGGTCGCAGCACTTGGGTCGGCAGGGAGAGGAGAAGCTGAGATGTTATTAGTATTGTAATCTATTTGTGTGGTCACCCGTGAGGTCTGGGTAAACGACTTACTACGGAAGCGCAGCAACACCATCACCATTGATAAGGGTGAGGCTACACCTGGCGGGCGGGGACCAGGAGATAGGAGCCTGGGCTGTGTGGAGAAGGAGCCCTGGTTGGCTGTTGGTTAGTCAGGCTCCTCCAGGAAGCAGAAACCAAGACAGGATTAAACATGAAAGAAATGGACTAAAGGCAATACTTGTGAAAAGAGGTGGAACAGGAGAAGGAGGAGACTGGGAGAGCTGCAAGGCTGCCGGGACCAGCTCGGCCTGAACACATTTCTCTGAGTGGGGAAGGCTGTGGATTAGAAATAGACGCAGTAACAAACACACAAAGGCACACAGGTACAGAAAAGCGAGGGATCGGGTGGGCACAAATTCTCTGATGGAGAAGTTGCGACCAGAACCAGCCTCAGGTTTATTCTTTTAAAGGGCAGAAAATGGAGGAAGGGGAAAATGGAATGCAAAAGGAATGGGAGAAAAGGAAGTGGAATGCAAAGAGAATAAGGGAGGAGAAATCGGAATGCAAAACCAGTTGTTTTTGGATGTAAATCGTCTGAAGATGTGAAAATGACTGGCGCCATATAATTTCTCTGATCTTTTTTTTTGGGGGGGGCAATCTGGTAAATGCATGTGACTTCCTTTAGCCCAATTCTGGGCAGTATTGGGGTACTGGGTATTAACAACAGGAAGGCAACTATTGACAACAGGCAGATACTGCTTCGTATGTAGCTGCTTCTCAATAGCCCTGCCAGAGTAGCTTACGGAAGCGTGTTTCTGCATGTGTCTACAGGCTACATGTTTTAATCACATGTTTTCAGATTGGGTGCTCTCCACATGAGGCAAGTACAAGACCTTGAGTGATTGAGAGAGGGAAGGAAAGAAGAGAAGAAAAAGGGAGGGAGAAAGGATGAAAAGGCGGAGGGCTGGCTGGGTGAAAGCCTCTTAGACAGCACCTTGGGGCATCCTCTGGCCAAAACTGGCCCTAAGAGGGCTCTGTGTCCCCCAGGAAGGATGCCTTGGCATCCCTGCCACACCAGTCCTTGGCTGGAAGTGAGGTGCAGGGGCAAACACCAGGAAGATGAGTTTCAGAGCGCAGCCGCCTGGGTTGCCCCTGGTAGGTGGAGATCTGAGTGGTGCATGCTCAAGGCTGCTGTGTTGAGCAGGCAGAAAGAGAGCTCCAGGCCACGGTACCCAACCATGAGAAAGCGTAAGATATTTGGGGGGTAAACGATGGATCAATGCACAGTGGTGCTAAGTGACAGCCCATCCCTTTCATGGACATTGCTTTGATTTCCAGTGAGTTTACAGGTTTTTTTTGTTTGTTTTGTTTTGTTTTGTTTTGTTTTTGTGACCATTGGCTATTTGCAGTTTGCCTTTTGTAAACTGCCTGATCATTCATCATTCCTCTATGTGTTTTCATTAAGGTATTAATGTTTTTCTTGTCGATTTTCAGGAACCATCTTTGTATTAAAGTTATGCATAGATCACGGATTTTTTTCCCCTGGTTGGTTAAAAGCCCTTTTAATGATGCAGTTGCTATGAATCCTGGTGGCATAAGAAAAGTATGTGAGTATGCAAGAAGCATAGTAAATTCGTTTTTCTATAACTGAACTTTGTTACCCCCCCCACACACACACACACCTCTAGAGGATATATGTGCTCGTCAGAGAGAGATGGAGAGAAATAGTACTTCTATAGAGAATGATCAAGCCTCAATCCCTCCTCCTCCATCTCTCCCTCCTTTTGGGATTTTGAGTGCACGTGTACATGTTCCTCAAGTGTTTCTCTAGTCACCAGATCTAGGACTCGAACCATAGGATAGGCCATGTGGGATCCAGAAATGATCTCAGTGGTCAGGGGAAGACCCTTCACTGCCTTTTTCCCAGGTCTCTAAGTTCCTGAGGCTCAAAGACTGCCCAGATGGTGGGGTTGGGGCATCTGTCAGAGCTGTCCTTGTCAATCCCCTTGGTATCTACTGAGGTCTTGGTTCCATCTTGTTCTTGTCCATTTACACAGTCCCTTCTGTCATTTCCTTATCCAACCACAAGGCCTCTAGGTCTTCAGGCTATGGGTCACTCGGCACCCTCTTGAGTCCCCCAGGAAGTCTGTTCATTGCTCCCTTGCTGTACCCAGGCTGGGGTGTACTGAGAGGCCCATCTGCTCAGCATTCCTAAAGCCACAGGAAAGGGGAGCTTCCGGGTTCTTGCTTCTCTACTTGGTTCTACTCAGAGACACAGCTGGGGATACCTCTGCTTTCAGATTCCTCGGGCTCATCACGGAGTTCTCGTATCCCCCAGTTGTTCTCCCTCACTCTCTTCGTCCAATACTGAGAGTTTCTTGCAGGTTGCGGGGAGACGAAGGTGAAGGGAGGTAGAAGACTGAGTAATCAGCATGTTTTCCAAACCAATTGGTTGTGTCCTAAGGATTATTATTTTTTGCAACCTCAAAGACAAGTATTAACATGTATGTCATAATTCCTGAAGCCTGCCTTCCCCAAAACGTAGAGGCGAAGGACGGCAAGAGATGTGGAACCACAATGTACTCTGCTCTGCTGACCCGGTGCTGAAGTTGCACCGTGATGCCTTTTCAAATGCAGATATTTTAAATCGGCGTGCCACTAGAGTCTCCTATTTTTCTTACACTTCCTTCCATTTGCTTCTATGCTTAGAAAACTTGGACCATTCTGAAACCAGTAACGGTGTGCCAGTGTCCTCTTCTGGGTTTTAGGGTTTTCATGTAAGACTGTACTCACCAAGATGCTAGGAAATGACCTGGAGATTACACCCCGCTCTTTCCACTCCCCCAGGCAGCATCAATGTAGGGGGAGTAAATTTCGGTCTCACAACTGAAAGACGTCTCACAGGTCACCTAGCCCCACCACCCTGTGTATCCTCTCTGTGGCATCTGCTTGGAATCTCTCGCACACTTCCAACCGCAGGGAGTTTACGACTTCAAGGCATTGCTGTGCAGTACCGTTGGTTGACAGAAAGCTTTCTCATATAAATTAACCCAAATCTGGCATCCACTAGTCCTGGTCAGGCCTATGGAGCCCTACAGTGGCTTCTGTCACAATGAAGCCCTCATCACCCAAGAGATAGCATCGTGTCCCCCCCGATCCTCTTTTTTTTTTTGGAGAGATTTTCACTGTAGGGCGCGTGCGCTTGCCAGACAGACAGAGAGAGACATAGAGACAGAAAGTGAGAAATCACCCCCCAGGGGGGATGGTCACGCCGCAATCCCTTCTCCTCCATTCTCCTCTCGGGATCTTGGGCACGCACACACACGCACCCGGTGTGAGTTTTAAGCCACCGGGTCCAGGACACGAACCGCGGTCGACTACGTGGGAGTCCAGCGACATAGCCATTACGCTAACTGCTGGTCCCCCCCCCCATCCTCTTTTCTAGCAAGACCAGTTGAGGCTGTTCTGCACACCCTTGATTCACAAGGCCCCCTGCTTTTCTCCTGGGTCTTCTGCTGAATTCACTGGGCCTGTCCCTGTGGAGCTGAGGCCTCTGCTGCAATCTTTGGATGTGTTTGGACTAGCTCGACACCAGGGCCTGTGATATGGACACGCTGTCTTAGGAATATGGCGTGTGGGTAGATCAACTGTTTGAGCTTCTGCTCATCTTAAATCTGAGATCTTTGTCACATAAATTGAGACCTCTCCCAGCCTGACTTGTTGACCTATTGTACTAAAATTGAATGACAGCAGACATGGTATTTGAGGCAGAAGCCAAGTTCTGCGATTAAGCGGAGCTGGGCCAAATATAGGCTGCTCAGCCACTTATTTACTATGAGGGAAGGCCCGTGTAACCTTGGACGGCTTATGTAACTGTCACATGGCATGAGAGGCCTCATTTATAAAGAGCAGTTAACACAAGTACCTGTGCTCAAGGGCTATGCAGGGATTAAGAAATAGTGTTACGTATGTGCAGTTTATTAAACGCAGTAAAGGATAGTTTATTTATTTTCTTCCTTTTTTTTTTTAATTCTCAAGCATCTAAACCATAGCTGTTATTTTAATTGGAAGAAAAGACAAAGACTTGTTCTAATCAGTGGTCAGCAATACTGATTAGAAGGCAGGCAATGTTGATTAGAGGAAAATTTATTCTAACAGAGAAAGGGGTATCGAGATTAGTAAATAGAGACTGAGAGGGTCAAATCAGTAGATTCAAGAAAATTACACAGATCAACAACCAAAAAAGGCAAAGGAGACTGCAGAATTGTAGCCATTTGCTTCCAGAGAGCCCAGAGCTCAGGCGGGTCTGACCAAGCAGCATTTCAGGCTTTGGCAAAGGCTCAGACTCCTGTCCTAGGCAACCTGGTGATGGGGCTCTCCTCCTAAGATGAAGATGTACTGAGGAGAACCACTGCAAATTAGTAAACAGTAAATGAAGCTGGGAAGGGCATGCACACAGGGCTATCTGGACTGGGCTGGGAACCTCTCGGGTCCTGTCCCCAGCTCCTTTTCCTGTTGACTCTGGGCAGGAGCTGAGTAAGAAGGCTCAGTGCTGTGTGTTTGTATGTGGCTCAGCTGTGCTTCTGGGTGCCATCCCCACAGGGCTAGGCACCAGTGGTTGGGGCACTAAGACCCAGCCAGTGGTGGAGACTACAGGCTTTAGAGCCAGCCAGGCTTGAGTTCAAGTCCAGCTCAGCCAGCCAGTATCCATCTCGTGAGGGCTGCAGACCACATCCCCCTTGCAGAGTTATCAGGAGAACTAGATGGGCTCATAGGTCTAAACTGAGCATGGGTCAGGCTAGCTGGAGAAAAGGCTGCTTGAAGGGCATGGTGTCTGGCACTATCCATCTAGGAAGCACCATTTGGAGTCCACCGACTCCCGAAGAAAGACACACAGCCAACGTGAGTGGAGAAGAATTCCACTCTCCACCCTAGAATGACCTTGGGCAAGTTGCTTACCCTCTCTGGGCCACCATTCCTTCATCTGTAAGACAGAGCTAACAATTCCCACTTTGCAGGGTCACCCTCAGGGTGACAGCTACAGTGCTTAGCACAGAGCCCAGCACAGAGTCATAAAGAGAGGCACCATACTCCCACCAGGCCAGTGCAATGCCATGTCAAACCCCAGCTCAAGCCCCCTCTCTGCAGACCTCCCCCAACTCCTGTTGCTCAAGCTCTATTCGTTCACCATCAGAGGAAGGAAGCCAAAGCCAGTCAGCCCACTCCATGTCTTTACAAAGACAAGGAAGTCCTGTATCTCAGGCTACTTCTCCCTGACTGTGCCCGTGAGGTCTTTGCCAAGAATGACTGGTGACACGAGCCTGCTGAGCTGGCAGATCTATGCCAGGCTGCCTGGGGAGCATGGGATCTTCAAAGGGCCCCGCAGAGGCGGATGCTGTATGTCTTAGGTATCTACTACTGCACGGCAAATGACCCCAATCCTTAGTGACTGAACACAGTAAACCTGGATTATCTCAGGTTTTGTAGACCAGGTATCCAGGTGTGGGTTGGCTGAGTGCCTGTGCCACAAGATCTCTCAGGAGGGTGCAGTTGAGCTGTGAACTGGGGTGCTGTCATCCCAAGGCTCTGCTGGGGCTGGAGGATCCACTTCCACGTTCACTCACAAGGCTGTCGGCAGGCTACAGTCCTTGCCAAGGCTTTGGGTCCTTCCCTAGAGGGTTTCCCTGTAGGCTGCCTGAGTGTCCTCATAGCCCAGGGACTGATCAGGTGTGTGTGTGTGTGTGTGTGTGTGTGTGTGTGTGTGTGTGTGTGTCTAAGAGAGAGAGAGAAAGAGAAAGACAGACAGAGAACCAAGAGAGAAACCACAGCCTCTTTGGGAATGAGGCATCCCCTCACATTGCTGTGCGCTGTTCATTAGGAGGAAATCCTGAGCTCCAGGCAGGGCTCTGAGGACCACTGGGGACCATCTCCGAGACTACCTGCCTTAGTAGATATAGGACGGGGGCAAGGTGCTGTGTGGTAACTTTCTCATAGAGTGGCCCCATGGCCCCGGCCGCAACACTGGCTCTTCCACATGGGTTGCACCTCGCCATCACAGTGCCACTCCCTCTCCTACCGAGGGAGAACAGCAGCCAGTGTAGATCAAAGATCTGGCGGCTCTGAATATACTTTCAAATGAGGAAGGCTCCATGTGTTCCAGGCCAGTTGGTGTGAAGATGGCACTACTGGGCAGCCCATGGCCTGGTGGTTAAGGGAGTCAGATCCCACATGGCTAATTGCAGTCCAAAGTTTCATCCTGGCATCTTGAAAAATACACTGGGTACACATGACTGAGTGCCTAAAATATTGACAGGAGGGAGACGTGGAGAAGGGACTGTGGCATGACCACATCCCATCCCGTTAGAGGCTGCTTTCTCCTTCTTCCCTCTCTGTCTCTCTCTGGCAAGCACATACCCTCGGGGGTGAGGGGGAGACGGGATTATTATTTAATTAAGGAGAATCTTATTGGGAAAAAAATTTTAAATCCATCCATAAACCACCCCCCATAGGATATTATCCATAGGACACAGTATCATTAACTCAGAATCACCCTCCTCACCCCACCTCCGACTCCTCAGCCAGCCTGGGCTTGGAGGCACTCATTCACTCATTCACTCAGCCATTCACTCTTCACCCAACCCATGGTATGTTCAAGGTCCTTCACAGTGTCATTCTCCTCAGTATGAAAACTGAGGCTCAACGAAGCAAGCAAGCAAACGAACAAGCGGAAACACCTCCCTGAGCGCACACGGCGATCTGTGACAGTCCAACGTGCTCTCTGTGGTGAGGTCACACTGAGTCTCTCACCCTAGTCACTCTGCAGTGCATCACCTCGTTTTATTCCATGTAACACACACCACTACTGAACTCTTCCTCTCCCGGAAGAATATACTTACTCTTTGGCTATTGATCACCCCTTCCCAGTGCCTAGGAGAGGACAGAGCACACAGCAGGGCTCAGAGAGTAACTGTGGAGTAAATGGACTACTTGTAGCTGAGTGAAATGCAAGCCAGTCTCCAAAGCCCACACATTGCAGGTGGCATCGCTGCCCCTTCCTAGGACTGCCCCCACAGCCCTCCTAAACTCTCCCCTCTCGTGGCAGTTTCACAGGAAGCCTTCCTCAGCGCTGGCACTCAGATTACAGAGAACAAACAGATAAACCTAGAGCGTGAGTGGAGTTTATGGGTTGTGGGAGGCTGCCGCTGGGCTAGTTGTGCTTAAGCCAGGCAGCCACACCCTGCCCAGCTCTGCCTTGCCATGCTGCCCTGGGCCTCAGGGCAAACCTTCCCCCCTTGCCCTCCCTGCTTCCCATCAGGACAGGTTCAGAGAGGCCACGCCCCCCAAAGGGCCCTGGAAGCCACAGAGACAGGCTGATGCATTCATTCTAACTTGGTGAAGGCGGGGATGCCACAGGCACACCAGAGGCACAGCCTTCATGCAGCCTGCGAGTTGGGTCTGGCTCACTTTCTGAGTTCTCCCGAGGGGAACCCGTTTCTTGGGCTCCCTGTTAGCTGCCCATAACAGGTGCTCTTCTGGTCCCCCAGGCTCTTTAGATGGGACCAAGAACAATGAAGGTTGCCCTCTAAGGACCACTGTCCAGGCAGCAGCCCAGGTTGTATCACCCAGTGACTGACAATGACAATGATCTTGGCCTTCATGACAACTCACCCCCCTTAACTTGGGCATGTGCTAGCCACCAGACTGTAGTGCTACCCCCTCACTCCCCATCCTTACCCCCTCGCCTCTCTCACTCAGTCACCTGCCTGGCCTCCACAGGCATGGGAACTTGCAACACCTGGATGTGACTCTGAGCCCAGCACAACCTGATTGTTCATTGGCTCTGTGAGGCCTAAAGGCGGGATTACAGATTCCCAGGTGACAAAACCCATTAGTGTCCTGGATAAGAAGCCACTGAGCTGTTTCTAAGGATGACACAGAGTCTATACATAGCCTCAGAGCCAGGGGCATGCTGACACCTGCCTGATCTCACCTGTGCTCAGGGTCCTCAAGGGCTGGGCATGCGTTCAGCTTGTAGCTTCCCCTAGGGACTGAGAACAGCACAGATAGGAGTGACATCATGGCTGAGCCAGTGGGGAAGTGGAGCTTTTCTCTGGCTCAGACAGAAGGTAGTGATGATGTTTGATTTTTTCCAGAGTAAAATGAATGAAAGAAGCTAGTTCCAAGTTCAAAGGTGGGGACACTGTACCCTCAGTGACTCCCCAGTGCTATCCAGCAATGTCAGACATCAGGCTGGTCTCCAGACACGCTGTGATTGAGCCCCCATAAACCTTTCAGCTCATGGTCAAGATCACAGTCTTTCCTTAAAAGTGCCCTGATCTCTGGAGAGGTGATAATTCCCCTCCCGAAATCATACCCTCACATCATGGCGCCTGTATCCCTCAGCCACAGTCATGTCCAGGCTGATGGCAGGCAGAAACCATCTCCCTGTCCCCTGATTGCCATAACCCTGGCCGACTCCTCAGTTTCCACCTTGCTGTGTTGTCTGCCCATGGCTGATCTCTCTTGGATCCTTCGTCCTGACCCTTGGTGACAGTAAGGAGATTTTACATGCAATAACCCTGATTTGGAAGTCAGATCAACTGATTCTCACTTTGGGCAGGTCACATCCCAGTTCTTGGGAACTCGCTTCCTCATCTGTAAAATGGCACTGCCTCTCAGGCTGTGGTAGAGCCCCGAGGAGCTGGGGTTTCCAGAAGGGAAGTGGTTGAGTGAACGAAGGCAGCTCTTCTCTTGAGCAAGGCTGCACAGACTTCATCAGAGTAAACGCGGCTCGAGGGACTGCAGAGTACCACTGACCCACTAGGTGTGGCTGATGCTGTGTGAGATGAGGGCTTGGAACTGGCTACAGGATGCCCTGAGATTTTAGGATGCTTCATTACCAGGTATATGAGGGGATTCCTCCCCTTCACTCTCAAATCTACAGTATCCAGAGGTATTGGAGGGATCTGAGCGATAAGCCAAGGGCCTGAGTGGGGCAGGGGCCAAAGGGGCTCCCCACCTAGGCCTGCTCCTGGCACCTAAGGAGAAAGGAAGGGCTGTTCCCAGCAGAGTACCCCGTCCTGAGCCAGGACATGGAGTGCATCCCATCGGGACTTCGTTGAGTGCCCAGGCCCCTCCTGGGTCAGGAATACAGAGACGGGGATTGTGACCATCCAGAAATGGGGCCAAGCTAGCACTTCAGGAAGCTAGACACTGCTCCTCATGAATTCGCTTGGACTAACATTTTGCTGCCTGGCCCCTTTCCAAGAAGTGCTTCAGGATCTGGGGCAGCAGGGTCCAGAGCTGCTCCCAAGTCCACCTGCCTCCAAAGCTCAGCCCCCGGCCCCTTCTCTGAGCTCCTGCAACTGAACCCCATAGCCCTCTGAAACCTAAACCCCAAGCAAAGACAGCCTAGACTCTGTCCATCACTGATGCTCATGGGCACAGTACTTAGCAGGTGAAAAATTCTTCTCTCAGAGCAAGGGTTGTCCTCCCACCCTCACTTTCCAGATGGGAATCTGAGACCCAGAGAGGTCTGAGAGGACCGGCACAGGGACTCCAGGCTTCTCTAGCCAGTGCCTTCATCTCTCTGGCCTCAGCTCCCATCTGAAGAGTACAGGTGTTAGCCAGGTGGTCTCTCAAGTTCCCGGCCAAGTATTCGTTTCCTGTGGGCCTCCCACTGCCTCCCAGGCTGGGAGATCTGTTCCAGGATGAACGTTGGTGGGAGAAGAAACAGCACCCTCCTGGCCTGGCTGGTGGGGGATCAGGGCTGTCAGCCTGTGGGGCCAGATCTTGTCCCGTGGCGACCTGGTAGGAACACAATAGTCCCAAGCTGTGGTACCAGTCTACCTGGAAGAGTCTGCTCTCTAGAAGCAACTAGAGACAGGCTCAGGCCAGAACCAGGAGGTCTCTTCTCACTGTGTGAGGTGTCTCTGTTTATCTCCTTCTTCCCAGGCTTCTCTTTCCAGTCCTGCCTCTGATCTCATCTCCACCTTTTGCTGATGACTCTCAATGCCACCTTGCCTTGTAGTCCATCTGTCTGCAGGGCCTATGGGGGGAGGCGGCAGGGATGCCTTTTGGCATGAGTCTTACAGGGCTCAAAGGTAAATTTTGTTGTTATATTCAATGAAAATATATGGGTGCTTATTCATTTCTTCCTTCCTCCTGGTCTCTGGTCAACGTGGGGATGTCTTCAAGACTTCGTTCTCCCTGGCCCCACTAGATGGCCGCGCTGCCACCTGCAGCCAGCAGGGGTCGCTCGCGGACAGCCACAGGGGGCGGGGCGGAGGCGGGGCAGCGGAGCCAGCCCGGGCCACAACTGATTCTCACTTTGGGCAGGTCACATCCCAGTTCTTGGGAACTCGCTTCCTCATCTGTAAAATGGCACTGCCTCTCAGGCTGTGGTAGAGCCCCGAGGAGCTGGGGTTTCCAGAAGGGAAGTGGTTGAGTGAACGAAGGCAGCTCTTCTCTTGAGCAAGGCTGCACAGACTTCATCAGAGTAAACGCGGCTCGAGGGACTGCAGAGTACCACTGACCCACTAGGTGTGGCTGATGCTGTGTGAGATGAGGGCTTGGAACTGGCTACAGGATGCCCTGAGATTTTAGGATGCTTCATTACCAGGTATATGAGGGGATTCCTCCCCTTCACTCTCAAATCTACAGTATCCAGAGGTATTGGAGGGATCTGAGCGATAAGCCAAGGGCCTGAGTGGGGCAGGGGCCAAAGGGGCTCCCCACCTAGGCCTGCTCCTGGCACCTAAGGAGAAAGGAAGGGCTGTTCCCAGCAGAGTACCCCGTCCTGAGCCAGGACATGGAGTGCATCCCATCGGGACTTCGTTGAGTGCCCAGGCCCCTCCTGGGTCAGGAATACAGAGACGGGGATTGTGACCATCCAGAAATGGGGCCAAGCTAGCACTTCAGGAAGCTAGACACTGCTCCTCATGAATTCGCTTGGACTAACATTTTGCTGCCTGGCCCCTTTCCAAGAAGTGCTTCAGGATCTGGGGCAGCAGGGTCCAGAGCTGCTCCCAAGTCCACCTGCCTCCAAAGCTCAGCCCCCGGCCCCTTCTCTGAGCTCCTGCAACTGAACCCCATAGCCCTCTGAAACCTAAACCCCAAGCAAAGACAGCCTAGACTCTGTCCATCACTGATGCTCATGGGCACAGTACTTAGCAGGTGAAAAATTCTTCTCTCAGAGCAAGGGTTGTCCTCCCACCCTCACTTTCCAGATGGGAATCTGAGACCCAGAGAGGTCTGAGAGGACCGGCACAGGGACTCCAGGCTTCTCTAGCCAGTGCCTTCATCTCTCTGGCCTCAGCTCCCATCTGAAGAGTACAGGTGTTAGCCAGGTGGTCTCTCAAGTTCCCGGCCAAGTATTCGTTTCCTGTGGGCCTCCCACTGCCTCCCAGGCTGGGAGATCTGTTCCAGGATGAACGTTGGTGGGAGAAGAAACAGCACCCTCCTGGCCTGGCTGGTGGGGGATCAGGGCTGTCAGCCTGTGGGGCCAGATCTTGTCCCGTGGCGACCTGGTAGGAACACAATAGTCCCAAGCTGTGGTACCAGTCTACCTGGAAGAGTCTGCTCTCTAGAAGCAACTAGAGACAGGCTCAGGCCAGAACCAGGAGGTCTCTTCTCACTGTGTGAGGTGTCTCTGTTTATCTCCTTCTTCCCAGGCTTCTCTTTCCAGTCCTGCCTCTGATCTCATCTCCACCTTTTGCTGATGACTCTCAATGCCACCTTGCCTTGTAGTCCATCTGTCTGCAGGGCCTATGGGGGGAGGCGGCAGGGATGCCTTTTGGCATGAGTCTTACAGGGCTCAAAGGTAAATTTTGTTGTTATATTCAATGAAAATATATGGGTGCTTATTCATTTCTTCCTTCCTCCTGGTCTCTGGTCAACGTGGGGATGTCTTCAAGACTTCGTTCTCCCTGGCCCCACTAGATGGCCGCGCTGCCACCTGCAGCCAGCAGGGGTCGCTCGCGGACAGCCACAGGGGGCGGGGCGGAGGCGCGGGCGCGCAGGCAGCCCCCGACTCCGCCTGCTGGGCGCGCACGAGCCTCGCTCTCCTGGCCTCTGCTTCCCAGCTTGTCTCCTCCCGACCCGCGCCCGCGATGCTGGCGCTGCCTCCTGGCCTCTGCTTCCCAGCTTGTCTCCTCCCGACCCGCGCCCGCGATGCTGGCGCTGCGCTGTGGCTCTCGCGTCCTTGGCCTGCTCTCTGTCCCGCGCTCTGCGCCGCAGCGTCTCTCCGCGGTGCGTGCCTCCAGCGGCGGCGGCTCCCGCGACCCATCCTCTTCCTCCCGGAACCCGCTAGTGTACCTGGACGTGGACGCCGACGGGCAGCCGCTCGGCCGCGTGGTGCTAGAGGTGAGACACTCCACCAGACAGGGCCGGCCTGAGCCTGGGGGCGGTCCTGAGAGAGCCCTGGGCCCCTGCCCGGCGTAGGGCCGGGCGCGCTGGGTGACCTTGGGCCTCCTACACCCGGACTCTGGGCCTCAGTTTCCTCGTCTTTGAGAAGGGGCGTCAGATTGGTGTCTTTCGGCCTCCCTGGGAACTTTGGAGTAGTGGAGGCGGGAGGGAGGAGACGTGTGGAGCAGAGGCTCAAGGTCAGATCTCAGAGAGTGCGGGCTCAAGGCCACACCCGCTAATCTGAGAATGGGGGGAGGGGTTTCCGGAACCCCCTGGGGCTGAGCCTAGACCCTAGAATTCTGGAGCTCCGAAGTGCGGTGTGTGGCTGGAGACTCCTGGCTGGGGACTCCGGGTCCGAGCGGCGGGCCCAGCCCCGGGAGCTCACGTGGTGTCTCTTACTTAACAGCCAGAGTACCCTGGCTGACGAGCCAGCTCACTGGGGCACTGAGGAATGAATTGGAAATACTTGGGGTGACACCAGGCAGACCCCGGGATGCTCCTTCACCCCTAGCCCTCCCCCCCCACGTTGGGCACTGTGCCAGAATCTTATCCTCCTCGCAGCCCCAGACACCCTCGGGGTACGGCGGGGCGGGGCTGGGGGGCAGCACTGAGGGGATTTTTTTAAAAGAAAAGTAAGAAAAAACAGCCGAGTTCCCAGGAGGGACCCCTAGTGTAGTCTTCAAGCCGTGTCCTAGTTTTCACAAAGGGGCTTATTAGGGTTTCCCAGAGAGCCCTGGCATTTGTTGTTAAGCCTCACCTTCCTCTCCTGGAAAATGGGGAGCAGCCTTCCTGCTTCAGTTTGGTACAGAGTGACTCCCAAAGCTGAGAATCCAAAGACCAGCTTAGATGAGGCTCCGGCCTCCTCTTACCCCAATCCTATTGCCTTTCTCTGGACCTGGGTTTCCCACCTATGCCCTGAGGACTTGGGCTGGCCCCTCCCCAGGGCGGTCTCTCTAGGCCTTTGGGTGTCTTGTGCTTTGGACCTAGCTGTAGGAGTTTTGCCAGTTCTGCGCCAGGAAGTAAGCCAGGATGGCATTGTCATCTCTTCTGACAGATTGGGAAACGGAGGCTGCCTCCTCCCAGCCTTGGGTTCAGGAAACAGCTGCCAGAAGTGATAGTTGCTTAAGCCACCTCCTGCAGGGGTGGCAGTAACAGGAGTGGAATGGCCACCTGGTTCTTGCTCACACCTCCTTGGCTACTGTGGGAGATAGTGTGGTGAGGAAGTTCCTTCCTTTTCCAGCCTCTGGCTCACCATCATCCTTCATCCCTCTTCTCTCCCCACAGCTGAAGGCAGATGTCGTCCCAAAGACAGCCGGTAAGCAGGGACTGGGTCAGTTCTAGGCTTCAGGGACCCAGGCAGGGCAAGGCAGGTGGGCCAGTGAGAGGAGTCAGGGCTTGGAGACCCATGACTGGGTGGGAGTTTCTTGGCGGCTCAGCTGCTGGTCACCCTTGGGTAGCCCTCTGTCCCTGTCTGGGACACAGCATTGGCTCTGCCCACCTGCAGTTGGAAACCTCAGAACCAGTGTAAGCCACATGAAATTCTTTAGAGGCAGCTTCCTCCCTCCTGAGCTATGCGGTGGGTACACAGCCCACAGATGCCCTGCCCGCTGACCTGGTGGTGGCCCAGCCAGGGGTCTATGCTCTTGTCACAGTGCACAGCACTGGGGACAGGAAGGGAAAGACTTATCTCAGTCACACAGTGAGTCAGGCAAAGCAGACCGAGTAGGTGTGCTGGGGTCTTTCCACACCTTCCTGCTCACCTACTTGGGGGCCAGAAAGAGAGATGGCTGGACTGGATGTGTCCCCGAGCCAGGGCCTGGCCCTGCTGACCTGCCTCCTCTTCGACCCTCAGAGAACTTCAGAGCCCTGTGCACTGGTGAGAAGGGCTTCGGCTACAAAGGTTCGACCTTCCACAGGGTGATCCCATCCTTCATGTGCCAGGTAACGCGGCCCCCTCCATGCCTCGGTTTCCTGGGGATGGTAACGGGAGCCTCATAGGGGTGTTATGAAGATTAACGTGCCCAATGCTAATGTGGAAAGTCCTGAGCAGACAGCAGCTGCGATTACGTAGTTGGCTTGTCTTCTGACCCTGAGTGCTGCGGTTCAACCTGCTATGGCCCTTGCCTGCCCCAGAAGTGGAGCTCCAGGGCAGGTGGCAGGATGACCCTGCACAGCAGAGTTGGAGAGGGTGAGCGTGTCAAGTGAGAACTGGGATTGAGAGTGAATGTGCAAGGAGGATGGGCCTTGGGCTTTGAAGGACCCACAGCTTCAGATGATGTTTGGCCTCGTTCCCTGCGTCCCTACTGAGCGCTTGGCATGAGAAGTAAAGATGGAGAGAAGAGGAAGAGGGAGTCAGGGCACAGACAGAAGTGCACACATCTGGGCTTGGAGCTTCTTCCCAGAGAAGGGCGTTTTTCTTGGTTAAATCAATAGGTTGTTTAGTCATGTGTCCTGCCTGTTTTTCAAAAGCACTAGTAGTGCTATGCCAGAGGTTTTGGGGTGGGTGTTAGCAGCAAGAACTTCCCAGAGGTCTTGGGGACTTGTGTCCTCTATTAGGGCAAACCCTCAAGGTCAGGGCTTGGTGTCCTGAACCAGCAGAACCTAGAGAAAGGAACGTGGATGTCATGACCTCTTTCAGCTCCTTTCAGCCCAGAATTCCTTCCTCCATTCCCTCCACCCTGCCCCAGCGGCTGTCGTCACACCTGGTGAGTGGCAGTGGGTTGGGGCAGGGCCCACTGACACTGGAATGAGCCTGGATGAGCATTGAAGGTACCGAATGCAGGGAGGGGCAAGCAGGGCCGTGCCTGTGGGACAGGCCAGGTCAAGCCTGTGGCTTTTCTGCCTCAGAGGCTCGCTGCTCCACCTGAGGCTGATGGGTGAAGCAGGAGCTGAGGTCAATGTCCTGAGCCAGGCGAGGGACTGCTAAAGCAGGGGACTGTCTGTGGCATGAAATGGTGGTACCTGGAGGTCCAGGCTTGGGGCTTGAGTCATCCCTGTCTAGGGGCACTGTATTGGCATGTGTGGATGCTTCAGCTGGGTTGGTGAAGTCTCCTCTCTTATCTTAGGAAAAAGCCTGGCCTTGACTAGGGCCTAGGGCTGGGCAGCCCTGGACACACGGGCAGCCATTGAGCTCTTCTGGCAGAGAAGACCTGCCAGGGCTATCGGGGCCTTAGGTGAGCCCTGGGGAAGGATACTCGCCCTGGTGGGCTCTGCCTTGGCCCTACAAGGTGCAGAGAACCACTGGGCCTGGTGTGAGGGAGGTGCTGGGACAGGGAGGGCACTCAGTGCTGTGTGGGAACCAGTCTGGGCAGCTGCTGCTCCCACTGACCAGGAAACAGAGGCTCTGGCCACCTCCCTGTATGGGTTGTGGGTTGAAAATTCTGGGTCACTAAGCATCGTCTCAGAATGGCCTTTAGGTCCTTTGAGGATTACTTAAAGATTTGCTCAAACAAAATCTAAGTCACAGAAACAGATAGTTATTGTAGCAGAAAATATTTAAGCTTCACTTTTACTTGTTTTCCTTATTATTTTTTGAGTTCTCATTTCACTGGATGTTTATTGACCCGGTTGTCTAAGTGGCTGCCAGCCGGATGGGCCTTGGGTAGCTCGCAGGCTTCCAGCCTTAGAGCAGTACCACCCTGGCATGCAGCCGCTCAGGACGTGTTCTGTGCACAGGCAGGTGACTTCACCAACCACAACGGCACTGGGGGGAAATCCATCTACGGAAGCCGCTTTCCTGATGAGAACTTCACGCTGAAGCACGTGGGACCAGGTGAATGAGAGCCGCCATTCCCCTTTCACTCCCCTCCCCTATGCCTGTAGGTTTTCTTATTTTTTTTTTTTAAGGACACTGTCTCACCGTGTCACCATCCTCCTGCCTCAGCCTCCCAAGTGGCTGGGACTACAGGTGCATACTGCTGCACTGGCTTTCAGACAGGGTCTTGCTATGCTCGCAACTAGACCACACTAGTTACACGCTTAACAATCTTAGGCCGGCAGGTAGCGTTTTTGGTAGACTGAGAATCGAACCTAGGCTTCCCATGTGACATCAGCCTGTCAGTTAGCACCACCAACCAGTGTGTGCACGTGTGGCTGGGCACGCCTGGCCTGGAGACCCAGACTCTGTCATGCTCAGCAGGCCGGGAGGCTGCAGTCTGACCTTGCTGTCAGCATCTGAAGATGCTTCCTCATTCTTTCCTTCAGCCCCCAGGTGGCTCTGCATTTCTGCTTTGTTGAGTTTTTCTAGAGCTTTCTCATTCTGAGCTGGCGGTTTAAAAAACACTTTTCTTTGGGAATTTGGTGGGGGAAGCCTTTGAACAAAACCCCAGAGTATAAGCTGTAAGACCCAAGGTGGAATGTGGTGGCAAAGTCTAGAGGTCAGGGCTGGGGTTGCCCTTCTGGCCCTGCCACTGAGACCTTCCATGGGGCCTTTCCTCCCAGACCACCCCAGTGCAACCTCCTAGGAAGCAAAGGCACCCAGGCCTCAGGGTCTACTGTGCTTGAGCCATCTGCTGTTTCAGCGACGTCCCAGATAGGATGCCCCCTGGAGCAGCCTGGCTCACCCCTGCTTATCTTTGCAGGTGTCTTGTCCATGGCAAACGCAGGCCCCAATACCAATGGCTCCCAGTTCTTCATCTGCACCATCAAGACAGACTGGTGAGTTTCCTGCTCCAGGCACTCTAGAAATGAGGGGTGACTTTGCAGCTGGAGGACGGTTTCTGCACTTTTGGAGAAGGCAGTTTGCATGGCCTGTTTATTCAAGGACAGTGGCCCTCTCTTGGGCTGTGTATCTGTGTGAGAGAGAGGGATAAGTGAGTGAAGGGATTAGGACAGAATCTGGGCTATTCCTACAACTCTGTCGTATTGAGGCTTCCTGTCATTAGTGTCGGCTGGATTTTTCTCAGCATGTTTTGTTCTCACACATACATAAAGGGTCCCTCTACTAGGCATGCTTGGGAAATGCCGTGGAACATATTGGGCCCCAGGGTGGCCTGAACTGGAGGCCCATTGCTTGGTCTAACCCGGCATTCCCCAGGCTTCCTTTGACCATGAGAAGTACCTTGAAATGTGCTGTTGTGGACAGTTGAGTATCACAGCAGGTTTTCTGTCGAGCCACTGTATTATCATAGGCTTGCAGAGCACTGCCAGCCCTTAGAGCCCTCCTCCCCATGTGTCCATGGACTTGAATATCTTTTCCTCAGCTCCCACTAAAGATGAAATTTCCCACCAGAAGGTAAAGTTCTCTGCCGGAGTTCCCTATGTCCTATCCCTGGGGCATTTGGAGTTGCGGGATGATAGCTGGTTGGAGCTGAGACTTGATGAAGCCCATTCCTGTGGATTTCCGGGAGACCTAGGAAGTGGGGTCTCACTGTCTCTTGTCTCCAAACCAGAGAGCTATGGATGTCAGGGCTAGGAGGCCATTGTTGTCTCTGCCGCACTCTTTCAGTGGAGTCTACAGCTCTGCCCTCGGCTGTCACCATTCCCTGCTTCACTGGAGCTGGACCAAGCTGCTTTTTAGATTCTTAGAACTCTGAAATTGAGAGCTGTTCAGGACTCACACAGCTCTCCACACTCGTTGCCTTGACTCTCACCTCCTGACTCATGGCTCTTTATATCCATTGTATAGGCTTTTTATTGAAGGTAGTTCAATGTCCTATTGTCTCCCTTCACTTTTCTTAGATGAGGTTACCAGGACTCAGCTTGAGGGGTCTGGAGCAAGACTCCACAGTGAAATGGCAGAACATGCTGTGGAAGCTGGACTCCTCTGGAGTGTACCTGGGAACCTAAGCAAGACTTTGGGGGGCTGAACCCAGCTAGTCAGTGGCGGTTTCTTTCAGAATTGCTGTTTTGAGGAAATGCTTCCTTGCCGTGGGTGACCGTGCACTTCTGTCTCATCTGCTCACCTCTCTTTACAGGCTGGATGGCAAGCATGTTGTGTTTGGCCATGTCAAAGAGGGCATGGATGTCGTGAAAAAAATTGAATCTTTTGGCTCTAAAAGTGGAAAGCCATCCAAGAAGATTGTCATCACAGATTGTGGCCAACTGAGCTAACTGCGACCAGGGTGCTAGGACAGTAGCAGCTGTACGTGTGTCAGTCCACCCGACGTGGGTTCTCAGCAAAGGTGCCCAGAAGAGCTGCCTGCACTCGCTCCACTGTCACTGTGTGCTTGAGGAAGGCCACTCAGGAATTCAGACCTCACCCACTAGACTGCATCCCCAATGTCCAGCCTTCTCTCAGCCTTGTTCCCAGGCATCCACTGTAGCATCATGTCTCCCACCGTCGTCCAGCATCACCTGTGACTGCCCAAGTCCACCTGTGCCTTGGACATTGGTAGTGGTAATAGCTCAGCATCAAGTGAGGGCACCTTCCCTTGACCAACAAGGATGACCAGTTGCTATAAAAGAGCTGTAAAGCCTGCAAAGTTGGAATAATTTAATAATTTAATGAACAAGATTGATTAGAAATGAAGCTGTGACAAGAGCTACACCCTACTGTGGTGTCACCTGAGTTGGTGACTTGGGCCACAGAACCCACAGGTTAGCTTTTGAAACACAACTTGGGGTTCTTATGAAGGTCCCATGGCCAAGTCCTTCCCTCCTGTTACTGTGAATCCCATTGGTTTGCTGTTGTCCTTGTGAGGAGGGTCCATGGGGTAGAAGCAGTTGAACCAGGGAACAAACCCACTACAAGCTGTGCCTAGTCAATGTGAATTCCTGTGTTGAAACAGAAAGGGCCTGCAAGCTCCCTGTGCTCTGGAACAAAGTATTTTCGGGGGAGACTGATTGTTAAATATATTCAGTCTACTGATGATGGATGTAAAACATTTCTGGAACATTTATTTGTGTTCACCTTAAATAGGATAATAAATTCTATTTTCTGTAGAAGACTGGTGTCTGCGATACTAGATGTGTCTAGAACTGAAGAACTTGAGCCAACCTTTTCTGAGCTCCCATGTGTCAGGTGCTAAGCTAAGGACTGTCTTATTTCTTCCTCCCAGTGGCCTATGAGAGCATTACTGTATTATCTCTATTTTGGAGATGAGGAAACGAGGCTCAGACAAACTGTCCTAACATCCACAGCCTGTGCCGTGAGCTCTGGCTCTGTTCCTCGGTAACCCAGAGTCTCGGTTTTCCTTAGCTGCATAATGGGGTGGCAGTAATGCCCACCTGACAGGGTGATGATTAGATGTGGTCCATGTGACATGCATAGCACATTGTCTTAAACACTGTAATGTCAAGAATGCTGACAGGCACCATGTGTCAAGAGTCAAGGAGAAATACCTAAGCCTTCATCATCCAGGAATGGACTTTACTCTCCCTGATGTATCCCTATCCCTTAACATCTGGAGCTGACTTTTTGGTGTTTTTGAATTCACAGGCAGAATTGAATGGCAGGGATTAAGAGCTTTCTTAAACAGTCAATGCCATGGTAAAGTTGAGTTGGGTGGTTAGGCAGGCTGTTCTCAGAAGGAATTTGGGCTCTCTGGTTGGGGCATCTATCAGAGGGATTGCACATTAGGATTCTCTGAGTCAGGTCATGTTCGGTCTCCAGTTGACATAGTTGCTCTGAGGTCATGGTGTCGGGTTGGATCAGCCACATGGACTGGAAGCCTAGTAGGACTAGTAGTTTTAGAACAGCTCTCAAGATCATTAGGGGTTTGGGAACCAGCAGTTAGCATAATGGCTATGTTGCTGGACTCCCACGTGGTCGACCGCGGTTCTGTTTGGACCCAGTGGCTTAAAACACACGCCAGGTGCGTGTGCGTGCGTGCCCAAGATCCCGTTAGGAGAATGGAGGAGAAGGGATTGTGGCGTGACCATCCCCTCTTGGGGGTGATTTCTCGCTTTCTGTCTCTGTCTCTCTCTGTCTGGCAAGCGCACGCACCTTATAGCGAAAACCTCTCAAAAAAAAAAAAAAAAGACCATAAATGTAATACACCATATTAACAGAAAGATTTTTTTAAATATATGATCATTTCAATTGAAGAGAGAGCATTTGATAAAATTCAGCATCCTTTCATGATTAAGACCCTCAGTAAGATTAGTAAAGAAGGATCATTTCTCAACACAATAAAGGCCATCTATGAAAAACCTACAGCTAACATTATACAGAATAGGGAAAAGCTGGAAGGTTTTCCATGGCAGAGCAGGGACTAGAACTCCAGTCCCTGCTAGTTCATAGTGGTTTCTACTGGAGGCCTTTGAGAATCATAGTCCTCTTTTGGGGACGTGTTTCAAAGGTCCCAGGTCACATACATTCAGAGTGCTACTGATTCCTGAGGTCAAGCCACAGCTTTGCCCTGGAGTTTCCTCTTGACCTGGGGCACTCCAAGGTGGCTGTGGTGCCGCTGACAAGTAGGGGCAGCTCCTTGAGGCTTGACCTGATGGCTCCGTGGTAATTTCTGAGGAGCCTTGGGGTCCTAGAGCCTGTGAGACTTGTGTTTAGTCACCAGATGTTTGCTTCTTACTGTGGAGGGAAGGAGGGAGGGTGTGTGTGTGTTGTATTTCCCTCCATCCATCTGGTTGGACTGGAGCGGCTGGAGCAAGCATGCAGGAATTTCCTAAAAACTGAGTTTCCTAAAGTCTGGGCCATTCCCTGCAGTTTTCTTCCCAGTGCTCTTCACAAATGTCTGACCCTAGTCTAATTTCTTGTATAAAGTGAGAGTATACGTTCTATACAAAAAAAAAAAAAAAAAATTGCTTTGTTGCTGGCCTATGTTATTTGAAACACAACTTGGGGTTCTTATGAAGGTCCCATGGCCAAGTCCTTCCCTCCTGTTACTGTGAATCCCATTGGTTTGCTGTTGTCCTTGTGAGGAGGGTCCATGGGGTAGAAGCAGTTGAACCAGGGAACAAACCCACTACAAGCTGTGCCTAGTCAATGTGAATTCCTGTGTTGAAACAGAAAGGGCCTGCAAGCTCCCTGTGCTCTGGAACAAAGTATTTTCGGGGGAGACTGATTGTTAAATATATTCAGTCTACTGATGATGGATGTAAAACATTTCTGGAACATTTATTTGTGTTCACCTTAAATAGGATAATAAATTCTATTTTCTGTAGAAGACTGGTGTCTGCGATACTAGATGTGTCTAGAACTGAAGAACTTGAGCCAACCTTTTCTGAGCTCCCATGTGTCAGGTGCTAAGCTAAGGACTGTCTTATTTCTTCCTCCCAGTGGCCTATGAGAGCATTACTGTATTATCTCTATTTTGGAGATGAGGAAACGAGGCTCAGACAAACTGTCCTAACATCCACAGCCTGTGCCGTGAGCTCTGGCTCTGTTCCTCGGTAACCCAGAGTCTCGGTTTTCCTTAGCTGCATAATGGGGTGGCAGTAATGCCCACCTGACAGGGTGATGATTAGATGTGGTCCATGTGACATGCATAGCACATTGTCTTAAACACTGTAATGTCAAGAATGCTGACAGGCACCATGTGTCAAGAGTCAAGGAGAAATACCTAAGCCTTCATCATCCAGGAATGGACTTTACTCTCCCTGATGTATCCCTATCCCTTAACATCTGGAGCTGACTTTTTGGTGTTTTTGAATTCACAGGCAGAATTGAATGGCAGGGATTAAGAGCTTTCTTAAAAAGTCAATGCCATGGTAAAGTTGAGTTGGGTGGTTAGGCAGGCTGTTCTCAGAAGGAATTTGGGCTCTCTGGTTGGGGCATCTATCAGAGGGATTGCACATTAGGATTCTCTGAGTCAGGTCATGTTCGGTCTCCAGTTGACATAGTTGCTCTGAGGTCATGGTGTCGGGTTGGATCAGCCACATGGACTGGAAGCCTAGTAGGACTAGTAGTTTTAGAACAGCTCTCAAGATCATTAGGGGTTTGGGAACCAGCAGTTAGCATAATGGCTATGTTGCTGGACTCCCACGTGGTCGACCGCGGTTCTGTTTGGACCCAGTGGCTTAAAACACACGCCAGGTGCGTGTGCGTGCGTGCCCAAGATCCCGTTAGGAGAATGGAGGAGAAGGGATTGTGGCGTGACCATCCCCTCTTGGGGGTGATTTCTCGCTTTCTGTCTCTGTCTCTCTCTGTCTGGCAAGCGCACGCACCTTATAGCGAAAACCTCTCCAAAAAAAAAAAAAAAAAAATAGATCATTAGGGGTTCTAAGATAGAGCCGGGGGGAGAAAGAAGGCATGTGCCTTGAATTCCCTTTTCAATCATAGACACGCTCCATTTCTCCCTATGTTGGGACTTTGCAAGGGTTTTCATTCAAAGAATGGGATCCTAAGCCAAATAATGGGTAATTGCTCATCCAGGCCAACGGTTTACAGAGACATAAACTTAGGGCCCAAAGTGGCCCTTATGAGTCAACTGGCAGAGCAGGGACTAGAACTCCAGTCCCTGCTAGTTCATAGTGGTTTCTACTGGAGGCCTTTGAGAATCATAGTCCTCTTTTGGGGACGTGTTTCAAAGGTCCCAGGTCACATACATTCAGAGTGCTACTGATTCCTGAGGTCAAGCCACAGCTTTGCCCTGGAGTTTCCTCTTGACCTGGGGCACTCCAAGGTGGCTGTGGTGCCGCTGACAAGTAGGGGCAGCTCCTTGAGGCTTGACCTGATGGCTCCGTGGTAATTTCTGAGGAGCCTTGGGGTCCTAGAGCCTGTGAGACTTGTGTTTAGTCACCAGATGTTTGCTTCTTACTGTGGAGGGAAGGAGGGAGGGTGTGTGTGTGTTGTATTTCCCTCCATCCATCTGGTTGGACTGGAGCGGCTGGAGCAAGCATGCAGGAATTTCCTAAAAACTGAGTTTCCTAAAGTCTGGGCCATTCCCTGCAGTTTTCTTCCCAGTGCTCTTCACAAATGTCTGACCCTAGTCTAATTTCTTGTATAAAGTGAGAGTATACGTTCTATACAAAAAAAAAAAAAAAAAGATTGCTTTGTTGCTGGCCTATGTTAAGTGCCTAATATCTGATGCATGAATGAAGTGGGCAGTCATCTTTACACAAATGCTCATGTAGACATAATCCTATGTGATGTGTAAACAGAATGTTTCTAGAAATCAAGCATTAATTTTATTTTTTGAGACATGATAGCTTTTCAAATACTTTATTGACCTATCATTTACATACAGTAAAATTCACACATTTGAGGCTGGCCCTGTGGCCTGGTGGTTAAGGAAGCCAGATCCGTATGGTTGAGTCCCAGCCCCTAAGGACTGAAAAACATCCTAGGTTTGTGTGTGTGCATGCCCCAAATCCCAGCATGGTGGAGAAACAGAAGGGATTCAAACTACACGATTGGCCACATGGGATGGGATCTGATCCCCTCCCCGTTTTTTTTTTTTTTTTTTTTTTTTTTATTGCTAGGGGGCACATGCACTTGCCAGAGAGAGACAGAAACAGGGAAAGGGGAAATGAACCGGTAGTGGAGCATGGCTACACTGCAATCCCTTCTCCTCCATCTCTCTAACTTGTTGAGATTTGGAGCATACATATGCATCTGCCCAGCATGTCTTCCAAGCCACTGGATTGAGGATTTGAACCACATGGTTGGTCATATGGGATCTGTTGAATATAAATTACTGAGGGTGGAATGTAGGAATCTGAATTTTAAGATAATCCATTAAAGTTTGAGAATTCTAATGGAGACAAGAGTGGATAAAATTTAAAAAAGAGATCATGGCTCACCACTAGAGTCCCCTATGACTGGAGTCATTTGTTCCTGAAGATATTTTTTACTGGACTTGTTTAGTCTGCAGTGAGACCCTCCACTTATATAAGAAGCTCCACTTAAGGACTGATAACTCTCAGTTGAACAGCTGGGGTGCATCTTGTTCAGCTAAAGCTCTGTGGAGTACAGTGAGCAAGTGTGCTTTTCTGCAGCGATGGTGAAAGTGGCCTCCCATTGCCTCGATTTATGCAGGCACCTTTGCGGGGAGCAGCTCCTAAGGTAGTGGCCTCAGCTTCTCTTTTGTACAGTCTGGCTTGGGTGGGCCCAGGCTGCAGAGTGCTTCTCAGCGAGTGACATTAGGAGGGTGGAAATTAAATCTGTGTACATGGTCCCCTGGAATAGGGCAGATTTTGAATCTGCTTGGCCTCTCAGTTCAGTCTAGCCTTTAGAGGTTGTTCAGAATTGTAACAGTAGTAGTATATTGTGATGATTAATTTTATGTGTCAACTCAAAAATTAAAATGACACATTGGAAAATAGTTGATGCCAAAAAAAAAAAGGAAAATAGAAACAGATTTAATACTATTTCCTCACAAACTCTTCTTAAAAAAATAAAACAAGGGGCCGGCAGGTGGCTTGGTGGTTCGGGATGCTGGACTCACATGGCCGACTGCAGTTTGAGTCCTGGACCTGGTGGCTTGCTTTCTCTCGCTCTCTCTTGCTCTGTCCCTCACTGGTCAAACTGAAATAAATAAATGAAAGAATAAAAAAAAGTTAAGTAAAATAATGAAAAAACAAAAGAAAAGCAGAAGAGAATGCTTCCCACATCATTCTAGGAAGCCAGTATTACCCTGATACTAAAACTAAAGACATCACCAAAGATGAAAACTATGGGCTAATATCTTTTATGAATGTGAGCACAGAAAACAAAATGTTAGCAAGTGAATCCAATAACATATAAAAAGAATTCTACACCCTGGGGATAGATAATGGTGCAGTGATAAAACGTGATACTCTGTGAGGCTGACTCACTGGGAAAGTTTTGGGTTTATATTATGAGACCTCACTGAGTACTCTGGGTACAGTGCCCATGATCTTTGACTGGGGGTGGCTCTAAATAACTGGAAAACCAACCCATATTTATGAATTGGAAGGCAATATTTTTGGGGACCAGCAGTTAGAGTAATGTAATAGACTCCCATGTAGTCAACTGCGGTTTGTGTCCTGGACCCGGTGGCTTAAAACTCACGCCGGGCGTGTGTGCATGAGTGCCCAAGATCCCAAGAGGAGAATGGAGGAGAAGGGATTGCGGCATGGCCATCCCCCCTGGGGGGTGATTTCTCACTTTCTGTCTCTCTGTCTCTCTCTGTCTGTGTGGTGAGCACACACGCCCTATAGCAAAAACCTCTCTAAAAAAAAAAAAAAAAAAAAGGTGACAATACTTTCAAATTGATCTACAGATGGAATGCAACACTTACCAGAATCCCAACTAAATTCTTCAAAGAAATTGACAAGCCAATTATAAAACTTAAATGGAATTATAGGGGACCCAGAATAATTAAAACAATCCAGAAAAACAAGAATAAAATGAGAGAAGTCACACATCCCGATTTCTAAACTTACTACAAAGCAATGATTATTAAGACTATGTGGTATAGATACATAGACCCATAGAATAGAACTAAGATTCCAGGAAAAAAAACCCATACATCTGTGACCAACTGATTTTCAGCAAGGACGCTAAAATCATTCAATGGGAAAAAAAGTAATCTTTTTTTAGATTAATTTTACAATTTTTATAAAGTTACATCATGATATATATGGTATATTTAAAAAACTTTCTTGAAATTCATTTCTTTATTGATATCTAGTTTCAGACTATTGTGGTTGAAAAATATTCTTGATATTATGTTATTAAAAAAAAATCTTGGGAACCAGCAGTTAGCGTAATGGCTATGTCGCTGGACTCCCACGTAGTCAACCGCGGTTTGTGTCCCGGACCCGGTGGCTTAAAACTCACGCCGGGCGCGTGTGCGTGTGTGCCCAAGATCCTGAGAGGAGAATGGAGGAGAAGGGATTGCGGCGTGACCATCCCCCCTGGGGGGTAATTTCTCGCTTTCTGTCTCTATGTCTCTGTCTGTCTGGCGAGCACACGCACCCTACAGTGAAAATCTCTCAAAAAAAAAAAATCTTTAGAGTGAGTTTTTTTTCGTTTATTTTTTTTATATTCATTCACTGAACATCATCACAGCATACAAAATGTGATTTCCCATCCAGAATACACTGTGTAGTGGCTCAATCATGTAAGTTATCATCAACAAATAATTTTCCATTTCTCATATATAATTTTCCACACACATATATATGTACACACACATATATGCACATATGTATTCTCCTCCCCCATTTCTCACCCTCTGCCATTTCTCACCCTCCTCCCACACTGTCTCTGGTACCTACAGTTCCTTTCCATTCGCTTTTCCCCCCACATTTTATTGATTCAGGAAGCTCTGGGTTTTTTTTTTTTTTTTTTTTTTTTTTTTTTGAGGGGTTTTTTTTTTGGGGCACAACCCTGCCACCCTCGCCAGACAGAGACAGAGAGACAGAAAGTGAGAAATCACCCCCCAGAGAGGATGGCCACGCTGCAATCCTTTCTCCTCCATTCTCTTCTTGGAATCTTGAGCATGCACACACACGCACCTGGGGTGAGTTTTAAGCCACTGGATCCAGGACGCAAACCACAGTCAACTACGTGGGAGTCTAGTGACATAGCCATTACGCTAACTGCTGGTCTCCCACATTTTATTGATTCACAAGTTAATTAATCTAACTACTTTCAATAGCAAGTTCAGCTGATATATACATGTCTGACTTTAGGCATGAAACTCTGAATAGAATGAATATACTATAAAGTACCTAGCTGAGGTTATATAGTTTACTGTGGTCATTAAATAGGTATTTTTTAATATATTTTTTAATTTTAAGAAAGACAGTTTCAGTTTTAATAAATCAAAATTTTGAAATGTTAAGAGAACTTTGCTTAAATTTAAAACCAGGAAACAGATTAAGATTCTGTTCCTATAGTGGATACATGAACCTATTGACAACTCAAGAGAAGAAAAAAATCCTTAAATCTGGAAAACAAAGCATAGAAGAAAATCAGTAATGTTTTAGTCAAAAGTTATAAAATTCTATTTCACCAATTCAGTCTCATGTACTTAATCTATCTTCTCTTATGGTCCGATCTTTCCATTTAAATTCTGGAAGGTAACATTCAACTCCAGACTTTACCATTTAGTTGACCATTTTCTTAGTTGTTTTTGAACTCTTATTTTTGTGTCTCTTGTTTTTAGTTTTTCTGATATAGCACTCCCTTCAGAACTTCTTGGAAAGCTGGTCTGGTGTCGGTAAATTCTTTCAGGTCTTGTTTATCTAAGAATGTGTTTTTCTTTACTTCCCATATGAAGGATAGTCTTGCCAGGTATAGTATTCTTGGTTAAAACTGTTTTTCACTTAACATGTTGAATATATTTTCCCATTCTTTCCTTGCTTGCATTGTTTCTGATGAGAGGTCCACTGTTAACCTGATGGGATATCCTTTGTAGGTAACTTGACATTTCTCTCTTGCCAATCTTAGTATCTTGTCTTTGGTTTTGGTCAATCTGGCTATAATGTGTCTTGGAGAAGATCTTCTTGGGTTGATTCAATGTGGGGTCCTTTGTATTTCTTGGGTCTGGATCTTTGAATGCCTCTCTATACTTATAAAGTTTTCTTCCAGGATTTCATGGAATATGTTATCAATGCCCTTATTAGTCTCTTCACTTTCTGGGATACCAGTGATCTGGATGTTTGGAAATCTAATGGTATCTAGTATTTCTCGTATGTTATTCTTATTTTGGGGGGCTGTTTTCTCAGTTTTCGTGTTGTATTTTTCTAGTTCAGTGATTCTGTCTTCTACCTCTGGGATTCAATCTTCTGTATGATCTAGTCTCCTTTAATACTTTCAAGGGAAGTTTTGATTTCCTGTATTACAGCCTTCATCTCTAACAGTGCCATTTGATTCTTTTTTTATTTTGTATATTTCCTCTTTCAGATAGAGCAAGAACTTCCTCACCTCCTGGAATTTATCATCTTTATTCTCCTTCATCTTCTAGGGTTCATTGTCTCTCTTCTCTTTTATCTCTGTTAGCTTTGTCACTGTGAATATTCTACATTCTTTATCAGACATTTCTATGAGTTCCATTGTACTGTCTGTGGATGAAGAGGAGTTTTTTCCCCCCTGGGGAGAGGTATTTTCTTGATTTCTCATATTTCTTGTGCTCCTGCAGTGATTTCTGGTCATGTGATGGATTATACATTTTTTCCTAAATTTATGAAGTTCAATGTGAGCGTTTAGAGGTGTGCAGGAGGAGATCTACAACCTACCTGCCATTCTATTTTTCTCCAGGGGTTGCCCTACCACTCTGGAATGGGGTCTGGAGGGTGAAGCCTCAGTAGAAAATCTCCATTAGTCTTAGTCCCTGAAAGCAATAGTTCACAATAGGGGATTTTTAAAAAAAAAATAGAGAACTTCACCTTTTTGTTGAATGTTTCTTCCTCTGCACCCTCATCCACCCTTACCTCACTCTCTACCATTCACTCCTCTCTCTGTACAGTCTGATATCTACACTTATCCGTTCTACTATCATATCTTCAGATCTTTCAATTTCTGTCATATTCAGTATATATTGAATGGGGGTATACAGTGTGTATTCTCAAAGTCTGGCTTACTTCACTGGACATTAAATCTTCTATATTCATCCACCTTGAACCAAATGATAGGGTCTCATTGTTTCTTATAGCTGAGTAATATTCCATAGTATATGTGTACCACAGTTTTTCAACCCAGCATTAATTTTTGGACAATTGATTCTATATTTTAACAAAGGTGAACAATGCTGCAATAAACATGGATATGCAAGTGTCTTTCTGACCGAGTGCTGAGATTCAACCTATTTATAGGTCGAATTTGTGGTGGATTTTGAGCATCCCCTTCAAATGTATCTGTCCCACATGAGACTGTCACAATATTTTTAAGCAAAGAAGTATATTTTCCTCAGATACAGGAGGGTAAGTTAAATTCACTGGCAAGGGAGTAACAGAAGGACTGTAGAATCCAAGTTCTTGGTTTCATTTGGATCCAACCAGATATTCCCGTTCTGAATTTTAGGATCCCATTCTGTCTCATCGGTGTCCTTTACAGCCAACACAATTAAATTTGTGTTTGATTTTAAGAAGTATCAGTTCAGTTTCTATGAGAAATAAAAGAATCTTTTAGAGTTCCCATGGGAGCTTTCTGGTTTTCAGATTATAACTTAAGCTGAGAATTAAAGGACACTAGCTTTTATTTTTTCCTTTTCTTTTTTTGTAAGCAATCATTCTCAACAGAATAATCCCACATAACAATCTTGGTAGTCACCATTTCTACCGTTATAGTCAAATGCTGAAGCCCACTGCCCTCCCAAGGCCCATACTTCTTTCGTCACTTAACCACAGGTGATAACATGAATAATTATTATTTCAGTGCATACCATGGATTACTAGCATGTCATTTTTCATGGGCAAGAAGTTCAGCAGTGTCTCTAAGTCCAATAGCACAGCCAAACAAATCTTCAGATCTCCTGATCTCCTGAGATCACTTGTGGTGTCAGTTCATTATGGTCAGAATTTAAACAGGAGATAGAAACAATACAGTAATCAGAACAGGGAAGATGAAAAAAAATATTACTGTAACAGAGATTTACTTAATAAAGAGAAAAGAGAACACTGAAAACTAAAGTGTCTCTCCAGTGCCCTGATAAAGTTCAACATAACTCCAGGTATCAAGGAAGAACTGTTAAATATCACAAACAGGGCAATGAAGGGATAATTTAGAGCTAAGAGACAATAGACTGAAGTATAGTGCATTGAACACTGCTTTCTTGTCCAACGTAACAATCTCTGCCATTCAATTAAATATTTAAACCATTTATGTTTATTATAATTATCAGTATATTTATATTTAAATCAACAATCTTGAGTTTAATGCTTCGTTAGGTGTTGGGCTAGAAGGAGACACTCCCTGTTTGATATGAGGCTCTTTAGTCTGAATGGTGGGACAGCAAATTGTTCCTGGCCCCTATGAGCTCCAGGGATTTGTCCCTGTCCTTTCCTGTGGGCGGTGTCCTTAGAGCAGCTTTGGGCAATTCTCACAAGTGCACTGGTGAGTTTTCAGCTGCAGAAGTGGGAAGAGCATCTCACGTGTCTGGAGCCCTCTGTGATCTTTCTACTTTATGTTCTATTCTCTGTGCAGCTCTCATCTTTCCAGTATTCTGATCTGGAAAGTCAGCCTCCCCAACCCCTAGCCCTGTGTCCTTAATTAAGAGATCTCTCTGGGCTCTTTATGACTTCTCCTTCTCTGTACACTGTCTGCTTCCCCTTTCCTACCCTGGGATACTATGACAACTATAGGCTCATTCATTTTCTTTCCTTTCCTTTGGAGTCCTTGTTTTGTGTTGCCTTCATTCAATGTCCGAAGACCATGGTATCACATATTTTGTGTGTTGATTTAGTTATTTAAGGTGGGATGGTAAATCAAGTCTCTTTTACTTGATATTGACCAGAAACAAATCATTTTCTAGGCTCTTGGATTGTTTGCAAGGAGAATGTATCCTCTTATTACTTGGGTAATATACAATGTTGGCATGGAGTGGAGGGATCCAAGTCTAGATGCTCACATTCCCTTCCCAGAAAAAGCAACCAGGTCAGGTGCCTTCAAAGAGCACCAGGGTAGGAAGGTGGATCTGACCTCAGCTTTCTTCTGACTCCACCTCCCTGAGCAGGCCCTCCTGTGTTTGAGCAGGCAGAATCTAGACTGTTCCTCCCCACAACTGTCCACATGCCCACTAGGAATTAGCCCTCAGACAGGTTCTCAACCCCTCCTAGCACCTGCTCAGTAACTGCAGAGGGATGACCCTGGGGCAGTCTGTAGGCTTTGCTAGCTCAATGTGGACTCATAAATCAGAGTATGCTCGGATAGAGCCCAATGCCCTAACTGTGCAGATGGGGAAACTGAGACTTGGAAGAGCAAGGGATGTAATCAATGTCAGTAGCCTGAAACCTGCTAAGTCAAAACTGGCTCTTCTGATCTCCAGATCTTCTCACTGCATCAAACAAGAAGGTGATTAAGAAAAATGTTGATTTTAAAAAACAGTAATGCTTGGGAACCAGCAGTTAGCATAATGGCTATGTTGCTGGATTCCCACGTAGTCAATCACAGTTCGTGTCCCGGACCCGGTGGCTTAAAACTCACGCTGGGCGCGTGTGCGTGCGTGCCCAAGATCCCGAGAGGAGAATGGAGGAGAAGGGATTGCAGCGTGACCATCCCCCATGGGGGGTGATTTCTCGCTTTCTGTCTCTATGTCTCTCTCTCTGTCTGTCTGGCGAGTGCATGCGCCCTATAGCGAAAACCTCTCCAAAAAAGAAAAAGAAAAAAAAAGAAAAAACAAACAGTAATGCTTTAGGTTCTTCAACATGGAATTGATAAACATCTTATCCAACAGAGGAATACAACCACATATTAGACAAGTGAGACTAGTGCTAACAAGACGATAATGAAGACAAATAAGATTACAGAGCAACATGTCATGTCTAATCTGTCGAGGTTTATGTGTACACATGTACCTACACATACATTGCTATAATCAAGAAACTGGAGGACATGGACAAACCCTGGATGCACTGGGTTTCTGGGAATGTTCACATCCAACTTCTTATCTTTCTGTGTTGTTTCCACTTCACACTGTGCATGTATTAATGTTTTAATCTGGGGAAACACACACACACACACGTAATTTTAGCAGTTTTACTCAAACACAAGTACATGAGACTTGGAGGTCAGGATTTACCTTGGGCAATCACGTTCGTTTCCCCTTTAACAAGCTTTGCCACCTACAAGAAGTTGCAATTCTCATCTAAGCCACCAGGGGGCAGAAAGGGACCAGAAAAATTGGTGTGTGGGGGGGGGCGGACACAGGATGGAGGGGGGATGGGGAGCGGGGACTGAGCTGGAAAATGGGTTGGGGAGAGCAGGCCACACTGTTTGAAGCAGTCCTCACCTCAGTGCAGGGCTGGGGTCGAGTTCCTAGGCAGAAGAAGACCAATTACGTGCATGGCCCGGTTCCTCTGCCTCAGCACCACAGGGATTCCAAGGCAGAAGTCCAGACAGGACAGCTGGACAAACAGGGTATGGGTGACTGGGCAGGGGAGAGAAATGGCCTACAAGCCAAGCAGAGCCAACAGGTTCAAGTCCCCTCACAGCCAGTATAGGCTCCTTGTCTTCTGCTAGCCGGCAGGCTGAAGGTTTCATGGCTCAAGGGGCTGACCGAGGAGGCAGAGGTAGAGAGGGGAATCACAGGCCCATTTTAGCATGAACTCAGGTGACCTTCACCATCTCTGGGACCAGTGCATGTCCCATGTGCCAAGCTCTCTGTAGCCTTATCTCATTTAATGCTGACAGAGCCCCTCAGAGAACGAGGCAGGCATTGTCATTCCCATTTTATAGGAACACGGAGGCTCAGTCAGGTGGGCAACTTGCCTGAGATGACAGCTGATGTGTAGTGCAGCTGCAATTCAGCGTCCTATCCCTCTGACCCAGAGTCTCTGCCCAGGGGAGGGTGGGAGGCAGGGACAGAGGTCGCGGCAGGCACCAGGACTTGAACCCCAAACTACCCCACGGGCTTCAGGAGCTGGGGATGGAGTGGCTATGGCTGTGGAACTGGCCAGACCCCATGACCAGAGAGAATGGGGGGTGTTGGGAAGGTTGCAGAGATAAACACTGCTCAGCTTCTGACTGTGAGTATATGGGATGGGGAGAGGGAGACCCCCTCACTTCCAGGACCCAGGAGGATGTGGGGGTTGCCTGGCTCAGTACAGGTCCCCAGCAGACCATGGAGGAAGCAAGGTGAGAGAGAAGAGAAGACCTGGCAACTCATCTGCTCTGGGCTTAGTGTACACTGGAGCAGAGCTGCCCTGCACCTGAGGGTCCCCTGGAACTTTACACAGATGAAGGTTCGAGGAGGTTGGGGGCTCCCTTCAGGGTCTGGGCCTGGGTTCTGGCTTCCACACAGGGCTCTAATACCATGGGGCTTGCACTCACTGGTTTACAGGGAGGCTGGCAGGCCAGCTGGGCAGGAGCGAGGAGCCCAGCTGCTGGGATGTCTGAGAAGGCCGTGCAGCTGCTGGAAGCAGCAGGAGCAGGGATTAGACCTGGACCTAATATAGCCCCAGGGGTGGGGAGAGGCTCACAGAGGGGCTCAGGGAGGGCTCTGTGATCTCAGACAAGTCACTCAACCTCTCTGAGCCTCAGCTTCCCCATCTGTAAAATGGGACTCATCGAAGTACCTGCCCACAAGGTTGTTGCAAGGGTCAAAAGTGGTCATGTCTGCAGAATTTGCAGCACAACGGCTGTCACACCAGAGAGCTCGAAGGATGTCATCTGGAATGCTTGTGGATTCATGTATTCCACCATTAACCCGGCCACGTGCCAGGCCACACTGGGCACCAAGAAGCCGAGCAGCAGAGCAGTTCCTCTAGGGGAGGGCAGCCAGGACAATGGAGGGTGCTGTGTTGCATGAGGTCAGGTCAGGGGCCTGCCCCACCCTCCTCAGCCTGGCTCACCTCTGAGCCCATCTGCCCAGGAGTGAAAATTGATGCAAAGCAGAGTACAGTGGGACAGATCCCAGGTTCTCACTGGGGACGAGTCGCCATCAATTTGCCAGTCTCCCTTCTGCAAACTCCAGCCTGTGTTCTGGCTTGTTTGAAAATAAAGCCCAGGTACTGACTTGCCTCATCCAGAAATTCTCCAATAGAGAATTCCGATTCCTAATAAACTGGGGCATTTCCATCTGATCCCAATGCCATTTTCTTTCTTTTTTTTTGAGAGAGAGAGAGAGATTTTTGCTCTAAGGTGCGCGTGCTCACCAGAAAGAGAGAAACAGAGAGACAAAAAGCAAGAAATTACCCCCCAGGGGAGATGGCCATGTCGCAATCCCTTCGTCTCTGGGGCACGCGTGCACATGTGCCCGGCGTGAGTTTAAGACACTGGGTCCGGGACTCGAACCACGGTTGGCTAACATGGGAGTCCAGCGACATAGCCATTATGCTAACTGCTGGTCCCCCCAATGCCATTTTCACCTGACAACGTAAACCCTCCCAGCCCTGTGAAAGGAGCACTGATTTCTGCTCCCTGAGTTGGGCCGAGAGTTGGGAGCTGGGCTTTTCTCACCCACCTGGGTCCCTAGGGCAGATTCACATGAAGTTCATTACCCTCCTGGGCCAGGGATTCCTTAGCCATCGACGTGAGCCCTGGTTATGAGGTGTTAGCAGAGGGCTGTTGGGACATGGACTGGGAGACCTTGTCCGCAGGGGCCCTTCCAGCTGGAGAGCAGCCCCAGCCTCCCCACATTACGTGGGACTCCCACGTGTGCTTGTGGATTGTGCATGTATGAGTGTGCGTCAACATCTGAGCATGTGTGAACATGTGCTAGCATGTGCGAGTGTGAGCTATATATGTGTGAGTGTGTCTCTGAGAGTGTGTGTCGGAGTGGCCTCTGATATCTCTGTGGGAATCCAGCCTTGGGATAGATGGGAGGGGGTTGTTTGGAGGGGCCTTTGCGCTGAGGACAGGCTGTTCCTGGCTCCAGCCAGAGCTCTGGGTGAACAGCCAGAACGCCTGACTCCACAGAGGCAGTGAGCCCACCCCCAGTCTGTCCCCCACCCCCATCTTGGCTCCTCCTGGCTCCCTGTCCTAGCTCCCAAACACCATGGGGGGGAGCCCAGGTCAGGCCATGCTGGCCAGGCAACAGCCTGATGGACAGAATTTGGGTGCCCGGCCCTGGGTTTTCGGGTGGCGAGGGTAAGAGTGTCCTGACTCCGAGCTCAGGGATGCGGCTGGCCAGCTGGCTGGGAAGTGCTGGTACAAGCGGTTTGTGAAAGGACTGAGCAGGCCCATGGGGATGAGAAACAGCACAGACCTTGGAGGATGGAGGGTACAGCAGAGGTTCCCACTTGCCAGTGTGGGAGTGAGGGCCCTCCTGGGCCTTAGTTCCCCAGCTGCCATATTGGCATGTTGCTGCCTGCCCTGGCTCCTGCCAAGACCGTTGGGATGTGCGAGGCCAGAAAATCAGCAGAGATTCGGGTCAGTGGCGGAAGCCTGGATGGCGGTGGTGCCCTGCCTTCTGGGGTGAGAAACTTCAGCCCCACAGTGGGGTTTTGGGGAGAGCTGACCATTGCTGAGCTGTGTGCAGGAACTGTCTGGGGGCCCACTGCAGCTCTTAGGTGTGTCCTGACTGCCCTCAGCTTACAGACAAGGACATGAGGCTCCATGTCACATGCCCTGAGAAGGGGTGATGCTGGGAGCCTTGTTTGGGTTACATGAGGGGGACCCGAGCTCCCAACAGGTTGAACACCTGCACCCATCTTTCCCCAGGCCTAGGCACTGGTGTCCCTTCTCTTTGTCTGGAACCAGCACTGAGGGGGCTCCTCACAACCCCACACACATCACAGATCACATCCCTACCCCAGTTCCCTTCTTCCTGCCTAGTCTTCCCGCCCCTCGAGACCACCTCAGCCTTGGCTCCCTCACTCCCTGCCCCACTTCTGCACTGCTTAGGTCCCTGCCTGGGGCCGAGTCCCAGCCCTGCCTTTGAAATTGCACCAGGAGGTAGGAACTCTGAGTTCAAATCCTAGCTCTCCCACCTGCCTCTGGGTAACCTCTGCAGAGACCTTCCCCTCTGGGGGTCTTGGCGTCTGCCCAGAGTGCAGTGCCCTGATGCCCCTTGCTTTGGTGGACTCCGCCTCCACCCCCAGCGGCTAGCCAGCGGCCTCTGGACACGGGCAGTAAGTCCAACCGGAAATCCTTCCTGTCCAGGCAATTACTGGTTTCCACAGTTCCAAGAGATGTCGAAATCTGTTTGCCTCGGGTTTGTTTTCTTTCCACAGAGAAAAAAAACAAAACAAAACAAAACAAACGCAGAGGCACACGCATACTGACACACACTCAAGGACAGATCATGGAGCAACAGTCTTGACGTCGAGCCTTGGCACACGGCAGGTGCCCACTCTGTGCTGCTGAGTGAGCTAATGGCCCAAGGATCCTGGGTTTGAGGCCGGACTCCCAACGCCCCTGCGGGATCCCCAGCAGGGTGTTTCTGAGCCACAGACAATGGAACGAGAGTCCACATCCCTGGGACACTCCCAGGAGCCAAGCAGCGTGCAGAGTCTTGTGCTCACTGGGCCCCTTCATCCACTCTATCCCCAAGGCAGCTGGCTCAGAGGGGCATGGGAATTGCTGGAGACCACACAGCAGGAGGGGCAGGGCTGGCCTAGCAGCCTGTGCTGCAGAGGATGGACGCTCTGAGATGTGGGCTCCTTCTGTGCCCTCAGATCTGCCAGGGAAAGCACACCCCTGGCAGGGATGCCGGAGTGTGGGCGCCTGCTGAAAGGTAGGACCTCACTTCTCTCTCCTTGTCACTCCTCTGCTGGGCTGAACTAGCACCCACCTGCCACTCCACATACTGAGGGGAGGCCCCGTGGGTGGGTTCTTTTTATGCCACTAAGCAGGAACAGACTTGGTGCTTTGGGGGATCTACTCTGCCCTCCAAGTAAGACAGGGATCCTGCTTCTTGTCAGGAGCCTCTGTTCCTGCCTGTCCCTCCCTGTCCCATGGCCTTGCCCAAGGAATTGCAGTTTCTTTCTCTGTCCCATCTCCAGGGTGGCCGTCTGGACATATGCTTTGACCTATACCCGGTTTTAAAAATTAGCAAGCTAGTGGCCAATATTTGAAACCTGGAAAATTTTCCCTGACAAGTGGAGTCTCCAGACCCCGTTCCCCTCTCTCCACTTCCATCAGGCAGCATTATGTGCAGATAGCAGCAAGGAACTGAGGCGCCTTGGTGGGCTCGAAGCCCTGCCCCCCAGCCTCCCAACTGGCATCACCTCTGTCCCCAAGGACCATGAGGGACCATCTCAGAGTCCTGTGCATCTCGACTTTAGATGCCCGGGGACTGCCTCGGAGGCTTCAAACCCGACGACGCATCCAGACCAACTTAAGTCTCTCTGGGGTGGGTTCAGGGCTTAGTGCCCTGAGAGGGCCACACGTGATGATCCTGGGACCAAGGCCTTTGGAGCTGGGTCTTGTGGCTCCAGCTGTCTGTCTCAGGTGAGAGCCCAGCCCAGTCCTGGCCTGGCTAAAAAGAGGAACTCCCTGTTCCCTCTGCCCTGGACCCTTCGGTTTGCTCACTGTGTGACGTCCAGGGTCTGGGACTCAAAGCCAGCCATGGCCAAGAGGACCGAGTGTGAGCAGCAGCAACGCGCCCCGGCTGCAGGCGCTGAGGCAGATTCACTCCTATATATGGTTACCAGGCGGCCCATCCCTGCAAGAGCTGTGACCTAATCTGCTGACAATCTCGCCCAGCCTGGGGCCTGTCTTGGGGAGAGTGTCCACAGGGGCTGGGAGGAGGCAAACCAAAGGCATGGTGGCAAGGCAAGGACGGAATGACCCAGCCTGGAGAGCGGAAGGGCAGCCCCAAGTCCCTCCCACGCCCGTTGGTCCCCCGCCTTCCCCGGCTCTGTGTAAACAAGGAAACCAGGAGGCGCTTTTGCTTTTAGAAGTCCTTTTAATACCGCGTGAGAAGGCTACATTTCTATAGGCAAGCCGTATACAGATTCTCCAGGAATAAGGCACACAACGGAATGCCATCCCGAGGGCGGCCCTGGGGGGAGTCGGGAGCCTTCCCCACGCACCCTCTGAGCTGGGCCCACGGGTTCTGTTTGTCTTTTTAGCTGGACACACACATACTAACATTTACAGACATGACAGGGTCACCACGCAGGGGCGGTGGACTTCGGCAGTGGAGAGGGCTGAGCCCCACTGCCACAGTCCCCAGAGAAACACCTGGCCGCCTACCCATCGCACACCCCACACTTCAGGGTTAGTTGTCGCTCTGGGCTACAATGTAGTGAGGTTGGATTAAATGTTCATTTAGAGTAGATTCAAGTCTATGAGATGCCGGAGGGCAGGTGCAAGGGCTCGAACTGTCATATCCAAGTTCCCAGAGCACAGGGACCCCGAGCATGGTTCAGATGACAAAACTCCAGGGGGGGCGTGAAGAAGCCAGTTGCTCACTCGTCCTCCCTCCCTGGGCCTTGCTGAGTGGGAGCCCCCGGTCAGGCCAAGGGGCTGGGTAGTCCACTGCTCCTTTTAACCCTCACCCACTCCCTTCCTCCCTACAAAATTAATAAAACCATAATAATAAGATAATAAGAAGGTGCAGGAGAATGGGTTACAATGCTGTGTCTGTTATCCTCAGTGGAAGAGGCACAAAGGGTCCCATTCCCTTTTTCACTATATAGCTAATAATAGCTTCCCTTAGAAAAAGCAATACTTCCCAAAATACACAGATATATAAATACAGGACAAAAACATATTAATAAGTCTAAACACTTGCATAATATGCTGGCTACTTAATACTGATATTTTCATCCACGGAAAATAACACAGAATAACAACAATATGGCTTAAAGAATTGCAAAGATTTCTTTTTCCTCATCAGAATTATGTACCAACTTCATATAATATTCTATGTAGACAATATTTCCTTCTTAATGGAGTTTCAATTGCAGATTTTTACAGAATAAAGCATAGTAAAAAATAAACAAATGAGAAAATAACTAAAATGCCAGTAACAGGAAAAAGAGAAAGGTTCTCAACATAAATATTTCCTTGCAGCTTAACCAGAAGATTCACAAAATACTTCCAGAAATCTTTGTTTGATATTCTATTGGCCTCCTGAAAGCTCTGAAGTTTTGAAAATGCCTCTCTCCTCGTGTTTTATTTATCTCAAAAATCAAACAATTATATTTTTCTTTTCTTTTTCTTTTTTTATAAAAGGCCCTCAAATATATACAGACAAAAAAAATCACTGTGAAGAGTTTTCGGGAAAAGCTACCGAATTCAATGTTGTGAGAAAAAAGTGGTAACCATGCAGAAATTTTAACATCTATGCATTTTTTTTTTCAAAATACACACATAGTATTTTTTTTTCTAAAAAAAGAAATTCTGTGTCAAGTATAACTCAAAATAAATACAAATTCACAAGTAGAACTATCAAATACTTCATAGGGGTAAACACCATTATCTCCCAACTAGGCGGCTAGCTCTACTAACTGCGAGCGATTGTCCCTTTTGAACGTACTGAAACCACATACTTTCTTGCCCCTGGGGCTCTCAGGCCCTCTGAGCACTTAATTCTCACAATGCCAGGCCAGAACAGCAGTGGCTTTTGCTGACCCCGGAAAACTCCCAGATTCAACCAGAATGGTGCAAGAAGGGATTGCAGAGGCAGGGGGACCAGGTCCCAAGGTCTCTGCTCTCTCCAGATGGCAGGCCAGTGAACGCCAGATGGACAAGCCCACCGAAAAGGTCACTTTGGGGTGATATCCCATCTCCTGTTGGCCTGTGTGTGGCAGGTCCTGGGACCTGGATTCTTTTTAGGGTCTGGGTTTCCCCCACCTTTGTAGCCTACTTGGCAGGCCTCTGGCATCCTTGAGCCAAGGGTCCCCCTGGAGAGCCAGGTCCCTGGAAAGATCTAGGCCTGATCCTTGCAGCAGACACAAGCACACTGCCCACCCCTGCAGACATTCATTTTAGAAGTACGGCAGGATGACTGACAGTGACAGCTTCTCCTTGGGGACACAGAGCCTCCGGTTGGGCCAACCCTAGCTCACCCTGGCATCTAGCGAAGACAGGGCAGAGCTGGGCTGGGGAGTCCTTTGCATAGTGCCCAGTGGTACGAGGTATCCATAGTCCACTGCCTGGCATGCTCTCCTGCTAGGCCTCCGGCCAGGAGGCAGCTGGGACCTTGGGCTGGAGCAAACACTCCTTTTGAAGTGCTCAGAGGGTAAGGCCCCTAGAATCTACCCTGCAGCCCTCTGGCTGCAAATACACTCACTCTGTCTCTTCGACTTGCTCTCTGGACCCCTGGCTAACACTTCACTGTAACTCCTCAGTTGAACAAAGCATTTTCATTTGAAAACAAAAGGCCACTGGGCACCAGGTGGGTGTCCTCAAGCCATGGTAAACACTGGATTTCAGGCCCATTTCATGGTCTGAGTTTGTTGTTTGTTTTTCTCACAGAGGCAAAATGTAGGGGTAAAATCAAGCGGCAGGGCCCTGACAGCTGGTTCCCTCCCTCCCTAGGGAAAAAGGAAGGAGTCTGTGATGACAGAAGCAGAGTCTTCACCAGGGGGAGGGAGAGGAGGGCACGATCCCACCTCCTGGAGAGGACAGTGGGCTCCCCGAACACGGGACACGGCAAGTCTCTCTGCTCCCTTGGGAGGTAGGAAATCATTGTCCCCACTTGACAAATGGGAGGTTCTGCAGCTCGTCTCAGGGTTGTTCCACATGAGGGCTGGGAGGCCCACGTGAGGAGGGGGATCTTCCTCCATTTTTGAAGGGGTGAGGGGCAAGAGGCAAGGCTGGGGCTACAAGGGAGAAACTGGCATCCTTCAGGGTGACAGTGTGGCATATGGGCACCTGGGAGGCTTCCCCCACCCTTCACGGTGAAACTAAGTAATGCTCTCTGCTCCAGGAGACAGCAACCGTAAGGCTGAACCCCGAAACATCTGAGCTGAAAGGGGCCTCTTTGCTCTCACTTAGCTAAGGGAACACCAAGGCCCAGAGATGAAAAGCCTGTGCCCAAGGTGACCGCAAGTAGGAGCAGGGCCAGGACTTGAGGTGGGGTCTCCAAAGAGCCAGACCTGTGCCCTTCCTGCCAAATGGGTTCCACATTGGGCCCTGCAACCTTCACTGGGCTGTGGACCCCCGGCAGGGGTGGGAGGAGGAGAGGGAAGAGAATGGGGCTGACAAAGCCCAAGCCAGTAGGAAAAGCGTCTGGTGGTGGTGCTGCCCCATGTGTCCAGGGCACATCTGGGGCTCTGCCCAGCACCAGTAGCCCCTGTCCCTGACCTCTGCCTGTCTGGGTCCACTCGGTGTGGGGTGTGCAGCACCCAGGTGCAATGCCAGCGACATCAGAGGCTGTCAGGGTTTGGGGATCAATGTGGGCAGGGGACAGAGAGGCCCATGCCTCAGCAGCTGCAAGAACAGCTGTTGCTTGCCAAAATGCGGACTTAACCAAGACAGAAAAATAGGGCTTTCTGAGAGTGGCTTTTTGCACAGGGCAAACTGGAAGGCTCTGGGTAGGAGGAGGCAGCCTGGCTGGACTTGGGGGGTGGTCCCCTGCAGGCTTTGGGATTCACAGTAAATTTAGTGCATTTGTGGCCAATGTGAGGCTGCTTGCCCCAAAGGAACTCTTCAGAGGAGGAGCGCCTGCAGGGACACCGAGGCCATGTGGGTCCCGGGTACCAGCCTCAGCTTGCCTCCAGAGACCCAAGGCCCAGAAAGGACCCCAGTGCCCCTGCTCCTGTGGCCTGTGGGGGCAGCAATGTCAGTAACACTGTTTGTCAGCACACGAGAGACGAGGGCCCTCAGGACCCCGACCCAGACCCTCAGGCCTATGAGGACACCCCACAGAGAGGGGAACACGCAGCCCCTCGGAGCAGCACAGGAGAGGCGGCATCTTCTCGGCGGGAGGGCGGCGGTCACTGCACGCGGCGGCAGTAGTAGCCCAGGACCTTGCACTTCTCGCAGAGGTGCTGCGGGTGCTCCTTGCTCTGGTCGGACACATCCAGCCCGTCCGGCTTCTCCAGGGGCCTCTGCAGACAGGAGGGGGAGGGGACCCCGGTGGGGGCAGAGACATGGAGAGAAGCAGAAAGAGTGAGCAGCACACAGAGACACACACATCCACAGAGACAGAGATGGAGAGAGAGAAACACACACCCAGAGATAGAGAGGGACAGAGAGAAACACACATAAAGGGCATCTGTAGACACAGAGGTGGTTTCGGCCAAGGAGTCGGGCTCTTCCTGCCCCCTGCCACACACAGTTGTCTGTCTCGGAGGCACAGACTCAGCTCCAGGTTGGGCCAGGGCTGAGGGAGGGGACAGGCCTGTACCTGAAGCCTTGGCACACGTACTCTGCCTCTACTTGAGGAAGCCGAACAGAACAGGGGAGACCCACGCCACAGCTCCTGACTCGCAGCCCTCAGCTGTCTTCCTGGCCACTTCTCACTCAAATGCCTGCTTCAGGATTCAAGGACAGACTAGCCTGAACATAGCCACAGCATTTTAGCTCAGGGCGAGCAGGCTGAGAGCTCATGAGGCCAGCAGTCGGGGCTCAGACTCACCCCACATCCCAGGGATTGGCCAGTGCCTGCCCTGTTGGTTAAGAGGCTCCCTGAAGAGAACTTCTCTGCTTTCACACAGGAAAAGGAGCCCTGCAGAAGGGAGGTGACTGGCTAGGCCCAGCGGGTCACCTGTGCACCGTGTGGGCTCAGGGAGCCTTGGCTTCCACATCCATGAGGTGGGCCTCAATTGCACGGTACTGACGGATCCAGAGATGTCCAGATGTTTGTAAACTGGACACATATGAACATAGATGCTTCAGTTAGGCAGGGTGCTCCCCTCACCCCACCCCACTTTTCTGGCTCTCAAAAGCCAGCAAAGAGCTGCTTCCATGGAGGTCATTAAGAGCACCTCCTGAGCAGATGCTCTCGGCCGGCTCAGAGACGCTGCTTCCTCGCTGGATGCAGCCCCAGCCTGGAACCCCTGCCTGCAGAAAGGTCCCCTGCACAGACTGGGGGAACTGAAAGGGGCCAGCTGGGAGCCACATGCTGAGGAAAGGAGGTGGGCACTGCAGGCTGCCGTGGGGCCAAGGACCCTCAGGTGCCAGCGTCCACACCCAGGGTGGTCGGGGAGGTGCTGAGAACTGCTCACAAGTGGCACACTGGCTTTTCTGCCCAGTGACACTGACGTGGCCCTACACTGACATCCAGAGCAGCTGATGGTTACTGACGGTGAGGGTGGGGACTGTGGAGGGACAGAGTTCGGGGGCAGGGACCCTGCCTCCCCAGGTGTCATAAACTCCACCCTTGTGCTTCTAGGCTTAAAGCCTAGAAAAGCCTGGAAAAACGATGGGAACGAAGCCCCATCTCAGGCAGCCTTCAGAAGACCGGCGTCCCCATCTAGACTCCATCCTGGCCAGGGGCGTCTAACAGATCTGGGCTCTGAAGCCATCTCTGCTACCTTTGAGCTGGGCAACCTTGGACCAGCCACTTGACCTCTCTGATCCTCCCATTCCCCATCTCTAAAGGGGGGTGCTGACAACACTTTCCTCATGGGGTCTCCCTGAACAATCCAGTGAAGATAATGACGAGGAAGAGCACAGTAGACGGAAGCGATTAATGTCGTTCACTTCTGTTATTAATGGGAGGGGAACGCTGGCTGGTAGAGAGTCACTCAAAGGTGAAGCCAGGAGTCTAAGGGACTTCCTTCAGGGAAACTGAGGCCCAAAGGCCTAGGAAGCTCTTGGCCACTGTGACTAGAATGATGCCTGGCACAGCGAGCACTCTGTGTCACTCAGTGCTGGTCCCATGTGTTATTACTATGATTACACAGGGTTGGGGAGGCTGGGGCGGGGGCAACATCCTCACCAGCCAGGGCCTCTGCTCGTCTAGGAATGGCCCCTCCATGGCCATGACCCTAGCCGTACTGCTTCCCTGCATAGGTCCTGACCTGCCTGCGGAGCCCAGCCTACGGCTGCCTAGGGGAGCCTAGGGAAGTTGTAAGGACGCCTCCCTCCTCAGAGGCTAACGCTCGCTCAGCAGCTGGGACTGATCTGCAGGCCTCCCCCACCCCCTGCAGCGAGGCAAAGCCCATTAGCGTGTTCTGCTCGTGGGGGCAGGGCCACAGGGGGGAGCCCAGCTGGAGCCTGACGGGAAACAGATGTGGCAGGGATAGGAACAGAAGAGAAATGAAGGGTTCTAGGTGGTGCCAAGGCCGACAGGTCAGAATCAGGGTGGCAGGAGGAGAAGCCAATCCCTCTCCACTGAGCGATCTGAGGAGGGGGCCCCAGAGCACCCTTGGTTCTTCAGAGGCTCCTGACCACTGCTGAGACCACCTCTGTACCCCTTCACCACTTTCCACCTCCCCTGGGGAGAAGCACCCAGGAGAGGAGACTGAGGGGATGGGTGACAAGAGACCCAGGTCCTAGGACCCCTGGAGGCTGGCTGGATGACCTGCTCAAGTCTCATCTCCTCTTGGGGCCTCAGGTTCCCTGTTGCACACAGTAGGTGCTCAGCAAACAGCTGGATGGCCAGAAGACAGGAAGAGCAGAGCCACACGCTCTTGCAAGATCCTTCCAGCTGGGGCCCTGGGAGACTCCGGCTCAGAGTATGAAGACAGGAAAAGATGTGGTCTAGGAGGCTGTGCTAGGGCTGAACTGGGCAGGGTGGAGACGAAGCAGGTGAGGCCACTGCTGGCCTGGGGGTGGTGGCACAAGCCAGGAATAAACCCAGCACCATGGAAAGGACCCAGCAAGGAGAGCCCTGTCCTGCAGATGCTAGGGAGGCAGAGGCCAAGGAAGTTGTGGGAGCCAGGTCCCACCAGCCTGGAGTGTGTGGGCTAGGTCTGGCCTCTCTGCTTAGGTCACAGGGCATGCAAAGGTTATGGGACTGAGCTCCCAGATCAGCACAGATCTGAGCAGCCCCCATCTGTCTGCAGAAACTGGGTCATTCCCAAGTCCTTTCCACCCGTCCACTATTACCTGCCACCCCTGCTGCCCTCTCCTCAGGCCAGGCTGAGCCACCGACAGTAGCCTGGCCAGCTGCCTTACAGGTCTGCTGTGAGCCAGCAGCTGCCCCAGTCCTCATGTGCGGCAAGGGCTTTAGTGCTTCCCAAGCTTTGGCTGTAGCTGAGCAAGTTCCCCAGTAAGAGCGATGCCCTACAGAGTTTGAAGGTCATCTCCTACTGCTAATCCTAAGGGTACTTCTCTGTGGCCAGCCTAGCCCTAGCCCGTGAATGGCACCCCACACCAACGTGCAAGACTCCACCCTCCCCAGACCTCCCCCTCTACCTGACCCCTCTACCAAATGCTGGGGTGGCATCACTGGGCTGGGAAATCCCTTCCCTGCAGTGTCTACTTCCCCCTGCCCTACCACCTTGAGGTTGGTGATGCCCGATTATGCACGGGCTTCACTTCTCAGATGGGCTCCCAAATAGCGAGTAGAACTGCCTTGTTCCATTTCTGCCTGATGTTTGCCACATCTCAAAGGCAGCCTTTGCATCCAAGAACTCCTGCGTTTGTCTTAGACATTGCATGCCACCCCAGCTCCCTCAGTCCAGGCTGCCCACCTCAGCAACAACCACCTCCTCCACTCGGGCACCCAGGCCGGAGGTGTGATGACTCTCCCGGGTTACTGGCCTTCCTCCCCTTCCACATCCATCTGGCAAGACGGTGTCAGATCCAGCTCTGGAGATCAGCCCCTGCCAGCTCACAGGGAGACAGCAGCAATGGCGTCCCCACTGGCGTCCCCACTTTCAATTGCTCCCCTGCCCGCCTCCTCTCTGCACACCACCAGAATGGAGGTCCTCAAAGGAGGCTGGAAGCCCTGCTGTTTTGGAGCTCCCTTTGGCCCTCCCAGCCCCAGCTCTGGAACTGCTCTGTTCCGCTCCCACCTCATTCCTCCAGCTCCATCCTCCTGCTCCTTCATGAGTCAGGGGCCTTCAGCACCCCAAGTCCTACAGCCCCAGGGCATTTGTACCCACTGTGTCCTCTTGCTAGGATGGTCCCTCCTCCACTTGTGACAGGCCCAGCTTCTCCCCTCCGTCAGGTCCCTGAATAGATGTCACCTCCTCTGAGGGGCCTTCTCTCTGCAACCTGGCTTAAGAGGTCAGTCCTCCTGGGATGCACTGCCTCAACCCTGCCCCGTATGTGTCACCTCCAGTCACCTGTTCACAGGGCTCGACTGGATAAACACGGGAGTGAACAAGCGCCCTGCTGCCCTCCCCGCCTTGTCTCCCGACAGCACAGCTTATTCAGGAGTTTAAAATTCACCTGGGGCCTCTGATGGAGGCTCTCAGTCCCCTTCTATTCTCCTTTTCTACCTGGGTAAATGGGCTCTTCCCCCACCCCCCACATCTCAGAAGAGACCACAGAGGAAAGAACCAACCCACGGAGATCTGCTCTCATCCTCATCTTGCGAAGGAGTAGACAGGCCCTGAGGAACAAAGTCACCCTCCCGCACCTCAGATGGCCTCCGCCCAGGTCCGCCACCCAGCCTGCCACTCACCTGCTTGTGCGGGTACACGTTGATGTGGCACTTGATGCACTCCTGCCCCATGTTGGCCCAGGAGTTCCCGCTCATCCATTTTCTCTTGCACTTGGGACACTTGTACTCGCCAAAGCAGCGCTTTTTGCCCTGGTACGGCGTCAGACCCTCGCCTTTGGGGCGTGCCTGGAGGACAAGGAGCAACAAGGGGGTTGGGGTCCCCAGGCCAGACCACGGCCCCTTGGGGTCCCCAGGGCCTCTGCCTTCTGTCTTCATGTTCTGTGTCTGTGAGTGCAGACACCTTCTGTCCTGAGAAAACCAGGGTCAACCCCAGAGCACACACGTGAATCCTGAGGCTGGGAGACAGAGAACAGGCAGGGCAGTGGATGGTGTGCACCCTTTTTAGATTTCCTTCCTTCCTTCCTTCCTTCCTTCCTTCCTTCCTTCCTTCCTTCCTTCCTTCCTTCTTTCTTCTTTCTCTCTCTCTAAGCCAGAAGACACTCACCAGAGTGAGTGACCAGAAAGATATGGTAACATCGCAATCCTTTTCCTCCATTTCTCCATCCTTTCATGATTTGGGGCATACACACACACGTACCAAGCATGTCTTCTAAGCCTCTGGGTTCGAGACTTGAACCGCATGTGGGATCCAGCCGTCTTAACCTCCATGCCACCTGCTGGCCCAGAAGTTACCTCTTTACCTCTGACGTCATACAGGAGCTAGCCGGCGGCCATGAGGACCTGCACACAGGTGCTTTTTGGCCCACCCGGCGGTGTGGCTTTTGTGGTTATTGAAGAAGCAATACAGACACAGAAGCTGATGTGTGGTGGAAGTGAGAGTCCCCTCCCTCTGCTCCCAGCCACGACTTCCTACCTGGAAGGTAGGCCCCCACAGGTGGGCCCTGCAGTTATAAACACTTG
>NW_006159929.1:3272168-3294129 GCF_000334495.1 Tupaia belangeri chinensis
CCCACAAACGGAAACAGATTATACATCTGGCTCTGCATCCTCATTTTTTTTACTTAATAATCTATGTTGGAATTTCTCTGCGTCAGAACAAATAGAGCTACTGTATTCTGTTTAACAGTTGCCCAGCATTCCAGCACATGCAAGCTCCACAGTGCTCAGAAAAGCAGGTTGTTTCTACTCTTTTTTTTTTTTTTTGAGAGTTGTTTTTTGTTTTTTTTTTTTTTTTTTTGCGCTCACCATAAAGACAGAGACAGAAAGCAAGAAATCACCTCCCAGGGGGGTGGCCACACCGAAATCCCTTCTCCTCCATTCTCCTCTTGGGATCTTGGGCACAGATGCACATGTGCCTGGCATGAGTTTAAGCCACCGGGTCTGGGATTTGAATCACGGTCAACAACATGGGAGTCCAGCAACATAGCCATTACGCTAACTGCTGGTCCCTTTTTTTTTTTTTGTGGAGAGCAGTTGTTTCTACTCTTATAAACACAGCTATAACAAATAACTTCACACGTGTATTATTTGGCACATGTGTGAGTATGTTTATGGGATAAATTCCTAGAGGTGAAATTGCTGAGTTAATGGGCATGTGCATTATTAATTTTTAAAGATAACGCCAAAGTGTCACTGCCCCCACCCCCAAACTCCAGGTATTCCAAATCCTCACCAGCAGTATTTTTATTACTGCCAATCTAAAAAGTAGAATATCTTCCAAGCATAGCTTGACTTGTCTTCGTTGTGAGCAAAAAGGAATTTTCTTTCCTACATAAGAACCATTTATGTTTCCTTTGTGAATTCTTTATTTATATCCCTTGTGGGATTTTTTTTTTCCTGGAGTTTCATATTTTTCTTGTCAATTTGTAACTGTACTTTATATGTTAAAGAAACTAGCTCTCTCCTGAACAGTGATTTTTAAAATAGCATTATTGAGATATGATTCATACATCCTACATTTCACCTATCTAAAGTAAATTCAGTGAGTTTAGAATATTCACAGAATGAGAGACCAGTGCATGATGTGGTGGTTGGGGCACTGGACTCCCACACGGTCAATGGCAATTCAAGTCCTGGACCTTGAAGCTTGCTTTCTCACTCTCTCTCTCTCGTGATCACATGTGCCCTATAGCAAAATTTACAATCATCATCATAATAAATTAAATAAATAATTCTTAAAAAAAAAAAAAGAATAGTCACAGAATTGTATAACACTCGATTTTAGAACACTTTTGCCATCCCCAGAAATAGCCCTGTACCTGTTCATAGTTATTCCCCATTCTGCTCCCACCTCCTCACCCCAACAGCCCTGGGCAACCACTAAGCAATTTTCTGTTTCGATAGATTTTCCTACTCTAGATATTTTGAACAAGTGGAAACATACAATATTTGTTCTTTTGTGTATTTCTCTTGGTGTAATGCTTTCAAGTTTTATCCACGTGAAAGGTTGCAGCATGTGTTAGGCTATTCCTTTTGCCAAATAATATCCCATTGCTATGAACATGCCATATTTCATTTACCTGTTTGTCAGAATGGAAGACACTGGGTTTTCCCCTCATTTTTAGCAACTATAAATAATGCTACTAAGAGCATTTATGTACAAGTTAGTTGCAGAGTATTTTAAGAAATTGGATTAGCGCCCCCGTGTTTGAAACCAGGGGATTTTATGCAGACACACAACCACACTGGACTAGAATTCTGGCCGGCTGAGGTTGAGGAGTGACTGCTCCATCATGATCAAGTGAGCATGCCTCCGCCACATCGCCCCTGCTCTCACCTGCTGTACCCTCTGTTTCTGTCACCTACTTGGCCCTCGAAGCCTTTGAGTTTGAGACAGGCTTAATCACAGGCTCTTCACTGTGACTATGCAAAGTGTGGTCCCCAGACAGCAACAGCATCACCTGGGAGCGTGTCAGAAATACAGAACTTCAAGCCCTGCTTGCTTTCTTCCTTTTTGAGGGGGTTGTCATAGAGTGCGTGCACTCACCAGAGAGAGACAGTAAGAGGGAAAGTGAGCTCTCACCCCTGAGGGTAGATGACCACGCCACCATCCCTTCTCTTCCATTCTCCTCCTGGGATTTTGGGCACACATGCACCCAGTACGATTCTCAAGCCACCAGGTCTGTGACTCAAACCACAGTCGGGAATGTGGGAGTCCAGCATCTTAACCACCACATCACTCGCTGGCCCCTGAAGCAGAATCTAGAATTTAACAAGAGCCCCCAGGGAATTAAAGTCCCATTAAATGGAGGAAGGACTGGGCTGCGAGATGATCTGCTGCCACAGCAATGTCTCCCTGGGGCACTGCCCATTTACGAAGGAGTGCATGGTGGGTTAAAGGCACAGGCTTGGATCCAAACTCTACCATAGATCTGTGACCTTGGGCAAGTTCTTTTACAAGGAGAAGTACAGTAACTACCATACGGAACTATCGTGTGGACTAAATGAGATAATGCATGTTAAGTACTTAGAAAGCGCCTGGCACGCAAAGGGAAACACAAAAGTGATAGTACTACTGTTATTATTTATCAATACAGAACGACATCGGTATATAACATGACAGTCTACAGAATTTTAGGCAAAACACTAACAAGGGACATTTGTATAGAGTGAGGAAATCTAATTTAAAAAGCGACACCACCACCCTGATCTTTTGGGCCCACTGCCTAATGTCTCCTGGATCCATCTTGGTTCCTGGTAGCCATGACAGCCTGGGAAGACAGTTCAGTCTGAGCTCCAGGGCAGGGCTGGCTCTCAGCACCCATCAGGTCCGAGAGAGAAGGTCCATTATGCCAAGGGTCTCTTGACGTGCAGTCAGGGCTTAGGGTCCGGCCGGTTTGGAGTAGGGAGCCCATGTGTGCATACTGAGCTCTATTGTCTCAAGTTAGTAGATGTCCCTCTGACCTCTGTGCTACTACCTGTGCCCATGTGGTGCTTGGTACCCTCAGCTTCGAGTGACCCCAGCTTCCCCAGCCTCTGACCTCTGTCAACCGGAAATAGAGCATCAGGTAGATTCATCTTCCCATGTCTCCATCCCCGACGCATTGTAGGTATGGGCATCACGGTGTGATCTGACAACTCTTGATCGAAGGGGCCCGTCATCAGCCAGGCCTACTTTGGGATCTAGTTTTACTAGGCCTTCTGGCTCAGAGAGCTGACAGGACCTGGGGCCTGGCCTCACACAGAGCAGGCGTCAAGAGATGAGAGTGAGGGGCCGGGCCAGGCTATGCCAGGACAGCTTGCAGAGTGAAATGTGGGGGTTGGGGTAGGGTTGCAGAGGGACTCTGAGAATTCAGTTCTCAAAAAATGCCTGCTTCAGGAATGAACAGGACAGAAGCCTGCACTGACAGAGAGACAGAGAGTGCGAGATGAAAGGGTAGCGTGAGGTGAGCAGGGTGCATGGGAACAGCACAATCACTGGGAACGCAGACATGGCTGACAGCTGACGCTGCTGACGGCCACGTGAGCTGCTTGGTAATTCCAGGCATGGGGTGCCCAGGCTGCTGCAAGATAAGACACCCTCAACACCCCATTCCCACAGCCGCCATCAGGCTAGAGACCAGCTCTGACACCTGGTGCATGGGGCATGTCCTCCTGGGCCTGACACCTCGTCTCTTTCTGGTTCTGCCTGTGACTCCCTGAGGGACCTTCAGCAAGTCACTCGACCTCTCTGTGCCTCGGTTTCCTCATCTGGAAATGTGATGTTAATGAAGGGAGTGCCTCCCAGAGCTGTTGAAAGGATCTGTGTGTCCATGTGTGCGAAGCCGTGGCACGGGTGGTATGCTGCCAGTGCTCAGTGACCGTGAGCTATTTCAGCTGATTCCCTCCTCCGCCAGCAGGGGATTGGGAGCAGAGGTTTCCAGGTGACAGAGGTACGGGCTGACACCACTAGCCTAGGATGACATTCTGGAGATGGGAGGGAAGCTTGGGGATAGGGTGGCCTCTCTATCCCTGGGCCGGAGAAGGCAGGCAAAAGCAGACGTGGCATGAGGTGTCTCCACTTCTGGAATTCTCAAGGAAGGCCATGAAAGATAGAGGAAGGCTGGAGAGCTCTGGAAATGCTGTCAGCAGAGGACAAGGAAATGGGGAAAAGAGGGGACATGGGCAGGTCAGGCCCCGTTCAACTCTTCCCAGATCCTGGAGGACAGGGAATATTGTCTACCCATTTAACAGACAGTGAAATTGAGGCACAGGGACGGGGCAAGACTTGCCAAAGAGCTTCCAATGTGTACGGCTCTCCCATAAGGCCACACGTGGCTCACCTCTTCTGTTTGGCACCCCAAGTGTGTCCTCATCATGAAGCCTGTGCTTGGAAAGAAAGCCACCCCCCCAAGAAATTTATGAGAAAATTCCTAGGGCCTCCCACTCAGCCCAGCCCAGGGTCAGCTCTTGGCTGTGTGATGCTCCTGGAGGTCAGAGGGGAAGATGGCCTGTGGGGCAGTGGATGGACGGGAAGGCAGGTCAGCGGGGTGGCTCTCAGCAGTGAGGAGCCACTTCCAGGAAGGGCTCAGTCCCGACACTGTTTATGCTTACAAACAGGGCAGAGCCAAAGAGAGAAATTTTTACCAGAACAAAGGCTTCTCTACCCCTGTTCCGCCCCCCCTCCCCCCAACACATACACACACTCCCCTGCCTCCTCCCAGAAAGGCAAGACTTCTCATAAACTTCAGCATGAAACAGCCGGTAACTGCCGTCGGCACGGCAGGGGCCGCCGCACCCCGGCCGGGAAGAATGCCAGGCCTGACCAGGCTCTCCTGACCCAGGCCCCTGCCACATACCCCTCTGGGGAATCACATCTGCCAGGAGCCTGGGCAAAGCGTGCTGGGGCCCAGCAGCCCCTTGGGCAGCAGACAGGCCCTCTGGGGAGCAAGGAGGGACAGGGACTTGGTCAAGGACACGTAGTGGATCAGAAGCTGTCCTGGGGAAGGGATGGGTCCTTTGACCCCAGACTGACAGCCAGGATGGCCTGGGAAGTGGGCGACTGCAGCAGGCATGGGGGTGGGAAGGAGGCTCCAGGCCAAGGAGCAGATAAGGCAAAGCAGGCGGGGCCGGGAGGAGCCATCCGGGCGAGGCAGTGGGCAGAGAAGTGGAGGAGGCGGACACTAACTGGGCACCTCTTCAGAACCATTTGGGGCTTTCTTCCAACAGTTCAGGAGACCTCTTAGGTTTGGGTGGGAGGTGGTGCGCCCTGTCACTGGGGTACATAAGCAGAGGTGGGGTGAACAACTGCTGGGGAGGCTGCCGAGGGGACCTGGTAACTCGGAGGGCATTTCTAATTTTGCAGTCTTCCCAGCACTTGTAGGTGGCAGCCAGGCAGGCAGGTGTGGAGAGGGGGCACTCCCAGCCCCCATGGGGGTTGAGGCTGCTCTGTTTTTCTACCGTATTTCTTTAGGGCAACTTGGCGATAAGTCTGCAAACTTTATAGCCGTCCTTTCCTTCCCCAAGCACATCCATTCTAGGCAGCTGTCCTGAGAAAATGACCAGAAACGTGACCCAAATCAATGTTCATCATAGTATTATTTAGGACAATGAGAGACTGGACAAGCTAAACACCCAGCAACAATGCCCTGGTTCCCTAAATTACGTTACACCCACTGGATGGACGGCAACAAAGCCTTTCAGATACTCAGGATGATTTCTGTTACAGGTTTGGGAAAATGCTTGTAAAGAAAGCAGAAGGAAGGACTGAATGTCTCTGCTCCTAGCTGTGCAAAGGAAAATGACAAGGGCCACAGGATACCAGCCAGAAAGGTCCATAGGTTGCCTCCAGGAGATAATTTCATTTCTGCTTCTAATGTTCTATCATAATTAATGAATTGTCTTCAATGAGGAGGTGTGATTTGTATGTAGATAAGGTGTTAATCAGCAGCCTGTAGGCACCTTCTGCTCACTAGAGGGTGCCCTGTGCTTTTTTAAGGTGTTGGGGACCCAAGGGAGATGGTGACTGTCCCTATTTGTCCCCTCTGGTTTTTTTTTCTTCTTTCTCTCTTCTTTCCTTCCTCCCTTTCTTCCTTCCTTCCTTTCTCTTTATTTCTCTCTCTCTCTCTCTCTTTCTTTCTCCTTTCCTTCCTTCCTTCCTTCCTTCCTTTCTTCTTTCTTCAGGTTTCTGCCATAGAGCATGTGCAATAGCCAGACAGACAGTGAGAAGGAAAGTGAGAAATCATCCTCCAGGGAGGATGACCACACCACAATCCCTTATCCTCCATTCTCCTCCCAGGATTTTGGGTGCGCGCTTGCACACACACACACACACACACACACACACACACACACGCCCAGCATGAGTTTCTAGCCACTGGGTCTAGGATTCAAACCTTGGCCAACTGTGTGGGAATCCAGCACCTTAACCACCATGCCACCTGCTGACCCACTTGTCACCTCTTTGATCCTGCAGGTGTCCACAGTGGGGCCCAGGCATTGGCACTGGTTGGCCACTGGTGGCTGGTTCTACTGAACCATGTTCCCGTCCACAGAGTTCCTCTACCCTCAACCATGGAGCTCATGCCCCAGCCTCCAGATCCATTCTTAAGTCAGAAGTATCCACACATTGTCACGTGATACAAGATCCTGCCTGAAGTCCCACTGTGAGAGAGTCAGCTTTCAGCTTCATCTCCTGTAGTCCCTTTTATACTGAGTCTCTTTTGCACAGAGAGAACACTGGCCTTTGGTAGCCTGAGGGAGAGCACCACAGGGACCCTGGTGTCAGGAGGGGCAGGAGGGGCAGCAGGGTAGGTACTGAGGGCCTGTGACTATGCCCTCCCCTAGGTCCTGCCTTAATGCTGGATTCCGTGCCAGGACACATGGCCCCCGCTCTCCAGACACTGGGTTCCAGCTGCAGGCTCATCCCTAGACCTGGCCTCACCACCACCAGAAGAACAGGCCTGTGCCCTGCCACACCCCGAGATGGACAGACTGCTGTGCAGTGATAGGGCTCTGTCATTCCTCACGAGCTAAGTGTTTGAGAGGAGAACACTGAGTCACGAAGAGGTTACGTAGCCTGCGGAGGGGACTCTGACAGGAAGTGGGGGAATCTAGACGTGAACCCAGGCCTCTGACTCGGCCCACTCTCCCTCCTTCTAAGCAACGTGCCCGGACCATGCAGAGGAGAGCCTGCCAAACTGGGATGGCGAGGAACAGGAAGGGGCTGCTGCCGTCGGGAGTCTTAGCGTGTCCAGTTACCCCTTTCCCTCTCTGGGCCTCCGTTTCCCCATCTCCAGAAAATGGAGTTGACCAATGGGCAAGTCCCTTTCTTCCTGAGAAGGCCCATGGCTCAGCGTGTGCCCAGAACCCCACTCCCACTCCCCGGCCCTGAGGTGCACAGCCTGGCCCCACCGTGTGTCCAGCTGAGGGGCTCTGGCTGGACCAGGAGGAGAAGGGGAGGAAACAAAGAACAGATGGGCTCCTGCTGACCCCTGTCTCGCCTGGCCTGTGTGCTCTTCTGCTCCAGACTCTCAAGTCCACCAGCCAGAGACGGAGAGCCCTGGGTCTCGGGATTCGAGATCATCTTTCCACCAATGAAGAAACAGAGCTCAGGCAGGTGGGGTCACTGGGCCACTGCTGCTCAGGGCATCAGAGGGGGCACCAGGCTGACCCACAGACACCCAGGAAGCCCAGCCCAGGTTGCGGTGTGGCCTTGCTAGCCTTCCCTGGAGGGGCCTCCTCTCTTGGGCCTTTTGCCTCGCCCTCTAGAAGAATTTCCTTGCGCGTGGGGCAGTGGTAACTAACCTGGAGCGGGTGGTCAGAGGCCCAGGCTGAGCCCTGGTTTCGTCATGCCCAACTCGGAGCCTCGGTCTCTTCATCTGCTAAGTGAGGGGCTGCTCTGGAAGAGCTGGAGTTGACATTCAATAAGCACCTACTGTGTGCATTTTCTTTTTTCTTTCTTTTTTTAAATTTTTTTTTGAGAGGTTTTTGCTATAGGGCGTGTGCACTCGCCAGACAGAGAGAGACAGAGAGACAGGAAGCGAGAAATCACCCCCCAGGGGGGATGGCCACGCCGCAATCCCTTCTCCTCCATTCTCCTCTCAGGATCTTGGGCACGCACGCACACGTGCCCAGCGTGAGTTTAAGCCACTGGGTCTGGGACACGAACCACGGTCGACTAAGTGGGAGTCCAGCGACATAGCCATTACGCTAACAGCTGGTCCCCTGTGCGCATTTTCTAACCTGTCACTCCACAGCCCCTCCATTAACAGGAGCTTAAAGGATGCCCAGTGAGGCCAAGCAACCTCCATCAGCTGTGGAGCCCAGACTTGAGCCAGATCTACTGACTCCAAAGTGACCCCTCCCTTAAACGTAAGGCCTCTCCAGGAAACGGCTGTGAGAACATCAGAGAATAAGTTGTTCTTTGGAACACGCCCCCCACCTCTGATCTCTGACCCCTGGCACCACCTCGATAGTCATGCATTCTACTAACACTGGCTGAGCATCCACTCCACACCGGGTTCTGTGGAAAATTCCAGGAATAGGGAAGTAAACAAGACGGCTGAGGAATGCCTGTCTTCATGGTGCTCAGGCCTTCCAAAGGGGCAGCCCAGCTGGGGTCCAAGTCCCCCCATCAGCTTGATAGAAGTGCCACACATGTGTACGTGTGCCTAGGGCCCTAGATGATGGAGAATTGGAGAGAAAAGGATTGCGGTATGACCAGGCCCCTTTGGAAGGGTGCTTTCTCTCTGTTTCTCTCTCTCTCTCTCTCATGCATGTGCCCTGTGACGTTATAAAGGGGGTTGGGCAACCCTGTGACCCTTTCACCAGCTACGGCCCCATCAATCCTGGACACCCTTGGCCACATGTGCCCTCCTCAGGCCAACCCCAAGTCAGAGGTACACCTGGAGCTGCATCCTTCAAGCAAAGGTCACGCAGGCTTCCTAGGGGACAGGCACAGGACACTGAAATTGTTGCTTCATGGTCTCAATGATGCAACAGCCCCACAAAATCAGTACTCCTAGCCTTAATGACAAATGAGGAAACTGAGGCTTGGGGCCGGGCAGCAAGCCATCTAAAGTCCCATGATTAGCCAGCAGCAGGGCCAGGAGTGGAGGTCGAGTCTATTGAATGCTGAAATTCATATTTTTCTTTCCTCTGTGCTCTGTGACACTGCGCTGGGGATCCTCAAGGTCCCCCACACTCACGTGTCCACACACACAGCCTGTGAAGGCAGGTGGGTGGGCAGGTGGGCCGCTGGGCCTCTGCAGCCTGGTCCCAGGCAGCTGCAGGTCCTAGGCAGCCCCAGAGGAAGCAGGCAACGGAGGGACAGGTGGGCTGGGCTGCGCAGGATACTGGGAGGAAGGACGCTGCGAGAGGCCACCCGGGGCTTCCTCCAGAGCCTCAAGGGGCTCCTTGTCTGAGCACAGCAGTCCTGCCTCCCATCCAGGCCCCCTCCCGTTTCTGGGTTCCTGCAGCAGCCCAGAGTGGGCCCGAAGGCCCAGCCTCCTCACTGCCCCTCCCATGCCCGTTCCCAGCCCAAAGCCACCGCAAAAATGCCATCCTGATTCCACAACACTGGGGTTTGTCAAAGTGCAGGGAACAATGGAAGCTTTCACAGTGACAGGAAAAGGCCTCAGGAAAGCCCTGGGGAGGGGGGCATGGAGTGGGGGTGTGGAGAGGAGGGAAGGGGCCTGAGATAGAGAGGAGAAAACAAGGGGAGACCTAGAGACAGGCAGCAGAGGCAAGGAAAGCAAGCAGGTGGCACCAGGAATTGGGGAGGCCGAGAGAGCAAAGTGACTGGAAGAGGGGACAAGGGGTAACACGGAGGGAGAAGAGAGGAAGTGGGGAAAATAAACCCGAAGGGAAGGAGGAAATAGACATACAGAGAGATGGAGAGAGAAAAACAGAGTTTGACAGAGACCAGGGATGCCCTCCAGGACCCAGAGGAGTATAGAGACTCCTGCACCCACCCCCATACCTCCAGGCACTGTACTGACCGAGGCCCTGCAAGCCCCTGCCAGGAGGGGCAGAAACCCCCCTCTAAATCCTACCCTATGGCCAGGCAATTTGAAGTAATCTCAGCACAAGTTTTTGGAAAGCAAAGACTTTAATCACATGAGTGGCCACTCCCTAAGTTATCTGTTTCCTGCTCCTGGCTTTCCTCCATTAGCAAACCACACGGATCAGAGCTAAAGGGTGGGGAGGGGAAGAGGGGCCAGTCCAAAGGGGTGGAAAACATCCGAATCGCAGGGATTGCAAAAGATGTGGGTTTTCCTTCCCTCCTGCGACCGCACAAGACAGGACTGTTGCTTGCCACTCCTTTCAGGGTGGCTGTGCGACTTGCAGCCGCTCTGCAGTTTGCTACCGAAACCACGTGTTCTCTGGAGTGGCTGACTGGGTCCCTGTGCATCCTGTTTGGGTCCCCATTTGCTCAGCAAGCCCTTTCTTGTGACTGTGCCCCCTCTCCCCTGCAACAGCCATGACCCCACTTCATCCAAGTGGAGTCTTCCCACAAGAGATCTAATGACTGCTTCGGACTTGGGGATCCCCCTCACTACAGGGTTGAGAAAAGCAGCCCAGATACCCAGCCCCTGCCCCATCCGACCCCAGCTGCCCTCTAACTTCTAACTTCAGCTGCTGCTACTCTTACAATGTTGTTAGAAGTCACTTCCTGTAGGAGGCATGTCTTTGCTCTTGCTGTTCCCTATCGCCCGAACACTTGTCCACCCAGTGAATATCCACATGTCCTTGGAGGGCAAGTTCAGAGGAACTCCCTCCTAGACAGAGGTACTTGCCTTCCTTGGGCGCTCACCCTACTGCCCAAGTTCTGGCTTGAGGACCGACTGGGAGTCCCCACTGCCTCTCCAAGCCCCAGAGGACTTTGTGGTCTGCACCGCTCTCCTGGCTCTGGGTCATGTCCTGCCCTGACCCAGGCTCTGGCATGCCTACTCAGACTCTGTCCTGAATTTAGAGAAGTTTCACAAACTGCCATCTTGTTTCCCCCAGCCCCTACTGGTGCTGTGACCACATGAGGCCCCCATACCACCCATTTCTCCTGGAGCACCAGGTCCAGGCTGGGGCTCAGAACCCCTCAGCAGTGGGAGAGGATGCTGGGACGGGCAGTACCTGTGCTTTGTGAGGTGTGCGGTGTGAGGTGAACAGCAGAGTTAAGAACAGGGTGAAGGTCGCATGGGCAGGAAGTCCCCAAGCTGGGGTGATCCTGGCATAAGCTCTGCTCACCCCCGGACACCCCTCTTGGGCTGTGCTGACCACTCTGGGCAGCTGCCTCAGGCCAGCAGTGCCATTCCCACCAGCTGGCTGGCCCCAGGCTCTGTGTCTAAGCCTGTCCCTGGCAAGGGCAGGCCTGGCTACCTACTGGAGGGAGGCTCTGCACAAGTTCTGGGGGGCAGGAAGGTGGTGGGCTAAGAGGAAAAAGGCCTTGTAGGGAAGCTTTGAGTGTGAGGGCCACAGCCCTGTAGGAGGGGCTGGGGGAACTGGGCTCAAAATAGCGATGGGGGAAGGGTGTGGAGGGTGGCCAAGGGCCAGAAAAGAAATCTGATCTGCCCTGGCCAGTGAAATGCTGAAGTCAGCAGTTTGGGGCTACTCTGGCAGGAACAGGGGCCTGGGGCTCCCGCTGCTGCCAGGCAAGAGGCTGAAGGGCCTGACTGCCAGCCCCAATAGACCCTCCATAAATTTCCTCCTCTCTCAGGGCCTCAATCTTCTCACCTGGCCATTGCAGGGCAGAGAGAGGAGCAAGCTTTCTATCTCTGAGAACTCCCACTGGGTGAGCATTGGCGCTCAAGGCCATCGTGGGACCATGAAACCTCAGACAGGAGCTGACGGCCCGAGTGCCCACTCTGTTCTGGGGCCAGCCAGGCTCTGTACTTGAAGGTGGCTTTGTGGGACTCTGTTTGGAGATGAGGAATTGGAGGCACAGAGAGGTAAAGGCGCTGAGCAAAAATGTGGCAGGCCTTGAACCTGGGCTTTCAAGCTGCTGTCCAACTCTCATTGCGGAGTGAGCTATCTGAGTTCAGAAGGCCATGGACTGATTTCAAGGCCACATGTAGCCACTGTAACCAGGCAGGACAGAGGGATGAAGAGGCTTCTGGGGATAGCCCAGGCAGTGGCCAGCTCCTCCACGCTACCATGAGAGCTGGTGTTAGAAATTGGAGAATGAGCGTGGGGGAGGATACACGTGCACATGAGAATGCGTGTGTGTGTGCACATGTGGGAGGGGCACCAGGCGTGCAACAGGGCTCATAGTGCTCCTCCCCTTCAGCGTGGGGGCCTGGCATAGGGAGAGCTGCTCGTATGTGACTTTTCCAGGGGAGCGTGGGGAGGAAGCAAGCCTGACCTTTCCCACCCCACGTCCTCGGCTGCAGGTGACCCTACTTCTTCACTCCAGCTGGAGTCATTGTGAAATTGACCTTTCCCCACTGTCGCCAAGGGCAGGGGTACTCAGTGCAGATAGCTCTGCAAGAAGAAGGCCAGAGCGCCCCTCGGTGGTTGGTTCCCCTCCGTGGGCCCCAGCTGTGAAACCCTCACAGCTCCTGCTATGCATGGGGTTACGAGCACTCTGACACTCTGAGCACTCCCCGTGCACTCCTCACCATTCTAGCCTCCCTACAGATAAGGAATCCAAGGTACAGAGAGGTTGAGAGATTTGTCTGAGATAACAGCCAGAAAGGGGCAAAGCTAGAACCCAAACCCAGGCCTGGGTGACTCCCACAACACCACATGTCTCCCACATGATCTTGAACCTTCTCCTTGCCCTGTGTGCAGGCAGCCCCGTGAAAGTATAATCCTCCAGGTGTCCTGAGAAGGGATGAGGAGGCATGTGACATCTTGAGGGCAGGGCCCAGCTGGTGGCACTTGTTCTCACACCCACCTTCATACCCCCTCAGTCCCATACCTGGTCTACCCCATCTGCCAGACAAGTGCAGTAGTAGCCACGCCTCCTCCTGGAACCCTCCGTGGCTGCCCTCCTGCAGGGTTCTCTCTGGTCTCCGCACCCGTGGGGACTAACCTGTTCCTTTCTGTGCCACATGCCCCTCCAGCAGCCCCAGCTCCCCACTGTTGAAGGGGAGCAGTGCACACGATGCCCTTGCAATCTGGCATTCATGCGGGCCTTTGCCAGGGTCCGAGCAGCCCCTTCGAAGCGCGCCTGTCCCAGGGAGCACACACTGGTGCAGGAGCTGGGCTGACCAGGCCGTGCGTGGTCTCATTTAACCAGTGCAGCGACCTAACCACACGCGGCGGGGAGGATCAGTCCATTTTCCTCACCAGGAAGTAAGACTCATTCCAAAGCCACACAGCTGTGACGCCTGCACTCTTTCTGATTCCAGACACCCAAGCTCTTGACTTCAGCACACAGGCTGTTCCTGTCTCTCACTTGAGCGTGCATCAGAACCACCTGTGGTGTCGACAGCAACTCGCCCCCCTAGAGTCTCTGAATCAGTGGGTCCACAGTGGGCCTGAGAATGTGCATCTCTAGCAAATTTCTGTGTTATGCCGATGCTGCTAGTCCAGAGACCCCTTTTGGGAACCACTGCCCTCGATGATACCCACCACAGTCTGTTAAATTAGAGTGTCAGTCAGATACTGTCTTCTCCACATTGCCCACATACCCATTCCACAGCACAGCAAACAGGCACAGAGGTGGCAAGGGACCTGGTCAAGCCACATAGGAAGTGAGGGTCAGAGCAGGGAGTGGAGCCCTCAGCACAGGAGCTAGGATGGCTGCAGGACAGTCAGATTGCCGGGCTTGAGAAGGTGACAGCCTGTAGTGAGGAGGAAGGGCCATCTCTTTAAAAGGAGGCCTGGTGGTGGTAGTGGCGGCGGGTGCTGGCAGAGGGCTGGCCTGGCTCTCCTGGCCTAGCCCCAAACCTGTGACTCCTCGGCATCTGGAAACCATCACAGGCAACAATGATCATGGAGCAGGAGGCCTGGCTGCTGGGGGCTCCAGCACAGTCTGTTAGGAAAGCAAAGGAACGCAGGGCCTGCAAGCACCTCCTGCCCCCACCTCCACCACCAACGTTTGCCTTGGCACGGGCACGCACAGCTCCCAACAGGCCTAGCTGTCATGAAAAGTCAGCCCCTGAGCTGCAGATGTGGGGGCTGGTGGCCAGGCTGGGTGCCCAGAAACCTGGGCAGAAGCTAGGAGACCCTAGCTTAGCTCTCTGCTCTGTCGGCAAGACCCCTGGCTCATCACTGTAGTTCCCTGGGCCTCAGTTTCCTGGCAGAGCTCAGGAACTATCCTGGCTGGGCTGGCTTCTTACTGCACGCTGGCAGGTATCTGACCAGCTTGATGCCTGGGCCTAAGTCCACTTGTCCCTGTCCTTGACAGACCAGAGGGTGCCAAACCACCAGACATGGAGTGGCAAGGCGCGGGAGCAACAGTCACTGCTCACATTTACCTCACCTGGCACGAGTCTTCCCTTTCGTGCCCTCACTAAACACATCTTGGGTGCCTACTTGGGTACTCAAGGTATGAGCGGGGCGGGTAACACAACAGCCAGCCACATGAATTTACAGCCAGGTGGGGAAGAAGCAGGAAAAAACACTGGAGTTGTGGTGAGAGCTTTGAAGGGATAGGTGCACAGCAGAGACGAACGGGGCGCCCCTCTGCAGAGTGGGAAGCCACACGGCAGGGTCTGTGCAGGGCAGTCTGGACCACTCTGTTTCACAACTGAAACTGCTTTAAGTTGGGTGTTTCTTTTTTAAAAACATACCAGACAGCGGCTGGCAAGTGGCCTGGGGATTAAGGTGCTGGACTTCCACATAGCTGACTACAGTTTGAATCTCGGACCCAATGGCTTAGTTTCTCATTTTCTCTTTTCCTCTCTATCTCTCTGTCTCTTTCAGGTCAAATAAAAAAAATGATAATAATAAATAAAATTAAATAATGTTTTTTAATGCCATGGGGTGTGCACTTGCCAGAAAAAGATGGAAAGAGGAAGAGGAAGAAAGCACCCCTCAAATGGGGCATGGCCACACCACCAACCCCTCTCCTGTATTTCTCCATCCTGTTGGAATTCTGGGCATACACACACATGTGCCCAGTGTGTTTTCCAAGCCTCCAACATGTTTCCAATCGTCCAAGTCCAGAATTCCAACCAGCGGATGGCTGTGTGGGATCCACTCACTCAACTACCAGGCTATGGAGCTGGCCTTAAGGGGGCTGTTTCTTCCCTCCCTCTCGCTGCCCCCTGCCCAGCCCCCACACCCCATGCTAACATACTGCCACCAACATACTCTGTGAGCTGGGATAAGTCCCTTCGCTGCCCGGGTCTCAGTTCCCCATCTGTCTCTGGGGCAGGGTGGAACTGGGAAAAGCCAGCACTTCACCTTGTGTGCCCACTCCCCTTATCTGCTCCCAGGGCTCTGTGTTGAGGATTCTGCATCCCAGCTCAACAGGTAGGAAGGCCTGATCCTGGTGTTGCCCCCCTCACCACAGCTGCCGGCTGGGTGCAGGCACACATGATTTGTGTTGGCATTCCAGGCCATCCATCCAGATCTTTCTGGTGCAGATGTTCCTCCAATAGACAGCACACACCCTCGATCAGCAGACAGTCCGAGGCCTGGCGTGGGCCCTGCCAATGCTTTCTGCCACCTCCAGACAATAAAGAATGCCAGTTCTTGCCCTGTTTGTGCCACATGGGTGTTGTGCCTTCAAAACAAGAGTCTGGTTGGGACACTCTTTAAAGCTGTGTCTTTTCTTCCAGGAAGCCTTCCTTTCCAGCCCACCCAGCAGACATCTCTCCCACCCCATGGCGCCTGTACTGCGGGCCTCTCTGTGGGAAACACAGGATGCACCACTTTGTGGTCTGCTGGCCCCTTCCCAGTCTCTCCTCGTAAACAGGAACCATGTAGGACACCCCTGATTCCCTGGGCCCCGCCTGGGTCTGCACAGGACAGGGAGCCTGCAGGGAGGAGGTGATGGACAAAGTGGCCATCTGGACACTGCTATCAGTCCAAGATAAGTAGTGAGAAGGCCAGAGGGCTTGGGGAGGCATGGGGAAGGGGGGCAGCCAGCGGCCTGGCAACTTCCTGGTCAAGCATCCTGGCTGATGTCCTGGTCCTCAGTGTGGCTATTGTCTCTGATGGTCCAGAGAGCAGGCTCAATGGGGCCTCTGTCCCTCCCTGAGCAGGCTGGCCTGGCCCAGTGGCGTCCCACCCGGGCAGCTGGGAGGCGAGGGCCGACACTTCCTGTCCCCGCTGTGTGTGTTCAGAGGGCCAGGGGGAGGAAGGGGGGCTCAAGACAAGCACCCATCTGTGTCCCCCAGAGAAGAGCTGCCCAGCTGGGGAGGAGGCAGGAGGGACACTGGTGCTGCAGACGTGCTCAGCCCTGTGCCTCGGGCCTTTCCCTCCCAGTACTTCTCCCTCTGAGCCAGAGCTGCCAGGAGGACCACTCTGGCCCTTTTGCTCTTCCTTGAACAGCCCAGGCACATCGTCGTCTCACCTCAGGGCCTTTGCACTTGCTGTTCTCTCTGCCAGGAATCTTCTTCCCAAGGTCTCCAACCATTTGCACCTTCTTTATTTATCTCTATTCTGGTTGTCATGTCCTCAGACAGGCTGTTCCAACGACCATATTTGAACATGACCTAACTCCATAGCATAAATGTGTCTATTTCTTTACTATCTGCTGCCACACAAGAACGTGAGTTGCAATCTTTCCTTGTCATTCTTGTGTACTATGATATGTCCCCAGAGCCTTGAGCAGTGCTTGGCACATAGCAGGTGCTCAATAAACACATGATGAGTAAACAGACAAAAGTAACATTGATCTGTGTACTGCGAGTTGTGCTCTGAAAGAACAGACGCTGTGTTCCAGGAGATATGACCAGGTGGGGGTGGACGGGGCGTGCGGGAAAAGCTGGGTGCTGTCTAAGAGGAGAGGGCTCCATTTGGAGGGAGCAGCTTGTGCAAAGGGCTGGATGGCAGGGAGCACAGAACATGGCTGAAGGCGTTGTCACCATGGTTCTTGTCATGCCCTGGGACTCAGCTGCAGAGCTGGATTTTAGCCCAGAAGCTACGGGGAGCCAGGAAAGGGGTTCAAGTAAGAGAAGGCAAGGTCAGCCTGGCGTTTTGAGAAGCTCTCCTTGGCTGTTCATGAAGAATGGACGGAGTGAGGAGGAGGGACTGGACACGAGGACACCGGGAGCCATGAGGCTGCCACATTGCTGGGAAGAGGTGATGGTGGTGTGGTCTGGGGAGGGCTAGCGGGGAAAGGTGAGAGACTCCAGAGGCAGAAGGCATAGCCATCAGGGCATGGATCCCCCTGGGGGAGGGGAGCAAGGGCTCAGGAATGACTGAAGCATTTGGCTTGGCGGGGAGGGAGGGTTGGGCCTGACAGCCCTGCCTCTGACTGGGAGCAAAGGGCATACCCTGTGGCAGTAATGGATGCAAGGAGGTCTGACCACTGTCCAGCACTGATGGATGGAGCAGCCTTGTGATAACTATCTGCCCTGTTCCTGTCCTCAGGAGTCACCTATAAACCAGCACCTGAGCCTGTCCCAGGCACCCCAGGGCAGGGTCCACACGAAAGCTGATTCGGAAGTAGGGCCAGGCACCACTTAGGATGACCTGCCCCTTTGTTTTAAGTCAACTGACAGGCAAGCTAGTGGTTGTGAGGGGCAATGGCTCCTTAAACCAGGGTGGGCATCATGTGAAGCAGAGAGAACCTTCCTGGGCTGTGCGAAATCCGCCAGGTCTCTCTTAGGGGAGACCCTAAGGTTGACTTGGTCCTACAGAAGACCAGTGGTTCTGGGCAAAAAGCCAGGTCTGGGAATGGTTGGCTGGAAAGGTCTACAATGTTTGGGAGTCAGGAGTCCTGGGTTCCAGTGTGGCCCTACCGGGCAAGGCACCTTCTCCTTCTGGGTGCTGGTTTTCCCAACTAGAATCAGAGCGCGTGTGTGTGTGTGTGTGTGTGTGTGTGTGTGTGTGAGAGAGAGAGAGAGAGAGAATGTATTTAGGGAAGTGCTTTCAGATGCACTAGCCTCTAGCATCCAAGCTAAACCAGATACCCTGGAAGGTGACAGCTGTGCTGTGCAATGGGGCCAGCGCAGGGTCAGTGCAGAGATGACGCCCTTCCTGCCGCTTGGTCTGATGCACCTCACACTCGCTCACTGCTTCCACTCCTCTAATGCCCATGTTAGAAGAAGAGCCAGAGCCAACAGCACTCTGAGGGGTCTCTGCTCCCCCACTTCTATCTTTCCAAGATAGGCCCTGCAGGCCAAGGAGGGGAGGGCCACGCGCCTGAGTGTGCACAATCACCAGCTTGTCTCAGGAGACAAAGGCCAGGCCCTGGCCTTGGCAGTCAGCTGCCCAGATGGAATGACAGATCGCAGAGTTGCTGAATTTAGGGTTTTAACAAAGGTTAGTGCCACAATAGCTGAGATTCTTAGAATCTCTAGAATTCAGGGTAACAACATTACAACTGCAGACATGGAGAATCTCCGTTTCATAGAACAGTAACAACAGCACGCTGGAACACGGAAGCACGTGGAGGTTCGGAATCACGTAACTTAGATATAGAGGGTATAGAACCTCAGATTCCTACAAATGACAAAATTCAGAGCAATCTAGTGTCAGAGCCATCGAGTGCGAGAAGCCTCACTTCCCAGGATCACACGCTACAGCCACACAATCGAAAAACTCTGGGACTCCACATCAGACAGTGTTACAAGTAGGAACTTCTGGAAAGTTCATTTCTGAGTCTCACAGAACCTTGGGACCTTGTGGTTCCAGGACCTCAGCAGCGCAGCCGTAGTTTTGCACATGTGCAACATCTTCCCTGCCCCCACCTGAGCATCACGCCGTCTCAGGCCACGGAGGCTGAGGCTGGGGATTCTGCGTGTGAGCATCACCTGTCGAGGTGAAACATGCCTGTCGGCAGGCCCACCTGGATCTACAGAATCAAAATTTCCAGTACCAATAAAACCCAAAACAACAAAAACTACTCCCTTCCCCAAGATAATTCCAATGTAAAGGCCCACTTGAGAGTCACTAAGTCACTGATCTTGTCTAACCTCTCTCCATATTACAGATGGGGAAACAGAGACCGCAAATAACTGGTGGACACAGAGGTGGTCTCCAGCCTCTGCATCAAGCTCAGGCTCCCCTGGCACCTGCTTGCTTCCTCTGCCTGGATCCCTTCAGTTCAGGGGTCCTATATCTAACTTACGGCATCTGGGTCGGGGCACCAACGTGTTCCTGGTGGTCTTGGGCCCCAAGCAGGCCAGAACAGAGAGACACTGAGTGTACTGCTGGGCTCACAAAGCCAGCCTCCTCCACCCCTACGCATATGCCCAAAGCCCTCCAGGTCACTTCATGGGAGAGCTGCAAAGGTCAATCAAGGTCAATCCCCAGCCTCCAGGGAGGCCTATAATGAAAAGAGGCCCAAGTTACAGAGTCAAAAGCCGGGGGGTCCTCACTGTCACTAGCTTGAGATGTGGTCTCAGACCAGTCACTCTAGGTCCAAATGGTCCCAAGAATCCCTTCTCACTCAGTCTCTTGGCCTCATGGAAGCCCTCGGGGTCCTTTGCTGGTTTGTTACTGATCCATTAGGAAGCCGCTTTTTATGTCTAACCCAATCATTACAACTGCAGTTTTAGCCCTTGGCCCTCCTGCATGAAGATGGAGACTACCTGGGCACAAACACCTTTGGCATACTCAGAGGAATCCCCCAGCACTCCTGTGCTCTGGCTGAGGGTGCCCCGCATCCTCACCCCTAGCCCAGGTCCGGCTGCCTTGCAGACTCAGGTAGGAACTGCACTTCTGAACAAATTGGGTCTCATAGGGGCTGTAGCTGGGGTGACAGAGGCCACTGGGGTCTCTGCCCAATTCAATTTTGTCTAATACACTTGCAGTTCCTAAGCAGCCTAGCAGGGCAGGGTCTGGCCTGGTATCCGCCCACAAGAGGAGAATTTCCATCCAGAAACTCCTATTAGGCTCTGAAAAGAAGGCCCGAGAGGCAACCTCTAGAATGGGGAAATGGGAGCCTGTGTAGTCCTAGACCAGTGTCTTTCAAACTTCAGTGTGCCCATGAGTGACCTGGAGAGCTTGCGAAATGCAGATGCTGAGCAGGTCTGGGGTGGGACCCGAGGTTCTGCATTTCCAGTGCTGCTGCTGGTCTGTAGACTACAGCTTTGGGCAAGCCTCTAGATGGTCATAAACAATCTTTTTGTTCCTAAGGACCCCTTACTCTTGTTCAGCTTGCCTTGCAACTTGTTTGCAGCTCTGTTAGCTCATGAGACCTTCATAGCCATAGGGGACAGGCTGAATGGGATTGCTGGATCCACTACACAGAAGGAAAAACCAAGGTAGAGCCAAGGAAAGGGGCACCCACCTGGCCACATTCCATCCTCTCAGCGCCTCCCTTGGGGCCGGTTAGAACCAAACACCCTGGCAATAAGTAGCCTCACCCAGTGACTACCTGTCTTGACTCCCACTCAGCTATGTGGGCTGTGGCCTCCCAGAGGTCTCCAGAAGGCCCTCAGAGAACTGTTCCTCCCTCCTGTCCTGGCTCCCTGTGACCTGAGCTGGTGAGATGAGCTGAGGAGATTAGAAATTAGCCAGCCATAGAGCCAAGCTCATTGGGTTCAAATCCTAGCCACACCCCTGGTTCTTGGGCCCTGTGTGACCCTGGGCAAACCCCTGATGTCTCTGAGGATGTTGAAGATACGCAAGGCCGCGGCACCATCCCTGGTGCACAGAGGATGCGCAGTCAATGTTAGCTGCCTACCTCCTGCTCCTTCCCCATGTCCAGCTGAGTCTTGTTCATTTCTTCCTTTTTCCCTTTCTCACATGAGGCAGCACGGCCTCTGAAGCAAGACTGCCTGGGAATGCAGCCAAGTGGTATGATCTGGGCAAGTCACTTACGTCCTCTATGCCTCAGTTCCCTCCTCCTTGCGCTGAGGATGACAACAGTGCCCAGCAGACAGGAGTCAACACAGAGACACTCCCTGTGAGCGTCAGTACTGTACTCTCCTTTCCTTTTTCCAGAGTGTGCACGCACTCACCAGAGAGAATAAGAAAGAGAAAGCACCCCTTACCAGGAAGTGGCCATGTCACAGTTCTTTTGCTTGACTTCTCCATCCCGTCAGGATTTGGGACACAAAAGCATACATGACTGGCATGCTTTTCAAGCCACTAGGGCTGGGAGTCTCACTGCGGTCACCCATGAGGGTCTGGCTCCTACACACAGTGCTCTAACCACTGTGCTGCTGCGCTCAGTATCACCTCCATTAAGACTGGGTCCCAGTTCCGCAGTGGGCAGCAAGGCAGAAGCTGGGAACTCAGCTTTGAAGCATACCAATGGCTCACACTTACTGGCTACTCACTAGGTGCCAGGCTCTGTGCTAAGTGACTTCCTGGCCACTCTGCTTCCCCCAGGAGTCACAGTCAATAGAGAATACAAAATACTAAGCCAGCTGTGCAGGGCGGCGTGGTTGAGACATGGAGCGAGCTCAGAGGCCTGTAGGATGAGGGGTGTAAGGCCCTGTTTGAGCTTCACACTCCCCAGCAAGGAGCCAGGGAGCTTGGGCCTCTATTGGGTTTATATCCCTTGCCATCATGCTCACTGCCTTGAGGACACTCCTTTATCACCATCACCCAAATCTGTATAATGAGAGATGCCTGTCTCCCATATATAGCCAGAGGAGAGGCTGGGGTGCACACTTTCTCCTGCAGCCTGAGTTCTGTCTGGGTCTGAGCACGGCAGGTACACAGTTTATAAGGATCCTGGTCTGCTCTTACGAAAGGCTGGGCCCTGGGGTCAGACTGACCTGGCTGGATCCTAACCAGCTGTGGATCATGGGTAAGTTACTTAAGCCCCAACCCCCGTGCTACTCTGTGACTAAAGAAAAGAAGGAAGGTTAGGAGGGAGAGATAAAGAGAGGGAAGAGGGTGGGCAGATGGGCCACAGAGAACATCCAGGCTGGTGTGAGACTCCAAGGAGTAAATGAGATGAAGGTGCTCTGTAAGCTGGGCATGAGGGAGGTCTACTTATCCCAGGTCCTCAGCCCCACTCCACATGTTTTTTCCC
>NW_006159929.1:3294908-3316126 GCF_000334495.1 Tupaia belangeri chinensis
TGCGGTCAACTACATGGGGGTCCAGCAACATAGCCATTATGCCAACTGCTGGTCTTGGGGAGTCCAATCTTAAAGGCAGGCCAGGTCATTGGTGCCAAGTCCTCTGACCCAGTCACTGGGCCGTTTGCCTTGCCCAAAGTGGGCCACCTGCCACTCCAGACAAAGCCTAAGAGCAGGACCGACTCAAAGCAGGCTCCATCCCAGGTGGCCAGGTAGGAAGGGGAAATCCTTCCATCATAAATATGTGTGCCTCCAAGACTTCAGAGCAGCCCACCTGCCCCAGAGACCCACACACCCTCACCCGCTATCTCCTACTAATCATTTCGGTAAATATGGCTGCTCGCCAGGCAGTGGAGAAAGCAGTACAACTTCCCAGTGTGCAGGGCCTGTTTGCCTGCCTGATGATAGCCTGTGGATGTCACAGAAGGCCTCAGAGATGGGCATCAGGGCTGATCCTTCTTCATGCACACAGGTGCAGCGGCTCAAGGGTGAGGTGACTTGGCCAAAGTCGAACAGCTACTGAGGGACAGGGCTGGGATAAACACTTGGGCGTTCTGACTGCAAAACCTGCTCCCAATGCCAGCCAAACAGACACACACTATTCTAACCCATTCTCTGTTGCTTAAAAGCCAAGTGTGGTTTATAAGAATAGAGGTTTATTTAGCTCATGGGTTTAGAGGTCAAAAGTCAAGTGGCTGCATCTCCAAGGGTCTGCTTACAGGTGGGTTACATGGCAGAGGGCATGACATGGTAAGACAGAGTAAGCACGCAAATGTCTGTGCTACTGTCTCTGTTTTGGTCTCCTTATAAAGCTACCAGGAGTCAATCATCTCCCAAAGGCTCCACCTCTTTTTTTCCCATTTTATTATTATTTCTTTAAACATTTGATCGCTATACATTATTTGGCTTGTGAAGAGAATTTATTCAACATGAAATATGCCTCAGACCAGCCCAGTTAAGAATATTATACACATTATCATCAATAGGTAATAAGCCATTTCTGTGTCCCACAAATGCCTTGCCTCTCTATTTTTTTCCGTAATTTTTCCTTCCCTATACTCTTCCCCTCTCCCACCTTCCCTCCAAACTGTCTCCAGGGTCCATAACTATTTTCACTGCTTTTGTGTCCTCCAATCTTTCAATCTCTACTACAGAGTGGGGACAGTTGGTATGTATTAAGTGGAGACATACAATGTCTCTTTTTCATAGCCTGGCTTGCCTCACTCAAGAATAAATCTTTCATATTTAACCACTTTTTTATCAAATGCCACGGTCTTGTTGTTTTTTATGGCTGAATAGTATTCCACAGAGAATATATGCCACACTTTTTTAATCCATTCATCTGTTTGTGGGACATTTGGGTTGGTTCTGTGCCTTAGCAATCATGAATAATGCTGCAATAAACATTGACATGCAAGCGCTTTTCTGAGTGAGCATTTCCCTACCCTTTGGGTAGATACCCAGGAGTGGAATTGCTGGATTATATGGTAGTTCTATTTGTAGGTCTTTGAGGAACCTCCATATTGTTCTCCACAGTGGCTGAACCAGTTTACATTCCCACCAGCAGTATAAGAGAGGTCCTCTTTCACCACAACCCCACCAATACTTATCATTTTTTGTCTTTTAATCTTCACTATACTGACAGGGGTTAGATGGTATCTTATTGTGGTTTTAATCTGCATCTACTGTATGATGAGGGATGTTGAAGGTTTCACCTCTTAATGCCATAATCAGATGAAGTATCCTATAACTTCACAATAGGAACCAAGTTTCAACACACACGTTTTGGGAGGGACCCTTGGAAGTAGGAGAGGCTAGGGCCAGGCTCAGCCTCAGACTAGGCAGGGCTCAGGAAGACAGGAGGAGTAAGACCAGAGAACACAGAAGAACACAGGGTGCTCCATGGAAGAGGACACATTTGGGCTGGGTCTAGAGGAGAAATGGAGAATAGATTATTGGCTGAGGCCACAGCATACTCTGAGTCCTGGGGCAGGAGAAGGCTCTGTAGAGCTCAAAGGGCTGACAGCTGGAGACTACCTACTCAGGCCACACTGCAGGAACCAGGCAGGGCACCACAATGTCCATAGAGTGAGGAGGAGCCCCCTGCCCCCCAGGAACTAGAAGGGGAGGCAGGAAAGTGAGAAACTTCTAAGAGCCTCAGAGCCAGGTCCTGGGGTATGGGCGCTGGTCATGGAAAGTGGGGATCAGAGAAGAGAGCCCATGGCCTGGGTTGGAAAAGACTCCCCGAGGGAGGTGGGTTCAAGCTGGGCTCTGAGGAGGGCTGGGAAGGAAGGGGTTAGGAACAGGCACAGTAGGCTAGGGGCACAGCGTGAGCAAAGGCATGGGGATGGAGAGCCCCAGGTGTGCGTGTACACCTGTGTATGTGTGCACATTGGTATGGCTCAATGGCTGTGGCAGTGAGGCAGGGAAAAGGAGGAGGTGGGGGTTCAGGGCCTTCTGTAACCCAGGCATCCCCAGCTGCTTCTCATCTGCCTCACACACTGAGCTCAGGAGTCTCACCTTACAGAGGCCAGGAAAGGTCCAGGAGGCCCCATGGCCTACCTAGCAATAGCAGTAGTGACAGCAGCCATTTACCCAGTGCCCGTGGGATGCCAAGCACTGAATCCACAGCTTCACCATACCTTCCTCATAACAACCCTGCAAGGTAGGTGAACCCATTTCACAGCTGCCTGGGTAAGTGTACAGTGTGGTCAAGACCACACAGCTGGAAAGGGCAGATGCAATGTCTGAGTCTAACTCAGTGGCCACCCTGGACTCTCCTATCCTCACTGATGTTGAGGGGATGGAGAGATGACCTCACCAGAACCTCTCATGGGGTCGGCAGAGCCAGCTCCACCCTAAGCTACTCCGAGATGAAAATAAGCCATGTGTGGGGACAGTAGATGGCATGCTGGTTAAGGTGCTGGCTCCCCACATGGCTGATCATGGTTCAAGTCCCAGATACAGCGGCTTGAAAATCATGCCTGGCACGTGTGTGTGTGTGTGTGTGTGTGTGTGTGTGACCAAAATCTTGAGGAAGAAGGGAGGAAAAGGAATTGCAGTGTGACCATCCTCCCTTGGGGGTTATTGCTCACTTTTCCACTCTATCTCTCACTGGTGAACACATGTGTCCTATGGCAAAAACAAAACAAAACAAACCTAAATAAGATAAATAAGTAAATAAATCAAGTAAGCCATGTGAAAGGAACAGGCCAACAGCCTGACATACTGGAGGCCCTCACATGGAGTGAGGAAAGGAGTGAGTCCTTCCAGTATTTGGAGGAGGATAGTCTCCTCCAGGCTTGGGAAACAGGAAAAATCAGAGAAGACCACCTGGACAAGGGACCAATTCAGCCCAAGGATGTAACTTCTTTGCTCCAGAGCTCATTCACCAGGCCTTGCAAATAAGTCAAGCTCCAAGTCAGGTCCTAGGTTTCAGGCTCTGCCAATATCCCTGTCCCTCAGGGCCCAGGGACGGGGGATTGACCATTGACATAGGTAAGGCTAGTGACACAGTGAAATTCCTGGCGGCTCCTAATCACTGTCTGTGATCCTTTTAAAAAGAGAACTGGTAGCTGAGGATGTGAAACTGACCCTCCTAGGCTCTTTCCTGGCAGGCCAAGATAGCAGGAAGGATGTCAAAGTGGCTGCCCCGTGAACCCCTACGCCCCACCCCTCCATTCCGCACCCCACCCCAAGAGCTACTCTCACTTGTCTGCCAAGGTGAGCAGTTGGTGAGTTCACCCCTCTGTCTGGACCAGAGGGGAGTTGACAGCACTAGATACCTTCCAGCCATGCCCTGTCACTCCTCTGCCCAGAGGATCCATCTTGGCAAAATAGAGCCTCCAGAATCCAGACCTTGAAGCCAACCATAGTGACCAAAGTAATCAGGGCCTCCCCTGGCCCTCCCTAGCCTTCTGAGAAAACACAGCTCCATTGCCAGGCCTCCCTGCAGTCCAGCCCAGAGGCAACCGCCTTTCAGAGGATGAGGGTGAGAGGGAGGACTAGAGCCTCCCTGTAGGTCCTCCCAGGCAGAAGAAGCACTGTTGTAGACTGCTGGGACTTCTCCCAGTCTGACACAGCTGCACTGGGGTGAAATAAAAGTGCCAACTGCAGTTCAAGCCCTGAGTCTAGTGACTTGAAAAATCACGCCAGATGCATGTGCATGCATGCCCATTATCCCTAGAGAATTGAGGAAAAGGGATTGCGGCATGGCCATCCTCCCTGGGGGGGTGATTTCTAACTTTCCCCCTCTCTCTCTGTCCCTTCTCTCTGGTAAGCGAATGCACCCTATGGCAGATAAATACATACATACATACATACATACATACATACATACAAAAATAAGTAGCTAGCTAGCTAGGGGACCAGCAGATGGCGAAATGGCTAACTTGATGGACTCCCATGTAGTTGACCACAGTTCGAGTCCTGGACATGGTGGCTTAAATTCACGTTGGGCACATGTGCATGTGTTCTTAAGATCCCAAGAAGAGAATGAAAGAGAAGGGATTGCGGCATGGCATCCCCCAGGGGATGATTTCTTCCCTTCTGTCTCTGTCTTCCTGGCGAGCGCATATGCCCAATAGCAAAAACCTTTAAAAAAAAAAAAAAAACAATAAAAAAAAGCCTAGCTAGCCGTGATGGTGAAATTAGTAAAGCCAGTGGCATGCTTCAGTGTTTCAAGGTAGGATTTGTCAGTGTCTTCATTTTACAGAGGAGGAAACTGAGGCCTAGAAAGATTGGGTTAATTTTCCCAAAGACACCCAGCCACTAACAGGCAGCGCCGAGGGTTGAGCCCAGGCAGGCTGGTTTCAGGGGCTGCTGTACTGCAGGGAAGAGCCTGGGAGGGCAGCCAGGGAAAACGTGGCCATGACACTAGGTTTGGGGTTCAACTCTCATGTCAGTTCCTAGCCAAAGCCCCGATGCCGAACAGCAGCAAAACACCCCCTCCATGCCCATCCCAGCTAAAGGCTAAGGACGTGCCAGTTCTGTGCCAAGCACCCAGCCCCACAGTCCCAGTCCCTCAGCCCATCAGCAGCAGAAGTCCCAAAGGAAGCCCCTGCAGTGGTACCTACAGCCACCTGCCCAGGGCCAGCCCTCTGTGGTGGAATCCAGAAGCGCAGCTGGCTTTCGTCCTCCCTCCCTCTCTCCGCCTCTCTTAGCTTGCTTCTATACATTCTATAATGAGTCCAGGGTGGCAGTGTGACACTGTCTTTCTAACATAAAAAGGGCTCCTTGCCGGTGTATTATCTTTCTGCTCTCTCTCCCTTCTCCTTTCCCTTCTTCACTGGATTTTTTTTTTTTTTTTTAAGAACAGGCAGTCTTGGCCTGGGTACTGTGAGAAAACTTGTTGCCCTGGTACGTTGACGGATTCAAACTAATCAATGGTGTTCGACCTTTTCCAACTGAGAATCGCACCTTCGCGTGCATCCTAACACATGAGTTAGAAATGCGTGAGTTTTCCCCGGTGGCCTCTAACTAGCCTACTATGCCCCCATCCTCTTCTCCTCATGCCACTCAGCTCTGGGGCTCTGAGGAAACACATATAGTCCTGGCCCAAGGTTCTGCAAGAGGAATCCTGTGTATCCTCAGTCTCTCTCTGCCTTGCCCGTCCAGACCCTTCCAGTCACTGTGGCCCCAGAAGACACCAGACCCACAGTGAGGTCAGGACTGTTATGAAGGAATAGGAACCCCAGGTGAGTCAGACATGGCCGGGGCCACAGGCCTGCATGCCAACTTCAGATACGCCACAACCCTCAGGGTTGCTCTGCTCTGGCCTGGGGAGGGGTGCAAAGTCTGCAGATACCGAGGCAGGGCAGAAGGGGACCTGGGCCAGTCCCCTGGTCTCCTGCCCCTCCCCAGCAAGACCCTGAAACTATTCACATCTTGCCTCTAAGGTTTCTGCTGCTCTAGGCTTCTACTCTCCCTGCTCTATTTTTCTTCTTCTTTTGCAATCTCCAAGAAACCCGAGCTGCCAGATGGGTGGGGGTGATGATTGTTTTCTGTCTGACATCTGGGTTGCATTAGCAGCCCTGGGCATGCTGACTCAGGAACAGCAGCTCCCTGGGCTCAGGCCCTTCCTAGACCTCTCGTGGCGCCTGGTTCTTGGCTAGACCCAGGAGGCACAGGTGACCACAGCCCTCAGACCTCCCTCCAAGGACTAACCAGTTCTCCCCACCAAGAATGCCTTGGGAGAGGTGGGGGTGAAGGGCTTAGAGATTCCCACTCCCAGGTCAGCGCCGGCAGGGTGGCTGGCAGGCTGTGTGCGGATGGGCCTGACCGACGTGAAGGGCAGGGGGAGAGCAGAGGGAAAGGATCTGGGTCTTTGGTATACTCCTCCACCCCACCCAGCCTCCATTCCTACAGAGGTGCCGAGCGTGTCATCAAGGCAGGGAGCCCTGCATCGACCCCAAATGACAAATGAGGAAAGGTAGTCCAGAGAAGTTTAGCAACGTGCCCAAGGTTACACAGCAGCTAAACGGCAGAGAGAGAACTTGAACTCTGGTGCTAGGATCATAAAATCAAAGCTGTTTCGTTTGACCTCAAGAGGAACTTCCCTCACCATGTCAGGGTCTCTACCCTTGGCAGGTGGACCTTCAACCTTGTCTGAACTTCAGGAGAAAGGTGGTATCTGGTTTTCATGTCCTCTCCTCAGAGATGACCACGTGGCTAACCCACCTAAAGCCATCCCTGATGCTCTCCTGGGTCATGCCATTCCTTTCATGAACGCTTTGTAAACCCCTTCCATCATAAAAAAATTGTGAAAAAATAATATTTCTTGATTTCTTGATACAAAGACAAATGTTCAAGCAGGATTCCTAATTCCTATTAGATTTATTTTCTCTTCTGTTTTTTAAAATAAATAAAAATGGGAGCATTTCTGTGGTCCCCTAAAGTTTTGTGAGCCCTGGGCACTTTCTGGATCTCATGGAGAAGTCAGGCTGGCCTGTGCATCAGAGCACCCTCGTCTGTTCCTCATCTAGTCTGACACTTCCTTATTTTCTTACTGACTTACACTTGCTGTCTGACTTCACTAACTGGAATATAAGCTTCAAGAGAACAGGAACCTTGCCCGTTTTGCTCACTATGGCATTTTCAAATGCCTACTATGTGTTTGGCACAGTAGGTGTTCAAGAGATATTTGTAGAATGAATAAATGAAGGAGAGCCTACCTTTCCATTTAGGGGTATTGCTAGCCCAGTTGGTGGTCGTCAATCTGCCTAGGTGGCCACTGTGAAGACATGGCAGTCCTCCTTGATGCCTCCCGTCACTGGGCACCTCCTTCAGACACTGCTTTCTCCTGGGCTCCAGAGTCTGTCCCCTCACCTCCAACGTCTGCTGGCCCTGGCCTTGTATCTGGAATTATCACCTCCTGTGCAGGCCCCTGGGCTGCTTCCCTCAGCAGTCTCACTCTGTGCAGCTCAGCATCCAGTCAGCCACTAGCATAATCTTTCAAAATGCCACTCCAAGCATGTCACCTAAAACTCTTGGATGGCTTCTCCCTGCCCTCCAGATAAAGTCCAAATTTGCACAGCCTGGCACGCGTGCCCTTCACCACCTGTTCTAACCACCCTTCCTGCTCCTCCCCTGAGGAGTGCCAGCTGTGCCAAGGGCTCGCAGTGCCCAGAGAGCATATTCCTATTATTCACATGCTCTCTTGGAAGGCTTCCCCAGCCCAGATCCAACCTCCTTCCAAGGCAGAGCTGGTTCCTCATGGCAAACCTCAACTGCAGCCCTGCTAACAGAACGGCCACACTGAGGGCAGGAGCAGGGCCTAACCTAGCACAAGCCTGACACACGAGGCAGGTTTGGTGATGGAAGCATGTCCTGGGCAGTCCTGGACAAACTGTGTGTCCTCGGCCACAGGTGGAGACCATGCTAAAACCCACAACTACATACCCATGCAGGAACATGCAGTTGGCTCCCAGCAAGATGCTGCTGCTCAGGTCCTCACCGTCCTGCTGCATCCGGGTGCAGAAGGCAACAGATGTACCAGCGAGCCTCCCCCGCAGTCAGTGGGGTTTCTGCTGTTTCTGAACACACCTTTGTTCCTTTTTCTTTCCAGTAACCCACGTTTTTAAAAAAACCTTGACTTTCTGGGGATGACAGTGGAGAACAAAGTCTGGATGCTAAGGGCAATGGCAGGGCATGCTTGAAAAAGCATGGGCTCTAGAATCATGACCCAAGTTACAATTCCAGTTTTGGTATCCACTAGCTCTGTGACCTCGGGCAAGCCACATAACTTCTCGGAGTCTTGGTTTTATTGTCTCACAAGAGGAGATCACGCCAGTACCTACGTGAGAGAGCTGTTGAGAGAATTAAATGAGCTAATGCTTACAACATGCAAGAATTCAGTGGGAAACTCCATACTTAGAGCTACTGTCACTGTTGCTGTCATTACCCTAGGGCTAATGGTTGACACACAGTGTGGGGATAGGAGGGGCTGGTTTTTCAAGAACCAAGTGGTAGATACTCTTTGCTCTTAAACTTTCTTGGGCCAACACTGACATTGGTTAGAGATGGACTCTGGCTCAGGCATAGCCTGGTGAGCCTTCACCCCACAAGGAGGGGCTGCCCTTCAGTGACATTCAGAGTTAGTCTCCAGCACCTTTCACCTCTGCCTTAGGGACTCCCAGTCTTCCCAAAGTGCCCAGTCCCCTTCACACTATTCTTGAGACATGTGAGAAGCCCTATCAGTCTGATAAGCTGAGATCTGGACACCTTTATTCCACTTAAGTTTGGAAAAGAATCATATATAACAGTTACCAACCCCTAGCCCCTGTGCCTCACCACAGGGCCACTGGCAGTGAGGTCTCTCATCTCATTTTCACTGCTGCCTTCTTTACGGCTTCCTGGGGTTCTATGGGCAGCTTCAGAACCTAGTCAAGGCTGAACTAAGGCTCTGCACATTCTACCCCTGGTTACACCACTAAAGGTTCAGCTTTCAATTAAAAAATCATTACACAGGAGAGGAGATAAAGGAGCAGAAAGAAAATTTGAAAAAATAATGGCTGAGGGACCAGCAGTTAGCATAATGGCTATGTCGCTGGACTCCCATGTAGTTGACTATGGTTCGAGTCCCAGACCCAGTGGCTTAAACTCATGCCGGGCGTGTGTGCGTGTATGCCCAAGATCTTGTGAGGAGAAAGGAAGAGAAGGGATTGTGGCGTGGCCATCCCCCATGGGGGGTGATTTCTCGCTTTCTGTCTCTCTGTCTCTCTCTGTCTTTCTGGCGAGTGCACGCGCCCTATAGCAAAAACCTCTCCCCCAAAAAAGAAAAAAAGAGAATGGCTGAAAATGCTCCAGATCCAATGAAAACCAAGCAGCTCAACAAATTACAAGCAGGTAAATAAGAAGAGATCCATGAACAGCCACAGCATAGCCAAATCATTGGAAGTGAAAACCAGGAAAGAAGAGAGTTATATAAGAGCAATATTTCCATATCTCATTGAAACTGAGTACATGTGAATCTGAAGCAGGTTCTGGTAAATTAGTGAATGAAATAAACTCTAGAGTAACTACTAAAGAATTCAAAAGGTATAGTGAAAAAATGATTAAAGAAATTTAAATGTTACATTAGAAAAGTAAAATTAAAAAAAAGCAATAAAGAGGGCTAGTTCTGTGGTGCAGCAGTAATGTGCCACTCAAGACAAGCCAGATCATACAGGGCAACTACAACTTGTATTCCTTGCTGGTTAGCCTAAAACAACCAGGGCATGCACGCGAGTACCTAAGATCCACAGGTTGGAAGACAGGAGTAAGTATGAACAGACCACATGGGGGGTTCTCATCTCTCTTTCTCTCTCACTCACATGAGTATGCACATATTCTACCATGAATAAAGAAAAAAATCTTATAAAAATAAAGAAGGAATAGAGAAACAAAAAGACGTAAGAAACTTAGAAAACAAAAAATGAATGTCAGATCTAAATCCAACTACATCAATAATAGCATTAAATGTGAATGGGTTAAACAATCTGATCAAAAGGCAAAGATTTTCAGGTCAGACAATAAAAAACAAAATCCAACTACATGCTGTCATAGAAGACAAAATTTAGGTTCAAGGTTGTGTATATTGAAAATAAGAGAATGTAAACAGCAACCATTAGAAAGTTGGCTACCCTAATATAAAAAAAAAAAAAAAAAAAAAAAGCAGACTTTAAAACAAAAAAATAGAGCCAGCTCCACGGTGTGGTAGTTAGGGTAGCCAGATCTCATATGTCCAACTCAATGGTTCATATCTGGATGTAGCAGTTTGATAATCATGCTAGACTCATTTGTGAACCTGTCCAAAATTCTAAAAGGAAGAAGAGAAGAAATTGCAGACTGACCATTCACCACAAGGGTGCTTTCTCCTCTACTTCTCTTTGTCTCTCTCTGGGGAGCACATGTTCCTTCTATTTAAAAAAAAAATGTCCCTATACCAAGAGATAAAGACATTTTGTATGATAAAGAACCAATTTCAGCACCTTTCATCCCTTTGCCTTAGGGGTTCCCAGGACAATTTATCAATGATAAACATAGGTGCACCAATAACAAAGCACCAAAATACATGAAGCAAAAACTGACAGAATTGAAGAAAAGATGGATAATTCAACAATGATAGTTGGAGACTTCAATATCTGCATGTAAAATAATGGATAAAAGAACTAGGCAGAATATCAACAAGGCAACAGAAAGCATAAACAACATTATAAATCAACTAGACCTAGCAGACATCTATAAAACATTCAACCAAACAACAGCAGAATACAGTCTTCTCAAGTACATGTAAACATTCTCCATGGTAGTCCATACACTAGACTCTGAAAAACACAGTAAATTTAAAAGGACTTAAATAACAAAAAGAATGTTATCTGACCACATGGAATAAAGTTAAAACCATTAAAAGATGTTTGGGAAAATCATAACATGCGAATATTAAACAACACACTCCTAAATAGCCAATGGGTCAAAGAGGAAATCACAAGGGAAATAAGAAAATACCCTCTGATAAATGAAAATAGGACATAACATACCAAAAACTATGAGATCCAACTCATGAAGGAAATTCTTGGCTGTAAACAACTAAATTTTAAAAGAAAAGAAGGGGGCCAGACAGTGGTATGGTGGTTAAGGCAGCTGGATCCCACAGGGCCAACTATATGGTTTGAATCCCAGACTCAGTGGCTTGAAAAACAAGTCAGCTCTGTGTGTGTGTATGCCCAAAATGCAGAGTGGAAAATGGAGAAAAGATTGTAGTATGGTCATCCGCCCTTGGGGACAATTTCTTATTTTCTCTCTCTGTCTCTGTCTCTTCAGTGAATGCACGTGCCCTATAGCAATTGAAAGGAAAAAAAAGAAAAAAAGAAAGAAGGATGTAAATTCAGTAACCTAACCTCCAACCTCAAAAAAACAGAAAAAGAAGAGCAAACTAAACCTACAGCAAGCTAGCGGAAGGAAATAATAAAGATTAAAGTGGAGAACTGAAAGCAGGGACTCGAGATATTTATAAACTCATGCTCATAGCAGCAACAGTCACAACAGCCAAAAGGTGAAAGCAACCCAGCCGTCCACTGAAAGATGACTGGACAAGCAAAATGTGGTAGATACATACAAAAGAATATTATTCAGCCTTAAAAAGGAAGAGAATTCTGACACATGTTGTAACATGGAAGAACCACAAGGACATAATGCTAAGTGCAAAAAGCCAGTCACAAAAGAACAAATACTGTATGATTCCAGTTACATGAGGCAAGTGTAGCTGAGTTTATAAAGACAGAAAGTAGATAGGACCAGCAGTTAGTGTAATGGCTATGTTGCTGGACTCCCATGTAGTCCACCGCGGTTCGAGTCCCGGACCCAGTGGCTTAAACTCATGCCAGGTGCATGTGCGTGCATGGCCAAGATCCGGAGAGGAGAATGGAGAAGGGATTGCTGCGTGGCCATCCCCCCTGGGGGGTGATTTCTCGCTTTCTGTTTCTCTCTCTGACTCTTTCTGTCTTTCTGGTGAGCACATGTGCCCTATAGCAAAAACCTCCCCCCCCCCCAAAAAAAAAAGACAGAAAGTAGATAGAAAGGTGGTTGTCAGAGGTGGGAGGTAAGGGGAGTTATTGTTTAACGGGAACAAAGTTTCAGTTTTGTGAGATGAAAAGAGTTCTGTGGATGGTGGTGATAGTTGTACAGCAAGGTCAATGTGTATAATGCCAGTGAACTACACGGTTGAAAACTATTAAGCTGAGGGACCAGCAGTTGGCGTAATGGCTGCTGTCGCTGGACTCCCATGTAGTTGACTACAGTTTGAGACACGGACACAGTGGCTTAAACTCATGCCGGGCACGTATGCGTGCGTGCTCAAGATCCTGAAAGGAGAATGGAGGAGAAGGAAGGAGAAGGGATTGCGGTGTGGCCTTCCCCTCTGGGGGGTAATTTCTCGCTTTCTGTCTCTGTCTTTCTGGCAAGCGCACGTGCCCTATAGTATAAAACCTCTCAAAAAAATTTTTTTTAAGAAAATTATTAAGCTGATAAATTTTATATTCTTTACAGAATTTTAAAAAGATTAACATGAAAAATAATGAAGTAGAAAATAGAAAAAAGTCAACTAAACCAAAAACTGGTTCTTTGATTTTTGGACTGCTGGGTCCAGGACTTAAACTGCGGTTGGCAATGTGAAAGTCTGGGGCTTCAACCACCATGCCACCTGCTGTCTCCCAAACACTGGTTCTTTGAACATTCCAACAAATTAATAAACCTTTAGCTAGACTGACCAACAACAACAAAAAAGACTCAAATTCTTGAGAGAAGACCCAAAAATCAGAAATGCAAGAGCTAGTATTTCCAACCTTATAGAAATAAAAAGGGTAATAAGAGAATACTATGAACAACTGGGTGACAATAAATTAGATACATAAAATGAAATGGGCCTGGGGATAAGATGACAGCACAGCAATAAAGCCACACTTTGAGGCTGACCCACAAAGGAGGGTTCTGGGTTCATATCCAGAAACCTCCCTGAACATACCAGGTGCATGCATGCCCATGATCTGGGGCTGGCTGGGGGTGGATCACGGCGTGAAGACCCTGTTGGGGATGATCATCTCTCTGTCTCTCTAGTTTATGGAAGAAATAAACTTTTTTTAAAAAAAGTAAATGGATGCATTCCTAGAAAGACATTAACTATGATAACCAGCTCAAGAAACAATAAAATAACAATAACAATAAAAGAGATTGGGGCTGGCTCTGTGGCCTCATGGTTAAGGCAGCCAGATTCCACACAGCCACCCACGCAGCTTGAGTCCAGGACACAGCAGCTTGAGAAACATGCTGAGTGCATGTGCATTCAAGCCCAAAATCCCAGAAGAAGGGAGATATGGAGGGGAAGAGATTGCAACACAACCATCTTTTTCCTCTCCTTCTATTTCTCTCTCTCTGGAGTGCACACAAACTCTAGCTACAACAACAAAAAAATAAAGAGATTGAATTAGAATAAAAATTAGAATAAAAATCTACCTACCAAAGAAAGTCCAGGCTTAGAGGGCTTCATAGGTAAATTCTACCAAACATCTAAACAAGAGTTAATACTAATTCTTCACAAACTCTTCCAGAAAATAAAACAGAACAAAATACTTCCAAGATCATAGGGATCAATACATGCTACAACGCAGATGAACCTTGGAAGCATTATGTCAAGTGAAAGAAGCCAGTCATAAGACATCACATAATATATTATTCCATTTATATGAAATGTCCAGAGTAGGCACTAGACTCCTGTATAACTGATTGTGGTTCTAGTCCTGCACCTGGGGCTTGAAAATCATGCCAGGCATGTGTGTATGCATGCCTAAAATCCCAGGAAGAGAAGGGATTATGGCATGGCCATCCCCTCTAGGGGCTGACTTCTCACTTTCCCTCTCTATGTCTATCTTGCTCCAAAGAGCACGCACATACCCTATGGCAAAAATCTTAGAAAACATCTTTTATAAAGAGTAAGAAGTTACTTTTTGAGGGATGGAATTGTTCTTTACATGAGTGTGATGATGGCTGCAAAACTCTGTAATACCAAAAAACCACTGAATTTAAATGAGTGAATTATATGGTGAGTGAATTATATGGTAAGTGAATTATGTCTTATTGAAACTATTACCAAGAAAGAAAATAAAAGCATTCTACTTTGAAATAGTACATATGCTGAGCTCCTATATAGTTCATTTGAAACACAGAAGTCCTTCAATGGTACTCTGGCTGGCAGCAAGGGGTCAGATAGCAAGGGGTCCAAAGACGAGTCTAGCCCAGCACTTGCCCCTGGAGCTTGTGGTCAGGAGCAACATGGACACCATCCAGTTAAACCCAGCCTGCTAAAATATCTAGTACCTTGCAGGCTGGGTATATTCTTTATAGTAATCCCAAGGAGAAAACAATGCCAGTCAACACTTACAAAACACTTACAATATGCCAGGCTGTGCGGAGCACTTCCCAGGCATCGCTTCATTGCATCTTCACGACACTGCTGTCAGCGCTCAGTAGCCGTATCTAATGAACTGCTGCGAGCCTGTTCTCCCATGAGTTGTGACAGAGGTCCTTGGGCCCAGGCAGAACTAGGTTTGTGATGGGTTGCGGGGAAATTGAGGTTCCATAGACTATGGGCATCTCAGCTTGGAGAGACACAGATGGTCAAGGGAGCAAAGAACACTGAGGTACCAAGACACAGTCTGGCCTCTCCTCAGTACTGTCCCTTCCTGAGACTGCTCTTAACTGTAAAGTGGGGCCACCATTCCTACTTCTGCAGAGAGCAAAGGGCCCTCCATGAGGCAATGATCCATTGAAAGAAGAACCAGTATTAGCAAATGCTGCCAAGCAAGGGGACCCTCCACCCCAGCATCCAGAAGAGGTCTCCTGGTATGGAGAGAGGCCAGCACATGCACTCACACCCTCACACTCTTACACACTCCTCTGCCATCCCTATACCCCAGGAGTTGGGTACCAGTCACCCAGTGGGGGGTACCAGCACCCTTTTCTGGACGCTTTCCCAGGCTGCTAGCATAGAGCAAGTGCACCTCCTTGAAGTCCCCAGAGCCCCAGCTGGTATCTGAGAATTATCTGCCTCCTGGATTAACATCCCAGCTCCTCCACTGCCCAGCTCCAAAGGCCTGTGTCCTTGTGCCCTGCAGAGCTCCTTCCGCCCTGGAAGCATCTGTTTTGATATGTAAAACAAGGCCAGCAGAGCACTGAGCACAGAGGGTGGCTGGGAGTGTTAATGAGAACACTGCTTGGAGATCCCTGAGCACAGTGTCTGTCCTCCCCTTCCATGGGGCCCAGTCCTGCTCTGCCCACTCCACAGCCATGGGCAGATGCTGAAGGTCAAGGTTTTTGAGATGCTATTTGGACTGACTGTGGACATGAGGTGAGAGCCCCTGCGTGGGGCTCAGCCAGAAGAGCACAGGGGCTGCTGCTGGGGAACTCATGGCATGCCCTTGAGAACCCACCAGATCCTTAGCTGCCTGTTTGCCCTCATCCTACCCAGAAAGTCCAGCGTGAGGGGGCTCCTGCTCTGCTGAGGTCTCCTGTTTAGTGCAGACATTGAGGGTAGACAGGGCCTGCTGGGGGTGAAATCTAGTGGATCAGCTCAAGTCCAGCATGAGGGGGCTCCTGCTCTGCTGAGACCTCCTCATGCTGAGGGTCTCCTGTTTAGTGCAGACATTGAGGGTAGACAGGGCCTGCTGGGGGTGAAATCTAGTGGATCAGCTCCCATATACAGGGTCAGGGGCAGAGGAGGCCCACAAACCACAGGATGATCTCGCAGGCAGGTCTGGGGAGGGCCTGAGCCTGCATTTCTCACACTGCCTGGAGGCCCTGATGCGGCCGTGCCTGGGCCATGTAAGGAGCAAGGACCTGAAGCAGGCACAGCCAGTCCTCGGGAGGGTTTGAGAATATGAGGAGCCACAGCATAGTTCAGCCTCTCACTGGGCCCGTATGGGCTCAGCCCCACCCAACCACACCCTCAGCTTCCAACATCTGGAGGGTAATGCCACATGGATTTTCATAGTTTCCAGGATTCCATTTCCATTACATATATAAAGTAAAAGTAGTACCACGGTATTTAAAATAAAATGGAAAACATGGGGGAAAAGTAGGGGAAAAAATCACTGATCATCTCATACTGCATTTAAAACAACTGCTGACCTCTCTCCCCAAGATCTAAAACCATGCCCACCAGTGTGTCAGGGGTCCTGGGACCCATGAGAGGGTCTGCCTCAGCAGCCCTGCCCATTGCAGAGAGTATCCTGGGTCCCTGGCTCCCTCCTCGTCCCTCACAGGCAGCAGGCCCAGGAGGCAGAGGTGGGGTTGGGGGAAGGGGGCGCACATCTGGATTCCTGGCCCAGAGCCCGCATTCCTTCCTTGTGAGCTTGAGGAGATGGGGCCTCCAGAAAGCTGTGAGGCAGCTGCTGGCCCCGCCCTGCACACCATAACAGGACCTGCCTGCAGGAAGGCAAGCAGGACTTGAGGGCCGGAACCTCATTTGGGGGCCAAGTTTGGGCCAGATCGCCCAGCCAGAATGCTGAACAATCAGAACGAGCCCAAGCTGGGCTCCTTGCTTTGCCTTAGAAACCCCAATGGGGATGAGAGAGTGGAGACCAGAGAGTCATGTGGCCACTCCCTGGTGAAAGGGGCCCCCGAGAGATGGTTCTGCAGGCCCTTCCCCCAGAAGCTGGTTGCCCAAGAGCCCCCTTCTGGGCAGGATAGCCTTACCTGGGGGCAGTCTTTGATGTAGTGTCCTTTGTTGAAGCACAGGTGACACAGGTAGTTGGGCGGGGGCCGCTTGCTGGGCTTGCGGGCCTCGGAGGTGAGGGTCAGGTCAGAAAAGTGCTCGGTGAGGGAGCTGAGGCCATCCGCGATGTTGCTGAGGGAGCCGTAGGGCGAGGAGCTCTTGTATACACTGCTGCCCAGCGCCTGTGGGGGAGAGGGACATGCACACTTGTATCCACGGCCTGGGGGACCTTCTGCAGGCCCATAAACACACATGTGAGTGCACACTAAGCCTTCAACTGCACAAGCGCTCTGGCCTCCAGGAGCCTAAATTAAATTCCTGACTCTAGGGACCAGCAGTTAGCGTAATGGCTATGTCGCTGGACTCCCATTTAGTTGACTGCGGTTCGAGTCCTGGACCTGGTGGCTTAAAACTCACGCCGGATATGTGTGCGTGCGTGCCCAAGATCCCAAGAGGAGAATGAAGGAGAAGGAATTCTGGCGTGGCCATCCCCCCTGGGGGGTGATTTCTCGCTTTCTGTCTCTCTGTCTCTGTCTGTCTGGCGAGCGCACGCGCCCTATAGCAAAAACCTCTCCAAAAAAAAAATAAATAAATAAATCCTGACTCTAGCTGCATGTCCACAGGCAAGCCAGTTAACCACTCTGGGCTTTGATGGCCCTACCTCTTAGGTTTCTATGAGGCTAAAAGGAGATTACTCATGTGAAGCACTTTACCTTGTTCCTGCCATTTAGGAGCCCTTCAGTAAACGGTGATGATGATGAAAATGACTGTGATTATGGTCACCGTTAGGTTCTCTTGACACACTGCCATGAGGCACAAAGGTACAGGAGACAGCAGCCTGTGAGATTTGGGATTCTGCCAAAGTTGAGGCGAATGGCTGCTGACTCGGTCTCCCTGTCTGTAAGGAAGAGCCACATCAGTTTGTGGCACAGTCCCCATTTTACGGAAGACTGAAGACCAGCCCCTCGCCTGGCCTCTTGCAGATCGAGACCTGTGCAGTCTGTGTCCAGGGGCCCTCAGCCTGGCGTGGGAGCCCAAGGAGGGAAGTGGCCCACCTCTCCCACCTCCAGATGACAAGAACCAGACATCTCGCTTAGCTTCAAAGCAGACCCAGCCTGGGGCCTCTCCTGATGTATACAACCTCTATTTATAGAGTCACGGCTCCGGGCAGCCTGGCACACTGGAATTTAGAGAAGGTGGGGCCTGTACGAGGTTGGCAAGGAACGGCCATGGGTCCCCTTCCTTGGGGCAAGGCCAAGGCTGGCATGAAGCAGCTTCCCCAGGGGGGGTCAATGACAAAGCCGGGCAAGACCTTGGGCATCCTCCAGCCCCAGCTCAGATGCCCAAGAACTGCAGGAGTAAGCTCTGAACCTTGGGGTGGCGGGGGCTTTGAGTCTGGCAGGAAGATGAGGCTTTGTTCTAGGAAGTGCCCAGGCTGATGAAGTAGCCCAGTCCCTGGGAGGATGGGCCTCGGGCTCTCTTATAAAGTTGGGAGGACAGACAGTCTGAGTGGGGACAGTTCTTTCTATGACCCCTCAGTAAATGAAGGGGAGGGAGGTGGGGCTGAGGGGGCCCCCAAGGCATGGGGCACATTTTCCCCACCCCTAGCCTTCACATGTATATACCTCAGCCTTCCCACTGTATCCCTCTTAAGGGGTCTGCCAGTCCCTCCTAAGAGGACGTAGTCTCATCACAAGAGCCACTACTGTTCTTGGGACTTTGGGACGCCCTGCTGTGTGACTCTGGGCCAGCCATTTCCTCTCTGGGACTCTGTTTCCTATCACTACTTTGGGACTGGAGCCTGGGATGGAGAAGGTAAGATTCAGACACCACATCCAGGCAGCCCAGACCCAGCACAGTCGGCCTACAGTGATGGAGACCAGAACCCCAAGTCCCAACCTGCTCTACCCAGGACCTGTGCAAGGTACTGACCAACCTGCACTCAGGTGTCTGGTGAGCCCAGATGGAAGAGTCCGCCCTTCAAGGCAGAGGGTCCAGCCCTGGAAGTGTGTGACGCATAGGGGATGACCTTACAGGGTGTGGGGGAGGTCCCAACGGAAATCGGATTGGACCATAACAGTAACATACACCCGGCACTCACTGAGTCTCCAGCCTGGAAACTACGCAAATTAAGATAGCAGGTTCTCACCACAGCCCTATGACTCACCATCCCCATTTCACAGATTAAACGAGCGTGTCCCAACTTATATGGAATGACCTGGGAAACTTGCAACAAATAGAGTTTTCTTGGCCCCAACTCAGACCTACCAATGCAGCCCTCTGGGATCTGCATGGTGGGGTAATAAAATATACCTAACAAAAGTCACCATTTTAATGATTTTTTAACAGCACAGTTCAGTGGCACTAAATCCATTCACATCATTGTATAACCTGCACCAGCATCGACTTCCACAGCTTTTTCATCTTTCCCAACTGAAATGTTGTGCCCAAGACACGCGAGCTGACCCCTGCCCGGTGTGTGTGTCTCAAGCTTCCCTGGCTCAGGTATACTAGTCCAGCCCACCGAGCCCAGGGAGCTCCTGGGCTTTCCAACCAGCGACATCTGTCTCTGTAGAGAATCTAACACTCTCTGTACTAGGAGACACCCCTCCCCACCAAATGGGCCTGTGGGAGCAGCATCACCCCAGCCTCCTGGAGAGAGGTTCATCCAAACAAGAAACTTGAAGCTCCAAATGGCATGACTCACCCTCATGGCTGGGAACAGCAATTTCACAAATAACAACCCTCTTATTTTTTTCCTTTTTTCTTTCTTTCTTTTTTTTTTTTTTTTTTTTTCTGGATAAGATTTAGGCAAGTCCACAGGAATCAGGACCATTTTGGCACCAAATTGTCAAGAGGAAGGGGAAGTTTAGTGTGTGCCAGAAAGCATAGTAATCACACCCTGAAAAACCTCTCTCCCATCTTGCGGCCATGATCCCCTGGCCGTGGACAGTCCCACAGGCATCCTTGGGCAGCCAGAGGCCTCCCCCGAGCCGCTCGACACCCCACCCACCCCCTCACAGGCTCACGGCTTTGCTCCTTCCCATGGCAGCTCTGCAGTTAGAGAAGTGAGGCCAGGGCTCTCTCCTCGCAGTCTTCTTCACCTCCAGTGTCCTCCGACCTGCCCCCAACTGCTACTCCAACTCCTTCCTCCAGCTCCAATTCAAGACAATTGCCACCTCAGAGCTGAACTGAATGGGCAGAGAGCAGTCAGCTGACCTGACCTCATTCCCACATTGCAGATGGAAAAACTGAGGCCCAGCAAGGCACAGGGACACAGACCCCACCAGGTCTAAGGACCAGGAGTGCTGCTTGCCCAGTGGGGTGAAGGGTGGGTGGGGAAGTGAGCTGTTTCCTCTCCAAAGCCCATTTGAGCTCAGGCCATGGAGGTGAAAGGCGAGTCGGCATCTCAGCCATTCACACAGGCTGTGGGGACCAGGCTGGGCAGGGGCAGGACACAGAGCCCAGCCCTTCCAGTGTGGAGCTGCGTGCTGGCCTCCCGGGTTTCCCATCTATAAACTGCAAAGTGGAGCGGAGAAGGATGACCCTGACAAACGCTACAGTCCTGCTTCCTTATGGCCCTGACACCCAGCTACGAGAGACATCCCCAGAGCCCAGCCTGCAAAGGATGCTCATCAACACAGGCACATCTCTCCATCTGTGGCTGGAAGGCAGGCAGGCACAGAGGCTGAGGCAGCCAGCCCCTAACTCAGCAAGAGCCAAGCTGCTCCCCGTGGCATCCCACAGGGCAGCCCCCGCAATGCCTATCCTGACATCCACCCAAACCCCTTCCAGGCTCCAGCTCCAGATCTGGCTCTAATTAGTGCCACGGCCTCGAACTCTCCCCTAGGCAGGTCTTAAGCTCCAAACAAAATGGCAGATGCAGGTGCTTCTGAGGCCATGCTGACCACAGCACACTCCCCATCCCCACCTTCTGGGGACCTGCTCGAGCCCTCACCAAGAGCCCAATCCATCAATGCAGGGACCACCATGTAACACACCTGCCGTTAACTGATGGACCTCCGAAGTCTCTCGAATTTCCTTATATGTGTGACGCTGCCTGCCTTTCCCACAAGGCCGGATGTTTCTGAAAGTTCTGCAACCCTCCATCAGCCCAGAGCCCAGACTGTTATTACTGATCCCTATGCCCAGGGCTGCCCTGGATGCAGGTGGGGCAGGCCTGGGGGCCTCACCTGACAACAGACGCCCTAACACCTCAAAGGATTTAGGTTGGGGTCTTGATGTTCTCAAGGACTAAGTGGGAGGGCCCACCATCCTAAATTAGGCTGCTCTGGGCACTGGTCAAGAGTAGCTGCACTGGGAACCAGCAGTTAGCGTAATGGCTATGTTGCTGGACTCCCATGTAGTCGACCGCGGTTCGTGTCTCGGACCCGGTGGCTTAAATCTCACGCCGGGCACGTGTGCGTGCGTGCCCAAGATCCCAAGAGGAGAATGGAGGAGAAGGGATTGCGGC
>NW_006159929.1:3316867-3323173 GCF_000334495.1 Tupaia belangeri chinensis
GGCCCCCGCGCCCCACAGGTAAAATCCCTCTCTTAAAAAAAAAAAAAAAAAAAAGAGTAGCTGCACTTATGTGGGGGGTAGAAACTGGCCAGCTGGGCCCAAATAGCCAGCTCAGGGGAGAGGCCACCTCGGCAGCTAACAGGAAGCATGGGCTCATCACACCACATCTAGGGACTGAGCATCAGACTCCTGGCCATTGCTGGGACTTCTCCAAGTTCTCCAGCGGCTGTTGGGGAAAGGAAGCTGGGCAGACACTGCACGTTATCCTCATGGCAGTGCGTGTCATATACCTGCCTAGATGCTTTGTCTTAGTTCCTTTCACCTGGCAAGAACACTATTGCTGGCTCCATTTATAGAGCTGGAAACTGAGGCTCAGAGAAACTTAGTAACTTGCTCAAAGCGACACAGCCAGTATGGGACTGGGAGGAGATTCACATCCAGATTTGGTGGCCTGTTATATTTCACCCTCTACCGGGCCTCCAAGGCTTGATTTCCTCCTCTAGGAAGGGGAACCAGAGGAAAATGCCAGGCATGGGCCACTCTCCTTGGCACAGAGGTCCTGTGATGCCATGTGCTAAGTTCTGGCAAGATGCGGGATCAGTTTCTCTGGGCTGCATGAAGGGTCTGGGCCCTGGGGATGGTGGTTCTGCTGCAGGAGTGTGAGGTGCAGAGGCAGAGACTTCCAGGGCTCATCCAGTTCTCCCTGTAACAAGCAAGCTGGCTAAGCCATGCTTCCCTTCTGCCCCTCACCCAGACAGTAAGAAGAGTAGCAGGCAAGACTCAGGGCAGGTGACCAGAAGCTTCTGAGGACAGCCTAGGGGAGGTGAGACTGGGACAGATAGGACAAGAGGCCGAAAAGAGAGATAGGGACAGCAGGCAGAAATGGGAAGTGGTACCCTCCCAGATGAACATCGCCGTGGATAAGGCCACTAAGAAGGCAGTGTCCAGGCCAGGCCGCTGGGTAGAAGCACCCACGGAATCTCGCACCCCAGGCCTAAGAATGCTCTGGATGAGGAATTGTCATTCTAGTTTTGAGCCCTGTGGGGGTTCCTTTCATCAGCCAAACAACTGCCTCCTTACCCAAAAGCCACCCAACCCTCTAGCAATCCCCCCGGCCCCTGACACAGACACACATACCGCACTCCTCTGTTTGGGGTAAGAAACCATCTCACCAATGACTCTACCCCTTCTGCCAAGGGGATTTGTGTTTCTTCTACCTCTAGGGTCTACTTGGGGCTCCAGCCCCTCCTGTCAAGGCACATGCTCTATGTGTGAATAGACATGGGCTGGGCTTGAGGAAGGAAGGAGACAACCATGCATAAGACAAGTGGACCAATGGGAAATGGAGCCACGCTTTGACTGAGGGCATCCCTAGCCACACTCAGCCCCAGCTTTCTTCTGTTCCAAAGCTGACCTGTGGACCAGAAAGATTGCAGGGCTGGCTAGGATGTGGGTGGCAACCCTTCACCTAGGACCTTCAGGAGGGTCTGGAGACCTATTTACCAGCACAGCTAAAACATAGTTCCCTGTACACAGCCAGGGCTCAGTAAAAGCTCCTAACAAGTCCAGAGACCAGCAGTTGGCATAATGGCTATGTCTCTGGCCTCCCATGTAGTCGGCCATGGTTCCAATCCCAGACCTGGTGGCTTAAACACACCAGGCACGTATGCGTGCATGCCTAAGATCCCGAGAGGAGAATGGAGGAAAAGGGATTGCGGTGTGGCCATCCCCCTGGAGGGGTGGGGTGGGGTGTGATTTCTTGCTTTCTGTCTCTCTGTCTTTCTCTATCTTTCTGGCAAGTGCACGTGCCCTATAGCAAAAAATCTCTCTTAAAAAAAAAATAAATAAATACCAAGTCCATGTACTTTCTGGCGTGTGGGAGAGTGGGCGGAAAGAAACTGGGAATGGACCAGGGGAGAGGGGAGCAGAGGATAAAGCAGAGAGGCCTCAGGGAACTCTCATCTTGTTCCTCCAGCTCTTACCAGGGTCACCACTCACCTGAAAGATGCTCACATCTCACCACTCTATGCCTGCTGCCCAGCTAGCAGAATATGATGGCACACAGGCACTGGGGACTGGGCTGCTTCTCACTTCTAGAGTGTCTTTATCAAGTGGAAGCAGAAAACATGAATCTGAGAATCCCAGATCTGGAAAGCACTCTAATATGTTGCCAGTTTCAGAGCCACTGAGGCTTGTAGCCTCTATAGCAGGGAACTTTGACCAGAGATCCACTGTCAGCAAGGGGCCCACGATTCTCCTGAAATCACATACAAACATGTGTGTACTCACATATACACACGCTTATGCCCTGTGCATGGTGCTAACAACTCCAGCTGTCTTCACATTCTCAAAGAGGACTGTAGCCAAAGAAGGTTAAGGACCATTAACAGACCTAAACCTTTGCTGGGACACCACTAGGGATGGGATTCTACTGTCTAGCTCCCAAATGAGCTCATTCCAACCAATCAAGCAATGAATAAACACTTTTTCTGTTATAAAAAGCAAGGGGCTGAGACTGAAGTGAGCATTCACAGTTGCAAGACAAGATGGAAGAGGAGGAGGAGAGGTTTTATTAATTTAAATTTTTAAAGAATTATTTTATTTGTTTTTAATTTGTTATAGGGCATGTGTGCTCACCAGAGAGAGACAGAAGGAAAGTGAAAAAGCAAGCCACCAAGTCCGGGACTCGAACTGCAGTTGACCATGTGGGAATCCAGCACCTTAACCACCATGCTACCTGTTGGCCCCAGAGGAGGGCCAACAGGTAGCATGGTGGTTTGTTTGTTTCTTTTTTGGGGTTTCTTTCTTTCTTTCTTTCTTTCTTTCTTTCTTTCTTTCTTTCTTTCTTTCTCTCTTTCTCTCTTTCTCTCTTTCTCTCTTTCTCTCTTTCTCTCTTTCTCTCTTTCTCTCTTTCTCTCTTTCTCTCTTTCTCTCTTTCTCTCTTTCTCTCTTTCTTTCTTTCTTTCTTTCTTTCTTTCTTTCTTTCTTTCTTTCTTTCTTTCTTTCTTTCTTTCTTTTTTAGGTTTTAAATCAAATCATCCATCCATCCCTACACCCACCCACTCGCCCATCCATCTAGTATACATTAACTGAGCACCTAGGATGTCCTAAGCTAAAAGGCAAGATTCCTTCTCCCAGAGTACTGACAGTTTAGCTATTGAGACAGACATGCCCCTCTCCTATTACACGGCAAGGCCGATTGTTAAGACATGCTTTGTCAGAAGCATCTATAACTCTGTCACAGCAACACAGCAGCGGGTGGCAAGTGCACTCTTCATTACAGTCCAGTGAGGCCTCTCAGAGAAGGGATGATTTATATTAAAAAAAAAAAAAAAAAAAAAAAAAAAAAAAACTTGGAATCTGAATGTTACGCAAGAGCAGGGAACAGCATTTTAAGTAGAAGCAATAGCAAGTGCAAAAGCTTAAAGGAGTAAGACTGCTTTGTCCTTTCAGAAGCCTCAAGTAGCCAGTACAGGAATAGGACTGAATGAGAGATTACACACCACTGCCACACACAGGATGGAGAACAGGGCGAGTGGAGCTGGAGCCTTGGTTTGACCACTGATTTCCTGAATGCATCACCTTCTTCCTGAAGAGCCTTGAGGATACTGGGGATGCTGCCCACAGGCTGTCATATGGGGATAAACACACCAGGAGGTGTGCAGTGTCCCCTGCTTCTCCTAAACCAGGGCAGCCTTGGTCTCATTTCCTACGGAGCCCTAAGCTGAGTTTCTGGGGAGTGGCTGTAGCAGGGGCATAGTAGGAAAGCCAGTACCAATGACCAGTGCCCGTCATGCCTCGAAAAACTTGGAATCAGAGACAAATGTCAGAAGCTGTGAGGCTTGAGGGGTTGCCCCTGGTTACTGCATGCCCTGCACTGGGACCCAGAGAATAATCCAGGCAAGTGCTAACCTAGAAGGGCACACAGGTCCCATCCAGGGGCTGTAGACACAATCAGTAGCTACCACCCAGAAGAGTTCTAGCTCTAGCTCTGCCACGGACTTGCTGGATGGCTAGCCACGCCTCTGTGTCCTTATCTGTAAAATGGAGCTATGGGGAAAGAGGTGAATAAAACACCACCCAAGGGTAAGGGACTGCTACTCCAGGGCTACCTTCTTCCCAGGCCTTCCTCTTGGCATTAATAGAGCCTGGCTCGTTGCCACTGCTCATTACTAATTCCTAATATGCCTGCTTTCCTTCCTCCCACCTGACTCAGAAGGGTCACAAAGTGGGATCTCCCTTCTGAGACCATGCCTGCCCATGCAAATTCACTGGACGGAGAGAAGGTCAGGCTGTCTTAGCCAACTTAGCCTCTCAAATGATTCTCCTCACTTGAGTCACAGTTTAACTTCACAAGGGCAGCCAAGGGAGTTGGGGGCATCCTCTCGAGCTCCTAGCTGGGCTAGAATGGCCATTCTTTCCAGGCTCTGAGGCTGCTGCCCACTTTATCCCACACAGATCACATAGGCTGGGGACCAACTCTCAGCCTCTGAAGCCTACCCTCAGTCCAGCCAGGCCAACTCCCTTAGAACCTCGGGTAGAAATGTTCTACACATCCACACAGGTCAGAGAGCCTCTTAGCTCATCTACACCCATTGAGGGCACAAGCAACACATCTAAACCTTAAAAAAAAACTGGGGTCTTTTAGAGCAGAATGCTATAGTTGCTCCTCTGAGGGTTCTAATTGCCATGGCTGTACAGAAGGGCTGAAGGGCCTGGGAGGGGCCATCTGTCTAGTCCTATGACGCAGTTGCTGCTGTTCTCAAAGATCCAATGGGTGGACCAGAGTGGCAAAGAGGAGGGGCCTTCAGTGCTGCTGAGATAGGACCAGGACTCATGGATGCACCCGAGTAGGAGGTATTGGGAAGAGCTTCTAAGGTTATCTATTATCTAGGAAGGAGAGGCCCACCTCGGTGGAGCATGGCTGGACTGGAGATGTTTGGAAGAACACTGGTAGGAATTCTGAGCCCAAAATTCACATCCCATAGTTGTAGGAAATGTTGGGATCAAGGAAGGTTAACAGGTTTTGTACAGCAGGACTTCTCAGAGTCTTTACTGTCCTAGCAGGCGTGTTTCTCTCAGGAAGGGCAGTATGCTGTGCTTTCCAGACCGTCCCCCAACACCCCAAAGTAGGGGGCTCTTGACAATAAGCCCATACCTTCCAGCTACTTCTCTCCCAAGAGGAAAAGGGAAAGGAAGTGGCTGCCCTAAAAATCCAACCTGAATGGAATGGGGCAGCCACAACTCCTCTTGAGTGTGTGGGTACAGGGATTCTCCAAGGGGGCTCTGAGTACCCCTCAGAGGGCCCCAAAGGTAATGGGAACAAAGAGGTAACTCTACTTTTCCAGAAGTAGAATCCCATTGCCCTTCCACTGCTGTGAATGTAAATTCCAAACAAAACTTGGCAGGGAAGACCCTGTGTGAGCCAACCCCCACTCCTTCTAAGAATTCCCTTTCTTGGGTACCTGGAGAGAGAAAGGGGGGGGCTTGGCCAAAAGCGTCAGGAATCTCTTTCCAAAGACATAGTTGTGGCCACAGATCGGGTTTTTGAAACTGGGATTCATGGGGCCTAGTTCCTAGACCCAGAGGCCTTTAAAGAAACTGCATAGTGTCTCTGCCTGCTTTGGCTGGGCACCCTTACCATGAGCAGAGACCGGGCCCCCGCCATAGGTATCCAGGCCTCTACTGGTGCTTGCTTCTGTACTTGCATGTGAACTCCGCCATCTCCACCCTGCTCCCAAGACCAGTGTGCCACTCAAAACCCTTGGCTTATCTTCAGCTTTTGAAGCTGAGGTTCCAGAGGCACAATGGGCTTCTGTGGCCCCATGTCCTCACTCCCCCCACCCAATCCCAGCTGCATTCATGGTGGTTCGCTATTGTGGTGGAAGCAGCCCGGGGGTGATGTAGGAGGGGGTAGGCTCTTGGCACAGGCGCTGGCGCAGACAGGCTGTGGTCAGCGGTCAGCATGCAAGTCACATCCGCAGGCACTGCCACTGGGCTTGCCAGGCCTCGCACAGAATAGCGACACTCCTGGGCCGCGTGAACTCCTTCATAGTCTCCACCAGCCCGCACACAACTTGCTTTCTCTCCAACCAGCCCCTTGGTGGCATTGAGGTAGGGGGCATTTTCTTGCCTTCTTAGCCAATTGCTACTTTGGAGACATATTAGGTCACCAGCTAAGCCCTGGATGCAGGAAAGGCCTGTCTTGAGCACAGTTGGGGCCCTGAGAGGGTTTAGGAGGCTAATTGTGTGGGGAGTGAGGGATGAGTGAGCTTGAGGCCAAGAGTCTTCCGGAAGTCAGCAGGA
>NW_006159929.1:3323412-3325853 GCF_000334495.1 Tupaia belangeri chinensis
TTTTCGGGAAGGCACCAGAAATACCCCTCTAGCCCCTCCAAGGAAGCCACTGACCTGGGAGCATAAGAGAAGCCTTTCTTATTCCCCCATATCCTGGTCTCTTTGCGGGCATGTCCTCTCTGTTTGTATAGGTTTCAAATCCCAAACATATCACCTTGGAGGGCAACAGAGACTAAATTCAAGAGATAGGTAAACTGAGGCCCAGAGAGAAACGGGGGTTGCCTAAAGTCAGGAGAGACTTTTCACTATTGGTCTAGGTAACTTTACCCACTCCTTCCACACTGTGCCCCCTCATGGAAGAAACCAAGGTAAGCAGCAGTGAAATGACAGGAAGCAGGTACCACTGAGAATCAGCTGGGACATCAGCAATTTGGATGACACATGACATCCCTTTCCCACAAAGGAGCCTCAGGCCCCCTCAGCAGAGACTCACAGGAAGGGAACAAGACCACCGTAGGGTAGAGCAGAAGGACAATATTTGAGGCTGAGAGGGAGCCCCGCTTGACCTGTAGGTCACAGCCACTCTCCTGCCCGAATGACAACGTCCTCTGAGGTTCCCACTGCACCCCTGTCAAACCACCCACCATTCACACTATGCTATCTTGCCTGTCAAATCATCTGTGGTCCCCACTAGCCAGTGGCTGAGAGTCCCCAGGGGCCCACTCAGAGCTCAAAAAAGATTTGGTAAGAGAATAAACACTGAAGAACATCCCACCAACAGTCCTCCAAAGCCACTGGTCACCTGAAGTCATTTCCCTAAAGGGCCAGCAAAGTCTCTTACAAGAAAGAAAGATCCCAGCCAAGAATGATTCCTCATTTTGAGAGAGTGTTTTAGGATTTACCAAGGGCTTTGGTGTACAAGCGCTTCTGCCTGGCACCGAAGCTTACCTTTCCAGACTTACCTCCGTCCCCCTTACACACCGTTCTACCTGCACAGTCAACAGGTCAGCTGGGTAGTATTGGCCTCCGGCCAGCATTTTACACGTCCTTGTCTTCTCCCATAAATAATGGCAGAGTTGAACACACTGATGAGGCCAGAAAGGGTGACCCTTGCCTCCTGCTCTCATCCCAGAACATCCCTGCATACACAGGCCTTCTGTGCCAGGATACTTAAGATGCAGACTCTCCTAAAACTAACTGGTATACCCAGGTCTGGAAAGAAAGTGACCCCATGCGTGCCCTCCGCCACCTCATGTGCCCCTGCAGAAATAGCCACCACAAGGGGAGTAAGTAAAGGCCACAGACTGGTATCTGCCATTCCCAAAGGAAGCAGGACTAAGTACGGGTGGGGGAGGAGCAGAGAGCTAAGGGAGAGAGGAGTGGGAAGGCTGGAGAAGACTCCTCCAAAGGGGCTAGGAGGTTGCAGAGATCGGTGTGTTTATCTAGCTGGGGAAGAGGCACTGCCAGGTCGACTTTGTAACTGAATCCACCAGACAGGCGGACTTCGCAATGCAGCCGGCCCAGGTTTCTGGAGAAAGCACTGGGCAGCTGGAACCTCTCCCCCTGATCAAGCCCCCCTCCCAGGAGCTCAAGAGGATTTCCCTTTCATTTCCTTCCAGGCTGAGAGGGCAGAGGACAGCACAGTCTGTGGGGTCAAGCCCTCCAAAACCACTTCCTATGTGGCTGGGGGACAGCGAGCAGCTGGAGGATATATCTGGGGATCCTTGAGTAAAAACAGCAGAAGTCCCTGGGGTGGGTCATTGCTCTTCAGGATGCCCAACGATGTTGAAGAGATTTTAGGCCCTTGCAGGAGAATTCGGTGCATGAATACGCACTCTGTTCCCTGCTAGCCGTGGCCAAGAGGGGAACAGAGTTGGGCGTGGGAAGGACACTTGGAAGGGGCTCCTCATCCCAGCTGTCTGGAGAGAATCCGGAGACACCCCTTCCAGCCCCTCCCCCAAGTCCCCTTCAATCAGGACTCCCCAGGCCAGAAAGAAGGGGCGAGAAGGCCCCGCCCGGGCCTGGGCTGCTTAGCCAGGCTCAGCAGAGAGGTGACGCGCTCCAGGCGCCCCGGGACTTTGGGCGGCGAGTTTGGCAAAGCAGAAAGAAGCCAGGCCAAGCCGGGCGGGCAATGCGGAGTCGGGCCAGGACAGGCCAGGAAGAGCCCTGCAAAATAGGAAACGGTCAGGCGTGGTGGGGCCGAGGGCGGGGGCGTGCGGGGGCACCCACCTCTCCGCGTTGCAGCTGGAAGAAGCTGTTGAGATAGCTGGAGTGCAGGGGCGAGCCCAGCTGCTCTGGGCGGCCCTTGCCGAAGGCCAGCTCGGGGGGCGCGGCGCCAGCGGGCGGCTCGGGACGGAAGGCATCGAAGGCGCTAGCCTGGTGCGTATCCTGCAGCGACAGGTAGACCCAGTTGAGCAGCTGGGCCGGCTGGTGCACCGAAGCGGCGCTCGTGTCGATGGCCGACAGCAGGCTCATTTTGCAGCGGCGGTGCCGGCCCCTCC
>NW_006159929.1:3326702-3339483 GCF_000334495.1 Tupaia belangeri chinensis
GATCTGCCTCAATGCTGCCCCCCTCCGAAGCAGCTCCCGAGGGGGTGGGTCTACAGAAACTCCGCCTACAGCCCGCCCCTCTTGTCCCCGTCCTCGCACCCTATTGGCTGCCTTGTTAAATATGGACTAGTGAGGGCGTGGTGAGAGGGAAAATGAGGCTCATCCCCACATGTAGCACTGTGCCGGCCCGCCCATGGACCGCCCCCTCTTCAGTCCCACCCCGCCCCCAGCCAGGACAACCTTGCTCCCTGTGCTCGCCGGGAGCCCAGGACAGCCACGGCTCAATCAATCTCTTCTCGCCTCTCAGTCTCGTTCTTTACAAAATTTCTCCACTTACTACATTTTCACTTTCTTTTCCTGTTTTCCTTCCTCATACTCTTCTCTCTCTCTCTCATCTCTCTCTCTTTCTCCCTCCCTTAGATGAGTATCTCCGGGAATTCTCGTCTCTCTGTTGGTCTGGTTGCCTTTCTCGGTCGCGCCCTCTCTCTTTTTCTCCCCCTCCTCCTTTTCTCTCTGTTTCCCCTCTTTTCTGTTTCCGTTTCGTCTGGTGTTTCTCCCTGTCTCGCCCTCTCCCCTCCCAGACACACACACAGACACACACGCAAGCACTTCTCCCTCCCTCTTCTCGCTATCACGGTAGGACCCTCCCCTCGCACTTAATTCCTTCCATCTGCACAATCGCTTTGCGAACCGACTGCACCAACGGGGCCCAGGTTCCTGCCCCAGGAAAGACTCCCCGCCCCCTTCTCTCCCTGACCCCCTCCCCCTCTCCCTTCTCCTATTTCTGCTTTGGGCCCGCCTCACCACTCGCCCCTCTCCGCCCTGGCCCTGGCCCCAGCCGGTTCCTATGCTTTGGCAGGTCGCCAGGACCCCAGCCTGGGTGGAGAGCTAGGGAAGACGGCTGTCACCCACCTCTCTGGGACAACCAGCTAGTCTAAGTGTGCCTGAGTGAAGCCCGATCCTCGCCTCCGCGAAACACAGGAAACCCCTTCAACCTCTCAAACTCAGAGTAGCCGGCGCTGCACCAGCACCCGCGGACCTAGCGGCCAGGCACAGTTGCATGGTGCCGGTCCAGCGAAACTGGCTGCCTGGTGGGGACAGAGTCACCTCTCCCACCTTCAGTCTGGCCCTGGAGCCATTCTGCCTGGTTTCCAAGTGCCAGACAGACCTTCCAGTTGAACGACCTGCATGTGGTGTCTAATCTCTGCCACCGAGTCTGTTTTCTCCCCTATAAAAAGGAAATGGTCATAGTCCCACCTCCATGGACGTTTGTGAGTTTACGTTTGGGCTCGGTAAGCAGAAGATATTGCATAAAGGTCCGCTTTCTGTCGCCCCTCCTCCCCCCCAGGAGGATTTCTCCCGTTGCTGTTCTAGACGCAGCCCCTAAGCAGATCTGTGGATACTTGGACCAAAAAGGCCTTCGGTGAAGATCACATGCTCTTTCCTGATGACAGAGCCCCTCTGGTCTCAGACCTCTGTTTTCAACTCTTTTGTCTGTGAAACAATCTGAGATTATTAATATAAATAATAGCACATATGCCAATTGTGTTTTAATATCCTTATTCATCAAAGACACATCTATATAGTACCTTTTATATTTTAAAACCTAGTAAACCTATTTGTTTAAAGAGAAGGTACACTTCTGTTGGAAATAAGCGTGATAGCCATTTTTCTCTTAAAGGTATTCTGGGTCATTTCTGGAACACTGCTATTACCTCTGAGCTTCCAAGTGTAGGGAGTGGGATTTCAAACCATGAATCCGGACCTTCCCTACAATTTATAAGGAGACTGCTGTTCAGAGAAGGGATATTTAGCAGCTATACAGGCAGCTAGATGGCAAGCCCAAAGGAGACGCCAAGGCACTGATCCCTAGCCAGGAGCTCTCTGTCTCCTGTTGTATTAAAAAGGTGACATTTTCCCCTGGAATGGGTTGCAAATTCAAAGTCATTTAGGGGCCAGATGGCAGGTATCTATCTACCAGGTATAACCAAGAAATACAATCGATAGTGGTGGGATCTGTGAACTGAAGTGCTAGTCAAGCAAAATGCTTGTGTCATGGTCTTAGTCTGAGGCTATGAGTCTGACACCCACTTAGACACGTTTGGTCCTTCCCTGGTCTTCAGGGTAAGTTGACGCACAAGGGTGCTTGCCATACCTGGTGGCCACATTGATAGCCTCTGCCCCTTTCTCCTTTCCTTAGGTTCCTACACAGAACCCAGTGCATAGATAGTGATGGTTGAGAAATATTTGCTAGATCAGTGATTGCATCGGTGGGTGGAGAGACAGATGGGAGGATGGCCAGATTACGTTCTCACTGAAGCCTGAATGGCTTCTTTGGCTTTCTATATTCCTTCCCCACCCACCACCACTACCACACTCACAGCACACCTGCTTAATTAACACATGGACTCTGTGCCGAGAAGGTGATCAATACATATGAACAACTCATAGGCCGTGTTCCTAGATAGCAGCTGATTGGCTCTAGTCAGCCCCTCAGCTGGCCCCTGGGGACATATGTTCCAGAATTCCCTGAGACAACATGTCCTATCGAATGAAGGGTGTCTTTGTCCATTTTAAGTTGTCAGAGTACTAGTGACCGGGTAATTTGTAGAAAAGAAACTTACTTCTCATCGTTCCAGAGGTTGGGAAGCAAAGTATCAAGGTGCTGGCTCCTAGAGAGGGCTTTCTTGTAACATCCCACAACAGAAGGCAGAAGGGCAAGAGAGTGCAAAGGAGGGGGGCTGGACTCTTTTCATCACTGCCAAGATAACAGCATTAATCCATCATGAGGCAGAATCCTCATGGCCTAATCACCTCTTCATGGCTCCTCCACCTCTTAATTCAATCATGATGGCAATTAAATCTCAACATGAGTTTTGAAGGGAACATTCAATCCAAAGCAGAGGGTAATAGAAGTGAGTGACCAGATGGGTATCAGAAGCCAAGAAAAAGACATTCAGGCCCAAACTCTGTACTCCTTACCTGTTTTAGTCTGTCCTATTGCATTGCTACTAGAAATAACCAAGACTGGGTGATTTATAAAGAAACAGATGTTTATTCAGTTCATGGTTTGGAAGTCTGAGATCCAGTGTCACTTCTGGTGACACTGTAACATGGCAGAGGATCTTAGCATCTTAAGCAGAGCAGCTATCCAGAAGTTTCCTTTGTTCTGCTCTACACCCATGTGGCTCTGCTGCCTCATTTCCTCTCCTTATGTGCATGTCAGAACTCAGCCATAGATGCCCCACCCTAATGACTTTATCACACCCAAAGGCCCCACCCTGAGGTAACATGAAAAGATTAAAATGTTCACTTAGCACCTTTACAACACCATCAGGTCCCAACCCACCAATCTGAGGGGACATACAATTACTGTCCACTAAGACCAGATTCTAAATCATGAATCTTTGGGGGACAAACCACGATCTGAACCGTGACACTGCTCCATCGTGTATACTCTAGGGAGCTTTGATGTAAAATGTCAGCAGTCTAGCCCACGCTCTCACTTTACAGAGGAGGCACCATGTGCCAGAGAAGGGTGAAGGACTTGCCGACAGTCACCAAGCCACCTGCTCCTAAGCCACTGCCACATCTAAGCTCTTCCTTGTTTGGTCCCAGCCTGGCAGATGCCTGGTGTGGCAACTCTGGCCCATATACTGTCATCAGAACTGTAGGTAAAAGGGTGCGTCTCATGTCCCGGCCCTCTTCCCTGTCTGGTGATTCCATTCGTCCTTGTTTCCAGAATGGGACAATGGAGAGAAGACAGGATTTGGAGAAAAGAAAGCTGGCTGAGTGACCTTGGGCAGGTCTCCACCCTTTCTTTAACCTCAGTCTTCCCAGTTATCCAATGGAAATGTTGATCCCATTCCTACCGACGTCTACAATAACTAACAGGAGCAAATGAGGCTATGATAGGAAGGTGCTTTGGAAGCTGTGAGTAAGCAGTCATGTGGGAAAGGAAGGTAGTATTGATAACTCCAATAATGGTGATATTCAATTGATCTGGAGATATGAGGGGAGGAGGGAACAAGTAGGGTAAGGCCCCTAAAGTTGCCCAGGCAACCAGTTTGATAGGTGTGAGGTGGAGTTCAAGAACTTTGAACTCAGAGAAGCAGGAGAACTTTGGGGAGAGAAGAGGTTTTGATGAGGAAGTCAGTTTCAATTTGGGCCTTAACGAGGCAGAAATGAGCAGGGGAAGAAGATGGGTCTTTACAATTCCATGCAAATCAACAGGCAACCGTTTTGATAGGTGTGAGGTGGAGTTCAAACCAAGAACTTTGAACTCAGAGAAGCAGGAGAACTTTGGGGAGAGAAGAGGTTTTGATGAGGAAGTCAGTTTCAATTTGGGCCTTAACGAGGCAGAAATGAGCAGGGGAAGAAGATGGGTCTTTACAATTCCATGCAAATCAATGTGACTTATTTCTTTAAAAGAAGAAAAAGCCTCAGGGCGATATATCATGCAAAAAAAAAAAAAAAATCCTAACCCCCTTGCACCAGCCTTCACTCCACGCGTTAGGAATAAACAGCAACGTGCATGCTGGCACGCTGGCAAGGCTGAGATTTGCTTCATCTCTGGGCCAGGACTGGGAGTCAGGTTCTTTTGGACTATGTGTGGACACACGAGGTGTCAGTTTACAGCAGAGATGGCAACATGGCAGATACTGTCTTTGCACATGCCATTGCCCATCTCCCACCCAGGACAGCCATCACTGAATGCGGAACTCCTTCCTAGAAGTGACCTCGGGTTCCTCCTCAGCACCCCACTGCATGTTGCCCCTATCAGGAAGCCGAAGTTAATCCAGAAGATGAAAATTATTTGCTATCCCAGCCTTAGATTCACCCTCTCAGAGCACTCACTAACTTACACGATGACTTTGTGCAGAATTTGAAAAGAGACTACATCCAACACCATTGGACTGCAAAGCTGGTTAGAAGGCACCTCGTGTGTGTGCGTGCACGTGCACACACATACACAAAGGGTACTTCCTCTTTCTATGCAGCCCCTTGCTCTCAGGGCAAACAGCCTGCACAGCACTAGCTAGATTTCAGGCTCTACTAGTTCTGTGCAGTGCATAGATGCTGAAATCATAAGGGCAGTCTGACCTCTCCAGGCTCTGGCCATAGGCTCTTCTTGATCAATCATCCTTTAAAAGAACTGCTAGGGACCAGCAGTTAGGGTAATGGCTATGTCGCTGGACTCCCATGTAGTCGACCGCGGTGCGAGTCCTGGACCCGGTGGCTTAAAGCTCACACCAGGCACGTGTGCGTGCATGCCCAAGATCCTGAGAGGAGAACGGAGGAGAAGGGCTTGCGGCATGACAATCCCCCCCGGGGGAATGATTTCTCACTTTCTGTCACTCTGTCTCTCTCTGTCTGGCAAGCACACACGCCCTATAGAAAACAAAACAAAACAAAACCTCTCAAAAAAAAAAAAAGAAAAAAGAAAAAAAGATAAAAGAACTGCTAAAGGTGGGTAGATCCACAAACCTTAACCTCAGTCTTCCGCTCCATGTAGGTTCTCAGTTATGGAAAGGGCCTAGGCCTTTGGAGACTGCCCCCTTCCCAACTGTGGGACATTGGCAAGTTGAGTCTCCTCCCCTCCATTTCTTTGTGTGTAAAGTCTTACCACTGTGACTTGGATCCCAGGGGATGCAAAGAGGCAGTGCATGTTCTGAGGGCCTGGCCTCTGTAAGGCTCTCAGAGAGTGTTTGGTTGGTTTCATGGCTGGACAACATCAGGTGGCTGCAAGGGACAGCTCTGAGATTTCTATGTATTTTGGTGTGTGTGCTGTCTGTTTGGGAGAAGAGGATTAAGACACTCAACATAAAGTTGGGTGTGAAGAGCTCTCTACATAATTTTGAGAAAAGCCTTGTCCACATCAGAGAACAGAAGAGAAGCCAACCAGTGAAGATTTGGGGAAGAGATGAAACTGTTCCCAGTCACTCCTTGGTGCCCTCTTTGCCTACTTAGAATCTTTCCATGGTGACCTACTGGGTTCAATCCAAAAATTACTAGGCATGACATTTTTGACATTTGATTCCCAACTACTTTTCTACTCTAACTGCAAGTATAACTAATCCCCCTGTCCCTAAACACGTGTACCCACCCTCCAGCAAAATGAAACAACTATGCTGGCTCTGTAGAGCAGGAACTTGCCACTCGGGAGAAGCTGGATCTCACATGGAGATCGCAGTTTGAATCTCCAAATTGGTCAGCCTGAAATATGTCGGGCATGTGTGCAACTCTCCAGGATCGGAAGGAGTAGAGGCCTAGAAGGAGATTGTGGTGGCACCAGAACCTGTTAGGAGTGTTTATCTCGCTCCCTTTTTCTTTCTTTCTCTCACTCTCATGTGTGCACACACATGCTTTAACTTGAAAAACAAACAAAGAAAAAAAGACACAGCTGACCTTCCTTGGCTCCATGCTTTTGCACATGCTGTTCCCCTGCCAGGAAGAGTGACTTCTGTTAGTCTCCTGGCTGTCCTCCTCACCCTTCTAGATCTGGCTGGAAAAAAAAAAAAAAAAAAAGACTCTTGGGACCAGTAGTTAGCGTAATGGCTATGTTGCTGGACTCCCACGTACTCGACTACGGTTTGCGTCCCTGACCGGGTGGCCTAAAACTCACGCCGGGCGCGTGTGCATGCCCAAGATCCCGAGAGGAGAATGGAAGAGAAGGGATTGCGGCATGGCCATCCCCCCTGGGGGGTGATTTCTCGCTTTCTGTCTCTCTGTCTCTCTCTGTCTATCTGGCAAGCACACACGCCCTATAGCAAAAAAATCCTCTCAAAAAAAAAAAATGACTCTCAAAGTAGCTTTTTATGATCACAATCCCCACCCCTACACCAACCAGATATTCTCTTTCACTCTTGACTGTGGAGGGTCTGCATGGCGTCATGACAGTTGTAAAACTGGCAGTCCTCCCCACCCACCTCCATCCTACCCAGAGCCACCACTGGACTATAAGCTCCTTAAGGAGCTATAAGCTCCTTTGCCCAAGCCAGTGTTGGATCAGAGCAAGCCCTCTGTTTACTTAAGGAATGAATGAATAAACTCAGAAAGTCTTTGTGGTTTGTAGACTCATAGATGGGAGACTTTTAAATCTAGTCTGGAACAACTTGGAGACTCAGAGGATCACAGAAATGCAGGATTGGCTCAGCTGTCGTACTGTGCATTGGACACTGCAGCTTGGTAGGCTGAAGCCACATGAGGGGCCCTGATTTGATTCCAGGCCTACTTTTAAAAGTCAGGAGTAGTCCCAGCAGCTGGCATAGTGGTTACTGAGCTGAACTCCTACATGGCTGATTGCAGTTTGAGTCCTGGACTCGGCAGCTTGAAAATCACACCAGTCACATGTGCATGTTTCCAAAATCCCAGGAAGAGAATGAAGGAGAAGGGATTGTGTTGTGGCCATGCCCCTAGGGGGTAATTTCTCACTTTCCCTCTCACTGTCTCTCTCTGTCTGTCTCTAGCAAGTCCACCCATCCTGTGGCAAAAACCTAAAAACAAAACAAAACAAAACAAACAGTGCCAGGAGCAGTGGCAAGTGCTTGTAGTCTCAGCTATCTGGGAGGCTGAGGGAGGGGATTGCAAGCTCCTGGCTACCATAGGTAACATGAAGAAACCTTGCCTAAAATTATACCCTATGCATGCATGTGCAAATGTACTCACATGTATACACATGCACAAACACACACAGAGAAATGTAGGGGTCTCTAGCAGGAAGAGGGCCTGTCCACTGAACTTCTATGTTCTTCCTCCATTTCTCAATCTCCCTTGCAGTTGAGCAGTAACCATGTGACTTGGTCCTTACAAGAGGGTTAATAGAAATAGTGTCTCTTGTAAGGTAACAAGACTAGTTAAAGCTTCTCCACATTTTCTCTCCCATTCTTGAGGTGAAAGACTCCAAGACAGAAGGAGCTAGATCCCTAAATTAGCCTTAGAGGGTAAGTCAATGAGGGGACTAGACTATGATGTAAGCAAGAAATGAACCTTCTGGTGTTCATTCCCTGAAATCAGGGGGCTTATTTGTTACTGCAGCAAAGCTTACTCCATCCAGCTAACAGAGGAAATCAAAGGTGATCTGGTTGCAAAACTTCATTTCATCGGTATGAAAACTAAGCCCTGCTAGGGGAAAACCACATGGTTCTGAGACTGAGTTTTCCCCCAGAAAACTAGCCAGTGGCAGCAACCAAGTCTTCTGATCATCAATGATAGCATTCTCCTCTTTCCACCAAGGGGCACAGAAAGGCATTCACTATGATTCTTGCTTCATGATGCTATTTTTTGCTTAATGTTTGTTTATTAATGTAAGTCCATGTAAACAAAACCAGCCAACATAAAAACTAGAACCTTGACAAAAGACTTCCCTATAAGGCCTTCCCCTAGTCAACCTTCCAGGTTCCCCAATCTGAGGAAAATCCCTGTCTAAAACCTTTCCCTTGTGTTTTTCCTATTAATTTAGCTTTATCTCATTTATATATAGTCTAAAAAGTTACATCTTTGATTTGTTGTTTAGCTTTATCAAGAAAATACCATGCTGGGACCAGCAGTTAGGGTAATGGCTATGTCGCTGAACTCCCATGTAATCGACCACAGTTCAAGTCCTGGACCCGGTAGCTTAAACTCACGCCGGGCGTGTGTGCGTGTGTGCCCAAGATCCTGAGAGGAGAATGGAGGAGAAGGGATTGCAGTATGGCCATCCCCCCTGGGGGGCGTGATTTCTTGCTTTCTGTCTCTCTGTCTGTCTCTCTCTTTCTGGCGAGCACAGGGGCTCTGTAGCAAAAAAAAAAAAAAGAAAGAAAGAAAGAAAGAAAGAACCATGCTGTATGAAATCTTCGTGATGTACTTATTTTACTTAGTATTGTACTATTAAATTTTAGTCATGTGGAGGTATATCTCTGTAATTCATTCCTTCTTTATTTGGGGAAAGGGTGCATGCGCTTGCCAGAAAGACAGAGAGACAGAGAGAATGTGAGAAATCACCCCCCAGGGGGTATGGCCACATCGCAATTCCTTCTCCCCCATTCTCCTCTTGGGATCCTGGGCACGTACAGAGTTGTGCCCGGCATGAGTTTAAGCCACCAGGTCTGGCACTCGAACCACAGTTGACTACATGGGAGTTCAGCGACATAGCCATTATGCTAACTGCTGGTCTCTCATTCCTTTTTTAAAAATTGTTGTATTCTATCTCATTATGTGCCTATACCACAGTTCATTCACTCTCTCATCCATTGATGGTTTTTTCAGCTATGAGAGTTGTGCCTGGCATGAGTTTAAGCCACCAGGTCTGGCACTCGAACCACAGTTGACTACATGGGAGTTCAGCGACATAGCCATTATGCTAACTGCTGGTCTCTCATTCCTTTTTTAAAAATTGTTGTATTCTATCTCATTATGTGCCTATACCACAGTTCATTCACTCTCTCATCCATTGATGGTTTTTTCAGCTATGAACAGGGCTGCTATGATGCTTCCTGATATACATTTCCAAGAGTATCTCTTCAGTATTTGCTGCATTGTGGGATACAGGAATGTCCATCTTTCTGTGAAATGGTCTCTAACAATGCATAGAGGTCCTATAGGTTCTCTCCTTCTGCAACACTGGATTTTGGACTTTTTTATTTAGTCAAATGTGTTGCAGTTAGTTTTAATTTTTAAAGAATTATTTCATTTAATTTATTATTATTATTATTTTAATTTGCTGTAGGGCACATGCAGTTAGAAGAGAAAGAGAGAGAGAAAGTTAGAAAGCAAGCAAGTCGCTAGGTCTGGGACTCGAACTGCAGCCAGCCATCTGTGGGTCCAGGCCCTCAACCACTATGCCATTTGCTGTCCCGTGTGGTTAGTTTTATTGTCAATATGGCAGGCTACCGGATTCCCTTCCAAATCTGATGATGAGGGATGATATCCTCAGTGCCTACATAGCCCCTGGAGTAATGATGGCGTAAAGAACGGGTGGTGTCCACTTGGGTTCACATCCCAATTCCTCGGATACATAGCTGCAAGTCTCCCGCTTACTGTGTCTTTTATGGCTTCCCTCCTCATTTGGATTTTCGCACACATCTTAGAGTAGGTAAAAATATCCTAAGTGCTGCAGTTAAGATGGAATCTGAAGGGTCATACAGAAGAGACTGTTGTGTTGAAGAAGGAAAGCTCACCTAGACGTGAGGGAGACCTGAGTTCCACTCTGGCTTTTGGGCTTTGTTTGATCCTTTTACCCTAGCCCATCTTCCTATGCCTGTTGACACCGTGCTAATGTTCAAGAATGCATTCTTTTTTTTTTTTTTTTTTTTTAGTTTTATTTTCCCCTCATAGGAGGATGAACGCTTGCCAGAAAGACAGAGAGAGAGAGACAGACAGAAAGCAAGAAATCACCCCCCAGGGGGGATGGCCATACCACAATCCCTTCTCCTCCATTCTCCTCTCGGGATCTTGGGCACACATGCACACGTGCCTGGAGTGAGTTTCAAGCCACCGGGTCCGGGACTCGAACCATGATTGACTACATGGGAGTCCAGCAACATAGTCATTATGCTAACTGCTGGTCCCAAGAGAAATTCTACTTTCAAGACTCATCTCCTCTAGCTTCCTCTGGCTCCTCTATATTCTGAGTCTCCTGGTATCTTCACCTCACCCCAAAGGTACCTCCATTCCCTCTTCAATCTGCCATCAGAGTCTGTTTTCCCTCTAACATAATTCCTGGTTTTGTAACTTTCCTCTTCAGTACGTTATAATGATCATAATGATGATGACGAAAATGTTCAGGCCTAGCAAGCTGATGGGTGGGAGTATCTCAAAATGAAATGCCCCTTCTCCAAGAATTTTGTTCTGGAATTATTTTCAAAACTATAAAATGCAAAATAAAGATTTTGAATTTCAGAAAAAAAAATTAAAAAACAAACAAACAACAACAACACAAAATGGGTGGTATCCAGACAGGGCAAACAGAGCCGAGGAGCAAGAATGCTGGCCTTGCCTCTGTGTTGGTCTTCACAGCAAAGGTCAGACAGCTACTTCCTTCGAATTCTCCAGGACCTGCTCGAGACAATTTCTCTGCCTGGGACATTTCCGAGACTGGGAGCTCTGGAATCAGCATGTTGGAATATGGAAGGCAGAACTTGGAAACAGATTACAAACCCACCCAGATTGGCCAGGCCATCACAGAACTCTGGTTTGGGGATTTTCCTGTTGGCTCATCAAATGATATCAAGGCAGAGGTATTGTTTCCTCTCGTCTCCGCCATTGATAAAGCAGAGAAAAACAACTCTCATGATAACATTGATGCTGCCGCCCTTCCTGCCCCTTGTCTTCCTGGTTGGAGTCCTTCTCTCCTGTGCTCCTTCCTCTCCTTCCTTCCGGACTGGGACTCGGGCTGAGATTCCTTGTGGGGCCAGGGAACCAATGGCTAGTTTCCCACTTTGAATTGCTTCAGCAACTGAAATAAATAACTGCGGACCTTCAGCCCTACAGAGCCAGAAAGGCTCCTAGACCTGGTGTGCAGAACCAGCTCACAGTGATGCTAGAGCCAATTGCTAAATTTTTAGGCACCAAATAAGGGGTTGTTAAAGCACAGTCATTATTAAAAATTTGATTATATAAGTTTGCAATTCGATAAATTATACTAAAGCAAAGGTGTAGAACACTTAAAACTTGTTAGGTCTTAATTTTATTATATTTTACTGTTGTCTATACTGCCAAGGTGACTAATATATGGATATGTTGGAAATACAACATGTCATGCTGTTCATCTTGTTCTAATCTGCTTTTGTCATGTAAGGAACTGGGAATTGGAGGGAATATTTACACCATGGAAATCAGTGAACACTACAATGAGAAATTTTTTTTTTTTTGAGAGGCTTTTGTTAAACATACACCAGGACATCACTGCTCCTTTGTACGTTCTCTAAGATCCCCTCTGGGGACCCCGTGATCCAAAGAAAGCTTGAAAGTTACCCCTAAGCTCTACAGTGAGCTATAGGCAGTACTGGTATGACACCCCGATTTTTTGATCTGAGTCTTCCTCACAACACATTCTTGTCCTTGTTCAGCACTTTCTTACCCATGCATCTGTATCATCTATAATCTAAATGTGCAGAACACTGTCTCAGGATTTTTCTTATTTTTAGAAGAAATGCTTTTATTCATGTACGATGGCTGTGTGCTTTCATTGTCAGTATTTAAACTACTTGTAATTCTACCAGGGAGTAATAACAGGTGTTAACTTTATGATATACATCATCCTAGTCTTTTCATCTACTCAAGAGGGCTTCAAAAGTTTCATGGAAAGTATGTATCATGAAAAAATTATCATGGATTTTAAAATTGGTTAGCACCAAAATAAATTCATACTTTAATTTTATTTTTCCATTCTTTTTTTTTTTCTTTTTTGCTAAGGGGCACACGCAATCACCAGAGAGAGACAGAGACAGAGGAGGGTAAGGAAAAAGCACCCCCTATGGGGAATGGTCATGCTTTAAACCCTTCTCCTGCATCTCTTTCTCCTTTCAAGATTTTGGGCACATGTACACACGTGCATGGCATGTTTCTCAAGCCTCTGGGTCTGGAACTTGAACCGTGCAGTTGGCTGTGTGGAATGTGGCTCCCCAATCACAGGGCTCTCCATTCATTTTTCTGCAGTCCTCTCATGTATATACATAATTATTACTGTAAAAGCAAATCATAAACTACATGTACTGTTCATGATCCGAATCCTGTTTTTGTTTTTCAACTCTGCAATATAATGCGGCATCTTCCCAGGTCAAGATTCACGTTTGATGGAGTT
>NW_006159929.1:3339520-3376970 GCF_000334495.1 Tupaia belangeri chinensis
GAGCTCGGTCAACTCTCAGCTTTGGCATGTATCTGTTGGGTGACCGTGGACAAGGAAAGTAACCTCTCTGTGCCTCTTCTATAAAAGGTAGTTAACAAAATAATGAGAATAAATAATAATAATAATCTGAAAAAAAAAGAAAAGCTATTTGACGATGATAATATGGATAGTAACATCTTTGTCTTGAGTGATATGCATGGTAATCGTGCTGGAAAAAGAAATGTTATACACTTTAAAGATATATGTGATTGGGGGACCAGCAGTTAGTGTAATGGCTATGTCACTGGACTTCCATGTAGTCAACCATGGTTCGCATCCCAGACCCGGTGGCTTAAACTTCACGCCAGGCGCATGTGTGTGTGTGCCCAAAATCCCGAGAGGAGAATGGAGGAGAAGGGATTGTGGCGTGGCCATCCCACCTGGGGCGTGATTTTTTGCTTTCTGTCTCTCTGTCTGTCTGGCGAGCGCACACACCCTATAGCAAAAACCTCTCAAAAAAAAAAAAAAAGATATATGTGATTAAATGTAATATAAAAATATATAAATAAATAAATAGTAGATAACTATACCACCTATGGCCTAGCATTAGCCTGAAAGTTAAATGACTATGTGCACTGCTCTTAACACCGCCTAGTAGGGCAAGCTCTGAGTAGATGTTAACTAAGTTTTTTTTTTTTTTTCTTCAACATTTTACTGTGGGGTTGCTTCCCACCCACTGTGAACTTCTCTGCTGGCTGACTCTAAGACTAAAGCAGGAACAATTAAGATGAGTAAAATTTACTGAAATTGACATTGCCCAAAGAGAACTCTCACCTACCTGCAATCTGTTCCTTCCCTAAGCTAACCCTTGTCAGTAACCAGCCTTGCTGATTCTCTAGCAACCCAAGCCAAAAACTAAGTCATTGCTAATTCCTGCCCCATCCCTTACATCTAACTCATTACTAAGTCCTGCCCATACTACCTCTGAAATACAGAATACCTACCTGCCCCTGTCCCCACCAACATCCTACTCTTATCCACTGTCATCTTGTGTCTGAATCTGTGTCCTGTCCTGCTCATTGGCCTTCCCTCTCCTTTTCTTGCTCCCCCCACTCCTCCTTTATGTATTTTACACCCAACAATCCAGACTAATTATTTAAAAACAGTACAGTCTGTAGATTATAATGAATTGGTGGGTTGAGAAATCAACTTAATGGGATATGACATGATTTTTATTTAATTGAAATAGAAGAATTAAGACTATCAGAATACATTGTACAAAATTCTATTGTCTTATGATACTTTTGATTTATGGAAAAGTACACACGCACAAATACGTATACATCTGGTGTGCCTGATTGTTAATACAATAGGTATTTCTTAAGCCGCCTTTTTAAAACATCTACCAGGGACTAGCAGATGGCTACTCTTTTTCTCATTATCAATCCTCTTTTTAAATTAGTTTTTATTGCTAGACATACACTCATGAAAGAGAGTGAGAAAGTAGAACCCCCCAATGGGGTGTGGTCATGCCGCAATCCCTTCTCCATTTCTGCATCTTGTTAGCATTTGGGGCACAGGTACATGTATGCCCTTGGCATGTTTTTCAAGCTGCCAGTGGGATTCAGACTATGTAGTCGGTCATTTGGGATCCAAATTTCTGAACCTCCAGGTCACAGGGCTGGCCTGGTCATTAGACTTCTTTTAGTTCTAACATCCTTATTTGATTGCTCCTTTATGTCTTTGCACTAGCTGTTCCCACTGCAGAGATCACTCTGCTCCAAATATTTGGCTGGCTGCATAGATCATTCGAACCTCAATCCAAATGCTGCCTCTCTGCTCACTGATTTGCTCGCCCATTCATTTTCCCCTCCTCTACCTCCCAACCATACACACTAAGACATAAGCCCCATGAACCTTGCTGACTCATCAGCACAGGGCATGCTGCCTGGCACACAGTAGGACATGAATACTTGTTGGTAGATGAGTACATTGGGTACCCAGCACTTGGGGAACAGCCCTCTGTGTATCCTGACAATTGGAAACTACCTGGCAGGTCTCCCTGAGCCCTTCTGCAGAACCAAGGCTGTGAACTGCTCTCTAACTCACTCCTACTTGTTTTATGGCTGAGGAAAGTGAAGCCCCAAAAGATAAGAGATGCAATAAGATTATTGAGGGAATGAACAGCAGAGTGAAGAGTGCAGCCCTGGCCACCTGAAGCCACTGTCCCCTGCTGCCCTTAGGTTCCCCTGGCTCTGGCCAAAGACTCTGTCCTTGAACTTACCTCAGGCCAAAGTCTCACTAAAGTTTCTGGCTCTCCTCATCCTTTATCCTTTGGCACTTTAATTCCTTTTGTTTCATTGTTTTATTTTACTTTATTGTGTATGTGTGTGTGCGTGTTGTGTGTGTGTGTTTTATTTTTTTCATTTTCATTTCATTTCATTATCTTACAGCAGCAGCTCTCCCAGCTTCTGTGTTCTGGTGAAGGCTAATGATTTACTAGCTCATCTGAGCTTTGGTCATTTCTTTTCTCCCTACCTTTCCCTCCTTCCCCAGTGATGGTTCCCTCAGCTGATTCTCCTACACCCTGCCCTTCCCATTACTAGGTGGAAGGCCGATCTTGCTCCTCTCGTACCAAGGCATAGTCTTGGCACCATATTTCCCAGGGCCTGTTGGGAGGGTTCCAGAGTTTGCGACAGCTTCCCCACGCACCATGCAGGAGCAGATGTCTCCCTAAGAGCCCTCTTTTTTTTTTTTTTTGGCTATAGGGTGCGTGCGTTCACCAGAGAGACAGAGAGAGACAGAGAGGCAGAAAGCGAGAAATCACCCCCATGCTGCAATCCCTTCTCCTCCATTCTCCTCCCAGGATTTTGGGAATGCACGCACACGCACCGGGTGTGAGTTTAAACCACCAGGTCCAGGACTCGAACCATGGTCGACTACATGGGAGTACAGCGACATAGCCATTATGCTAACTGCTGGTCCCCCTAAAAACCCTCTTACCCCTTCCTCTGAGGGCTCTGACTCCTGAAGCTCAGCAAAATCTCTCTGGGACCTTCAGGCATAGGGCGCTCTACTGTGCCTTCTGCCCAGGGTTAGCTGAGGATCCAGTTACAATACTTGACGTGAGCTCCCTCTGTGGGTTCTGAGGCTCTGTCTGCTCACCTGCAAGTACATATGGTCATGAGTGGAAAGCCGTTCTTACCTCATCGGCCCTCCTGTCCACAGACTGACTCTACCAGTCTTTAGACCTCGTACCCTAGACATGGCTTGAGTCTCTACACTGGGTCCACCTACCTTCCCTCAGTGGGCATCCTTCTCTCAGCCACGCTCAGAACTGGCCTTACCTTCCTAGCTCTTCACCCATTGAGAAGACTATCTGATTCATCTAGCCACCTGTTCTGTTCCCCTTCCTTTTGTATTGTCAGATTTGTTGAAACAAATCAAAATGACAACAAAACAAAAAGCAAACACACATACACACACACACACACACAAAAGCTAGAATGCTCAGTTAAATTTAAATTTCAGATAAACAATTTTTGTTTTGTTTCGTTTGTGTGTGTCTCATGCAATGTATGGGATATACTATACTAAAAAGAATTATGTATCATGTATCTAAAATTCAGATTTAACTGGTTGTTCTGTATCTTGTCTGGCAGCCCTACTTCTGGGATTTCCTCAATTTGCCTTGGGTTAATCACTTAAACCACACTCAGCCTTGGTTTCATTTTCTGAAAACAGAAAGCACAAAAGATAACTCTCAAGGAAGTTACAAGGCTAGGAAAAAAATGCTCGGGAAAGTTTAAAAAAAGAAAAGAAAAGAAAAAGTGTAATCCATGCATGAGGTTGAGAAAAATCTCAGTCTCTAGCTCACCAGCCCCCACAGAACTGAGGCTGGGCCCGTATCCTCCACTCTCCCTCACAAAGCTTCCCACTTGGGTACGCTATCCTCTTGTGAAGCCCTGCCTCATGAGCCTCTTGCCACATTGCCTTCACCCACTCTGTAAACCTAGTCAGTCAGACCTCAGTGGCTTCACACTGGCATATGTCTTTTTCTGCACCCTGAGCCCTGACAACAGCCTGAGGGAGTGGCTAGGTGTGAGGATGACCATATGTCTTGGTTTGCTCAGGACGGTCCAGACTCATCTCATGCTTATTATTTCAGGGTGAATGATAAAGTAGTAATGTCTCCTTCAACTTGCAAAAGTTGACAATAAATTATATCATCATCTATCACCACCCTGCCTTTTAAAAAATTATCATTGCTGGTAGAGGAGAAAATGAACAAGTGAGCAAATCGGTGAACGGGGAGGCAAAATTTGGGTTGAGGTTCAAATGATCTATGCAGCCAGCCAAATATTTGGAGCAGGATGGTCTCTCCAGTGGGAACAGCTAGTGCAAAGACAATAGTAATAGCAATAACAGCGGGTGTGAGTGCTTGGCAGAGAGAGAGAAAGTGCCCTTCAACGGGACCTAGTCACACACAATTCCCTTTCTTCATTCCTCTCTCCCATCAGGGTTTGAGGTGTGCTCATCTCCCTTAATACTGTGCTATTAGGCTTGCTCACTACCCTCTCATTCCCCAGCTACATCATCTCCAGGAACTGTTCCTCTCACTGCACTCCAGTCCTTGAACTCCCCTTGGTCACACTCTGAGTTGTGGTGTACTCTGCCATTCCACCTCTGACACTGAACTGAAAAATACAAATGTCTCTGTTTGACCGTAACTCTTCTCCTTCCTTCCAGCTTAGCACTCACTTTCTATAATTCCCATTTTTTTCTTCTTTCCTCATCCACTTTAGATGTCATGGTACATCTTGTTAATCACTAGTTAAGCAAACTGCTAGTCTCAGTGACCTGGCATCCTACTCACATGGGAAATTTCCTGTGTAAATTCACCATTACTTGCCTTCTCCAGACTGGCCTAGGCTTTCAAGAAATACTGGAGAACCTTACACCATCATGTAGGCTGGGCCCACTAAATTCTTGCTCTCCACCTTCAACTGGCCCTCGACAGAGTTCAGCCAGCCTTCAGCTCTCTCTTTGAACTTCTCAAAGACTATTTAAAACCTTTTACACTTTTTTTCCCACAATGTTCTATCCCACCATCTTTTCATCTATTTTGCCAGATGATCATGCCTTTCCTATCAGAGACTAATAGAAACCATTGGATGGATGGTTCTGCAACATCTGGCCTCAAACCTTTTTCATGTGTCTGTGGTGGGATCCACGTAGGGAAGGGGGCCTCTTCTAGTGCTGGTGAGCCCTTCCCTTTGCAATCATCCTGTCTCTTCAACTCTCTCCTCTCTCCTGTCTCCTCTTCAGCCACTGAGCATCTTTGAATCTCTATCATCTACAGAAAATTCTTTGGCTTTCTCTAGCTACTATTACTCCACAGTCAAACATGTACAAGTATTCTACACTCGCTGTTTCCCGCATCTCAGCCACCCACTCACTTACCCTCAAGTCCTCTGCACCTCACTCCCGCTCTCACCATTCCACTGAAGATGTGTTGATGAAAGTCAGAATCACCCTCCCTGATGTTAAATTGTTCAGTTCTCTGACCACATCTCAGCTCTGACCTGAGTAGTGTTGGCACTGTTGCGTGCGTCACCCTGTAACCACATGGGTTTCCTCTTATCTGGCCACTGCTTGCAATTTCTTTTCCAGATTCTGCTCTGCAAGGCCTTAAATGTTGGCTTACCAGGATGCTGAGCTCTCCTTGAGGTCACTTTTATTGTTGTTGTTGTTTTTTTTTTTTAAGAATTATTGATTTAATTTTATTTGTTACTATTATTACTTAATTTGCTATAGGGCATGGGCACTCAACAGAGAAAGACAGTGAGCAGGAGAGAGTAAGTGAGACAAAAAGTGAGAAAACAACCTGCCAGATACAGAACTCTAACCACAGTCAGCCATGTGAGAGTCCAGCACCTTAACCACCACACCCCTCCTGGCCTCCACTTTCATTGTTTCAAAGACCTTCTTTGTGTCAATGACTCTTGTTCAGGTTGAGTATCTCTTCTCTTTTTAAAAATTAATTTTTAAAATTTTATTTATATTATTATTTTTTAATTTGACCAGAGAGAGGCAGAGAGAGAGGGAAAATGAGAAAGAAAGCTGCCATGTCTGGGACTCGAACTATGGTCAGCCACGTGGGAGTCCAACAAATTAACTACCATGCCACCTGTCAGCCCCCATGGTTATCTCCTATTCAAAATGCTTAAGACCAGAAGTGTTTTGTACTTTTTTTTTTCAGATGTTGGAATATTTGCATAAACACAATGATATATCTTGGTAGTAGAATCCTAGCCTAAACATTAAGCTTATTTATGTTTTATAAATACATTATGCATGTAGCCTGAAGGTAATTTTTTTGAGAGTTTTTTGCTATACGGTGCATGCACTCACCAGAAAGACAGAGAGAGACAGAGAGACAGAAAGCTAGAAATCACCCCCTTGGGGGATGGCCAAGCCGCAATCCCTTCTCCTCCATTCTCCTCTTGGGATCTTAGGCACTCATGCACAGGGGCCCAGCGTGAGTTTAAGCCACCAGGTCCAGGACTCGAACCACTGCCAACTACATGGGAGTCCAGTGACATAACTATTATGCCAATTGCTGGTCCCGCCTGAAGGTAATTTTATACGATATTTTTTTGTTTCAGTATTTTGACTACAATCCATCACATAAGGTCAGGTGTGAAATCTTTGACTTTTTAGCTCTTAAAAAGTTACAGACTTTGGAGAATTTTGGATTTTGGATTTCTAGGTTGAGGATGTTCAATTTGTTTTTCTTTCTTTTCTTTCTTTTGTTTTGTTTTGTTTTTAACTGCTTGAACACATTACCATAAACTTCGTGATTTAAAACAACAAAATTTAGAGGCCAGCAGTTGGCATAATGGTTATGTCACTGGACTTCCACATGGTCTACCACAGTTCCAGTTCCAGAACCAGCTTGAAACTCACACCAGGTACATATGTGTGTGTGCCCAAAAGCCTGAGAGGAGAATGGAAGAGAAGGGATTGTGGCATGGTCATCCTCTTAGGGGATGACTTCTTACCTTCTGTTTCTCTCTTTCTGTCTGGCAAGCACATGCACTGTATAGCAAAAATATCTCCCTAAAAAAAATTATTCTCATACATTTTTGGAGGCTAGAAGTATGAAATAAAGGTCTTTCTAGGGCTGTTCTGCCTTTGGTAGCTCCAGAGGAGAATCCATTCCTTGTTCCTTCTGGCTCCTTGGTAGCTGTTGACATGTCTTACCTTGCGGACATGTCAGTCTGCCAACATTCATGGATTTACCCAGCTCTGAGATGTAGCTGTTTGAGAGAGGCATTAAAAACAGAATGAAGGGTCTGACTCTGTGGCCTAGTGGTTGAGGGAACCAGATCTCACATGGCCAACTGAATGGTTCGAACCCTGGCCCCAGGGGCTTGAAAAATGTATTACACATGTGTGCCTAGTGCCCAAAATTCTAGCAGGCTGGAGATATGGAGGAGGAAGGATTGAGGTGTCACCATGCCCCATTATGGGGATGCTTTCTTCTCCCTCTTCTTTTCTTTCTGGCAAGCACATGTGGCTTCTGGGAAATTAAAAGGCAAAACAAAACAAAACAAAACTGGAATGAAGGACAAGGGAGGAAGGACTTCACCCTATCTCCTGCCCCACTCCCAGAAGTGTCTGCCTGGATGTGTCTGGAGCTCAGGGGTAAGGCATGGGAATGGGCTTTCCTAGCAGAGGTCCACAGCTCAGCTTGGCTAGGATGAATGGAAGATCCTTGAGCTTGTTACAGTGCACCACCTTGAAAGCTTTGCTATTTCACATACGAGGAATGTGACAATAAAGTGAGCTGGTTTGTGCTTGTCCAGGATTTTGTCAATCAGTCAGGAACCTGCAATATTGTTTGTGTCATACAAACAGAGCAGTTCTTCATTGTGTGTGTGTGTCCATGTCTGCATGTATGTCTGTGTGTTTTAATTTTCACAGAGTTTCAAGACATGACTTGCAGAGATTAGCAGGGCCCCAGACCTTGACTGGTCTGAAAGAGCTGATGTTGAGGAATGAGGAACCACTGAAGGGTGCTAAGTGAGGGCATGGAGTGGTCAATATGTGCTCTGATGGGGCCCCTCGCTACAACATGGAGACCAGACTAGAGGACAGGGCCTAGCAAGTGGGAGACCAGAGAGGAAAAAATGTACTAGGCACCTGCTTTGTGCAAACACTGTTCCAGGCACTGGAGACAAAACAATCAACAAAACACAAAAATCTTTGCCTTCAGCAAGATTGCATTTTAGTGGAAGGATTTAGATCATAACAAGTAAATACATATAACAAATGGCATGGGGGCCTGCAGGTGGCGTGGTGGCTAAGGGCACTGGATTCTCATATGGCTGACTGTGGTTTGAGTCCCATACCTGGTGGCTTGCTTTCTCACTTTCCTTCTCTCTCTCTCACTCTGTGCCTCTATGGTCAAATTTAAATAAATAAATAAAGTTAAATAAAATAATTCTTTAAATTTTTTTTTAAAAACCCGGTATGTTAGAAAGTGGTAAGTACTGAGGAGAAACAACACAGGAAAAAAGGATAAGAAAAGTTAGCAGTTGATTTTTTTTTTTTTGGAGAGATTTTTGCTATAGGGCACGTGCGCTCGCCAGACAGACAGAGAGAGACATAGAGACAGAAAGCGAGAAATCACCCCCCAGGGGGAATGGTCACACCGCAATCCCTTCTCCTCCATTCTCCTCTCGGGATCTTGGGCACGCACGCACACGCGCCCGGCGTGAGTTTGTTTAAGCCACCGGGTCCAGGACGCGAACCGCGGTCGACTGCGTGGGAGTCCAGCGACATAGCCATTACACTAACTGCTGGTTCCCAGAAGTTGATATTTTGAATGTGGCAATCGAAGTTGCCTTCTCTGGGGAGGTGACAAGTGAGAACCCACATGAAGTGAGGGGGTAAAGCCTTAGGGATATCAGAAGAAAGAGCATTCCAGGGAGAGAAATCAGTATGTTCAAAGGCTTCAAGGTGAAACTAAGTTGGGCTTGTTCGAGGAATATAGAGTGGAACCCAAGTGCCCAGGTGGACAAGTAGAAGGCAGTAAGATTTGAAAAGGAAACACAGATGGATATAGAGCCCTGGGGGTCATCATAAAGATTGGGACTTTCACGTAAGTGTAGTGACCTAGAAGTTGAGGGAGGAAGATCCCACATGGCTGGGTGCATTTTGAGGCCTAGACTCAACACCTTGAAAAACATACCGGGTACATGTCCTTGCACACACAAAATCCCAATGGGATGAAGAAATAGAGAATGGTGTGACCACCCCCATTGGGGAGGTGCTTTCTTTCTCATCTCTCTCTGGTGAGCACATGTTCCCTCCAGCTTATAAATAAACAAACAAAAGGAGACTGCAGCTTTCATTAGGAATGAGATGGACTGGAGGGTTCTGAGTAGAGTGACGTGTTTCTATTTACAGTAGAAGCAGGCGAGGGCAGAAGTGTAGACTCTGATGGGAAGCCACTGTGGTAATTCAGGCAAGAGATGACGGTGGCTGAAACAACTCATTAGTTGGTGAAGAGGTGAGAAATGGTTGGATTCTGGATATGTTCCAGAAACAAAGGAAACAGAATTTTCTGACAGATTTCTTATGAGAGATAGCAGCACGTTTTTTGATTTATTTTCATTTTTAACCTAAGCGACGGAAAGGATAGCATTGCCATTCGCTGAATCAGGGAAGACAGACATAGGAAAGATTAGGAGTGCCGTTTTAGACAGGGCTCGTTTGCGAAAACTGTTAGACATCCTCGTGGAGATATCAAGTATGCAGTAAGAGATGTAAATTCAAGAGTAAGACCTAAATAGAGCCAGGAATTACCAACATAGAACAGTATAAATCCACAAGATAGAATGAAATCAGCCATGGAGTAAATAGAGGTAGCACACAGGAGTTGAGATCCAAGCCGTAGGAAACTCCAACATCTAGCAGCTAATGGGTGGGGAGGGGGCAGTGAGCCAGCAGAAGAGACTAAGGAGAGGCAACCTGAGGGTGAAAGCAATCGGGCAAAGTATTCCGGAGACCAAGTGGAGAGGGTACTTCAGGAGCAGAGAGCAATCCACAATGTCAATGCAGCAGGTGGGATAGGAAAGATGAGGACTAGAAATTGTGTGAGTTAGTATCTTAGAGGTCACTGGAGACCTTGAAGAGAGCAGTTTGAAGGACACGGGGAGGCAAACGCCTGACTGAAGCTGTTAGGAGAGAAAAACTAGGAAAATATGGGGGAAGGAGCATGCACTGTCATAGTCCTCAGGGAGCTCAGCCGAGGCCTGCACTGCACATGGGCCACAGCCGCAGAGGGAAGGATGGAATTAGCAGATGTCAATGAGGGTCCGGAGACAGATGGCCTATGGGGAATTCGGAACAGCAAAGCTCTAGGATGACACCAGCTTTGTGGCTTAGGTCAGTGGCTGGAGATAGGAAGAGAAGGAAGTTTTTCGCGGTAAGTGAGGGGGTTAGCATGGCTGTACTGAGTTGGGGTGCCTTGGGACTCCGAGTGAATGTGACTGGGACCAATTGGATAGTCAAGTCTTTAGGATAGATATCCGTGTAGAAGTGCCAATACAGGAGATTAAAGAAGAAATTAAAGCAAGATCAACACTGAAAATTAGCTCTGTAGTTAATGATAACAATATATCCCAAATATGTGTGTGTGTGTGTGTGTGTGTGTGTGTGTGTGTGTATTCCATTTGACAAACCTATTCTGCCACCTGTGCATTGCACTAGGCCCTAACTGTGGTGGTTAATTCTAGGTGTCAACAGGCTGAATAAAGGCTGCTCAGATAGTAAAATATGATGTCTGAGTCCAAGGGTATTTTAGAAGAGATTAGCATCTGAATCAGTGTGTGGAGTAAAGAAGACTCACTCTCACCACTGTGGATAGGCATTGCCCAATCCATTGAAGGGCCTAATGGAACAAAAATGTAGAAGAAGGGCCAATTCACTCTCTTCTGGAACTGGAATGTTCATCTTGTCCCCCTAGACATCAGAACTCCAGGTTCTTGGGCCTTTGGACAACAGGACTTAAGCCAGAGGTTTCAGATGATCAGGCCTTCAGCCTTGGACTGAGAGTCATGCCACCAGCTTCCTTGCTTCTCTAGCTTGCAGAAGGGATAGCACGGCACTTCTTGGTCCCCATAGTTATGTAAACCAATTCCCATAGTAAATTTTGTTTAATAAAGGGGTCTTCCAAAAAGTTCACAGGAAATTACCTGTGATTACCCCCAAAAAATCCTATTTATGAATTTTAATTTTGTGGGCACCAAAATAAACTTGTACTTTAATTCCATTTTCCATAACATTTCTGAAGCACCTTGTATATCTATATTTATTTTATTGGTCCTGTTTCCCTGGAGAACCCTGACTAATACATATACCTTACCTCATTTGCTGCCACAGCCACCCTGTGACAACTGTCACATCATTTTCCCAAATGTGGGAGAGACATTAAGTGACTTGCCCAAAATCACACTTGGATTAAGTGAAATTCCAACATACAAAGCCATAGATTTTCTATGGTCTTAGTGCTTAGGGGATATATTGAACCACTCATTCCCCCCCACCCCCCGCCCCCAGAGGGCAGGTGTGTTCTCTAAAGGAAGATAGAGGGAGGAGGGAGAAGGAGAGGGAGAAAACGCCCCCTAGAAGGTATGGTCACACCACCATCTTTTCTCCTCCATTCCCCTACTGTGTCGGGATCTGGGGCACATATACACATGTGTCTGGTGTGTTTTTCAAGCAATTTGGACCAGGATTCAACCCACACAGCTGGCATGTGAGAACTGGTACCTTTAACCACTAGGCCATAGGGCTGACCCTGACACTGAACTCTTGAGTTCCAACTCACATTCCGAGGTTATGCCATCCTGGTGAGGAGGTTCAGAAAGGGGACACCCACCATGGGGCCTGGCACAGGCCAAAGTGAGAGCTCTCTAGATGATGATCCGTCTCCTATGCTTGTGGGTTCAGCCAAAGCTGATGGGTGTGGCAAGCCTCAGGCTGGTCAGTTGTGGTCCCTGGCCACTGGCAGATGTGCCAAATTCAGGGCTAGCTTGCCCTGGTTTAGCCTGGGAAGATTCCCCAGAGACAAGCTTCCCACAGAGGTCAGCTCCATGTCAGCTGACCAAAACGATCTGCAGCCCACAGTGTCTCTGGAGACCAGGAGCTGAGCAGCTGCCTTCCTTAGTCCCCTGCTTTCTGCCTGCCCTGCTGCCCTTAGCCAGAGTGAAGGCAGGAACTTGACCCTGCCCAGGCAGGTGGTGTGAGGACCCTATTAGGAACGTCTCTCTCTCATGAAAGAAAAAGGAAGGAAAGAAAGGAAAGAAAATCTTTTAAGAATTATTTATTTAATTAATTTGATTTGTTATTATTTTTTAATTTGACCAGAGAGAGAAAGAAAAAGTGAGAAAACAAGCCACCAGGTCTGGGATAAAAACCGTGGTCAGCCATTGGGAGTCTCGTACTCCAAACACTACGCCACCTGCTGGTCCTGAAAAAAAAATTCTTTAAAGGGCAAATTTTGTGACTGTGAAGTATGTCTCAATATGAGAAAAGAAGAGTGTAAACTTCCAGGTCACATAGAAACCCAGTATTCCTTCTGGGTGATCACAGATACTTTATTTACTTTATTTATTTATTTTAGAGTTTTGCTGTAGAGTGTGTACTCTTGCTGGAGAGAGACAGAGTGGGAAAGAGAAATCACCCCACAAGGAGGATGGCCACACTGCAATCCCTTATCTTCCATTCTTCTCCTGGGATTTTGGGCATGCGTACACACAGGCCAGTGTGTTTTTCAAGCTGCCAGGTCTGGGACTCAACCACCAAGCCACCTGCTGGCTTCCTACAGATGCCTTTCGTTGCCCCTGTTTGGGCTGTGTGGAAGGAATAGGACAGTTGGGGCATTCAGCCAGAGTCCTATCAAGCAGCCTGACCAAAACGGAAGATTTTCCAGATGGATTTGGGCATATCTCGTTGTGCCTGGGGGCAGGAAAACAGAAAGGGAAAAGCTGGCAGGAGCCAAGGCAGCCCCTCCTCCAGCTTCCCTTCCATAGCCAGCTCAACCACTGAACTTCTCTATGGAAGGATTCTCATGACCGCCCCAAGTTCTGTCTGCTTACTTCAGCTCAGCACCGGTGAATATCTGCCCCGACACTGTCTAGTTCTAAGAAATAGCAAAGCAGTTTGACTTTTGGATTTTTTTCTTTTTGGAGAGATTTTTGCTATAGGGTGTGTGTGTGCTCACTGGAGAGACAGAGAGAGACAGAGAGACAGAAAGCAAGAAATCACCCCCCACTCTCCCAGGGTAATCCCTTCTCCATTTCCTCTTGGGATTTGGGCACACATGCACATGAGCCCCATGTGAGTTTTAAGCTGCCGGGTCTGGGACTAGAACCACAGACGACTGTGGGAGTCGAGTGATATAACCATAACATCATCTGCTGGTCCCTTGGCTTCTGAATTTAAAGTCCCTGGTCAAATGTCCACCCAAAGCCCAATCAGATGGACCTCAAAAGAGGCTGGGAAATGGACTATTCCTCTTGCATTTTTTCCAAGCTGTGGAACAGACAAGGCTAAATAACACCTGAGGCAGGAACTCAGATACCCATGTTTCTTGTCTCTGCTTCTCTCCATGTGTCAGTTTTGTTTCCTCACTGTCAACTGGCTTTTTCCACTTGACGGGCAGCAGCTCCTGGTCTACATACCCTGGATAAAGAGGGATTCTTTCACTTCCAACCTGAGAAATTAGAACTCTGCCTGGGAGTCATGAGGTCAATGGAGACCCAGGGGACAGTGACAATCCAGCAAGGGGTCCTCTCTATAGACACGCAAATGTGTTAGGGATGGTTCCCAAGAAGAGTGGAAGATAGAGCTATAGTCATCTTCTACAGGGTCTGTAAAAGCCGGGGACAACCTGGGACCATAGCCCACCTGATCAGCATGTGAGGGTTTTTAGGAGGGAGGCAGGTTTTCAGGGATGTTTCCATGGTAGGAGAGTTACCATTTGGTGTCATCAATGTTGTATGATTGCTAGAATGGGGATTAGTGGCCGTCTCAAAAGAGCCAGATAATCAGGAGAGCATACAGGGCAGCCTTCACCACAAGGCTCCGTAACATGCCCACTGGATAAGGACCCACCATATGCTCACACTCTCACATTCTCTAGTATCTTGGCAAATGAGTTTGTTTCCGTTTCCCTGTTTTTCAGACAAGGAAACCCAGGCTCTGGCAGGCTAAGTTATTTAGGCCAGCTGAGTAGGATTCACTGGAGCTCCAACTGCAGCTTGACTGCTTCTATGATTGTGTGCTGCCTAAGCCTTTGTAGACCTCGTAGGTGGCTGGGGCGAGGTGGGGTCCTAGATGTGTGTGGCCAGGTGCAAGCAGCCTGGACATCAGGATCTAAAGCCACAGGGCAGATGGCCATCCTCAGGCACTTCAGAGCTCCTTTGGGAGTGGATGAGTTGGGTGCCAGGCAGAACATTGTTTCTGGGAGGTCACGTTCCCCAAGTAAACACGTTCACGAGGGAATGGGGGCTCTTTCCTGTGCCTGAGACTGTTTGTCTCTGAGCAGTAAACTGTGGCTGACCTGAACACCTGCCAGTGCTTCCAGGAATAAGCTCATCTGATGACCTACCGACTCATGCCTCCCAGTTTCCCACCCCAGATGTTAATGCCCTTCTGTGACCATCTCTGAGGTGACGAGCTGGGGAGTGGCCGCTCTGTTCCAGAGAAGTCTTGGGAAAATGTAATCACTGTTTACATATCCCCGAAGGCCTCAGATTCAGAGCAGATTGAGCAGATGCATCCTGGATGCCCCAGAGGGCAGAGCTGGGCCTAATGGGAGGGGACATAGGAAAGGAAGTTCTAATCCAGTATGAAGAGGAATTTCTAATGGTTATAGATGTCTCCAGAATAAATGTGGGTTACCTTGTGGGTTGGTGGGCTCCGTTTTGTTGGCAGTGTACAAGCTGAGATTGAAGGCCGTTTTTGAGGGCCACAGAGGAAGGATCTCCTGCAGCACAAGTGGATTAAGCCATGTGACATTGGAAGTCTTCATCCCATCCTGAGTTCCACGTCTATATTACTCCTCTTCCAAGGGTGATTTCCATTCCATGATCAAACCTTGTTTAGGGATTGTTTATGTGAAGTACTTTGCTGCTTACCTCCCAGCACCCTTCCCAACCTCCCAGTCTTCTGCAGTAGCTGCCATGTAGTTTGGGAGGGCTAGGCCCAACATGAAGGAAGACCCTCGTTTCCCTCAGCCAATCAGCACCACTCATCTTTTCACAGTGGGACATTGCTGCTAGGTGGGCAATAACTGAATACCGAGGCAATCAGAGCAGAGGATCAGGCTTGAACACATAGGCTGGCTAGGTGTAGGCACAGCCCCTTAGCAGAACACACCAGAGCGAAGCCCTGGACATGTGTGTGGTCTCTATGGGAAGCGTCGTCCCTCTGCCCGTGGGCCTGACTGAGGGAGCACATGCCCCAGGTGACGAATGCCCTTGCTGCCTTGCCCATGGTCTCCTGCTCTATTTCTAATTACCAAGCCTTCCCCCCACACACCTGGGGAGCCCACTCTGACTGTTCCTGAGACAGGCCAGAAGTGCTAGACGCTGGGGCCAGCAGGTATTGCTGTGGTTAAAGCACTGGACTCCAACATGGTCAGCGCAATTCGAGTTCCAAATCTGGTGGCTTGCAAATCACCCTGGATGTGTGTGCATGCATGCCCAAAATCCCAAGAGGAGAATGGAGAAGGGACTGTGATGTAGCCATCACCCCTGGGGATAATTTCTCACTTTTCCTCTCTCTGTCTCTCTCTGGAGAGTACACACACCCTATGGCAAAAAAAAAACCAACAAACAAACAAACAAAAAAGTGCCAGATACCCTTTGGTGGGATAGCTCTGACCTACGGTTCTGTGCTGTTCCCAAAATTCCTGCACTCTGATTTTCCAGATGTAATTTTCTAGATATCCCTTTATGAGTGCTTTCCATCTTTATCTCAGTTTTCCATTTTCCAACTACGTTTTCTTGTGATCACTTCCCAAAGAAACTACTTATCTTCACATTCTTGTCTCAGGATCTGGGAGAATCCGACTTAAGGCATCTGGTCCACTGCTCAGTCATCCTGAGGCCACGTGGAAGCCAGCATCAGATGAGACCAGGACAGTGGAAGAAGCAGGGCAGAGAGAATAATGTGAAGCAGATCCCAAGCCAGCCTGTGATATAGTGGTTAAGGTGGCTGGATTTCATATGGCTGACCATGCGGTTTGAGTCTGGACCTGGCAGCAGAAACACACCAGGCCTGTGTGTGTGCACGCCTAAAATCCTGAAAGGAGGAAGAGAAGGAGAAGGTATTGTAGCATGACCATGCCCCATGAGGGGCAAGGATGCTTTCTTGTTTTCCCTCTCTCTTTATCTCTCTGTATCCCCTTAGTGAGTGCATGTACCCTGGGGGGGGGGGGGGGGATTCCCCGGGGGGGGGGGGGGAGAAAGAAGAAAAAGAAAGAAACAAAGTAGACTATTGGGTTCAGTTACAACATGTATGCAAGAGAGAGAGAAAGCGAGCGCACACTCTCCAACGAGGTCTGGTCATACCATGGTTCCCTCCATTTTTCCATCCTGTCAGGATCCTGGGTGCGCACACACATGCCCGACATATTTTCAAGCTGCAGGGGCTGGGATTCAAACCATGGTCTACCATGTGGGATCTGGCTCCCTCTCCAAGGTGCTAAACTGCTGGCCCTTCCTAAAAACTCTTGTCAGCATATATTATTACCCTTATCTACCATTTTACAGAGAAGGAAACTGAGACACAGAGAAGTTAAGTAACTTGCCCAAGGTCTCACAGCAAGTGTGTCACAGAGTCAGATTAGAACCCAGGAGGTCTGGCTGCAAACCCTAACTCTGCTGTACTGACTGGGCAGCTGAGGTAAAGTTAATGTCGCAAGTGTTGTGTGGCTTTAATTATAGTACAAGCATTTGAGCTCTAGCCCTAGGCAGTAAACCCTTACTGGCACAGGCTTGGGTCAGTGTGAACACTGCATAATCCCCTGGCAATTAGTTAAGGAGCTATGGAGTCATCTTAGGAACCAGATTTTTCACCTCATCCTTCTCATGGGAAAGGAAAAAGAAAAGCCCTCCAGTGTGTTTTGCAGAGGAAACCAGAGAGCTGGGAAGCTGTTCTTGACCCCAGTGAAGATAAGCTAAGGATACAGGGAGAAGAATCAAGGTTTAAATAAACTCTATGACAAACACCCAAGAAGTTGTAAGACCCTCAGCTATGCTCTGGGGAGGGATTAGGAGAAATCTTGGCCCCCAAAGGGCAGATGTTCACTTCTCTGAAGGTGGTTTAAGAGCTGAAGAAATGTCACAAGTACCTTCAAAAATGAACCCCGAGAAAGAAGATGTACATTCTTCTAGCTTCAAATCACATAGCTGTTCCCCTATCAAAGAATTTAAAAAACAATAGCAAAGTATTTAAAAGCTACCAAGTAGATATATAACAGTTCTCAGAAACAAGATGCATAGGGAAAAAAGGAATCTTTAAGAAACTCCAAACAGACGGATGTGGTATGCACCCAGAGAGAGTGGCAGGGGGCGGGGGCTATGACACCTGTGCTACCTCAGGGTAGCCCAGCCCTGCTGGGCCAGAGTTCAGGAAAGGGCTGTGGCTGGAGACAGAATGTGGGGAGTCTCAGGTTACAGGCTGTAAGTGAGAGCACAGAAAAATTCTGACAGGATGGAGAAAGGGAGGAGGAATGGTGGCATGACCATGCCCCCCTGGGAGGTGCTTTCTGCTTCTCCTTCTCCCTCTGTCTCTCTGTCTTTCTCTGGTGAGCTCACACACCCTCCGGCAAATTTAAAAATAAAATAAAATTTAAGTCCACGAATATAGTTGTGCATCGGCATATGAGAAGGATTGTTTCCAGGACCCCGTGGGTATCAAAACTCCTGGATGCTCAAGTACCTTATATAAAATGACAGTATTTGTATATATCCTATGTAAATCCTCCCATAGTCTTTAAATCATCACTGATACAATACAAATGCTATGTAAATAGTTGTTTTACTGCATTGTTTAGGGAATAATGACAAGAAAAAAGTGTCTGTACATAGAACAGACACAATCAGTGTAGGCCTAATTTCTTAATACATGTGACATTTTTTCGAGGGTTATTTATTTATTTATTTATTGCCATAGGGCATGTTCACTCTCTGGAGAGAGACAGACAGAGGGAAAGTAAGAAATCACTCCCCCAGAGGGGGGTTGTAGCCATGCCACAATCCCTTCTCTTCCATTCTCTCCTTGGGATCTTGAGCATGCTTGCATACATGCTCTGTATGATTTTCAAGCAGCCAGATCTGGGTCTCAAGGTTGGCCATGTGGGAGTCCAGCACCTTAACTATTATGCCACCTGCTGGACCCCAAAGTAACCTTTTTGACCTTCGGTTTAATGCCTGGATGTGGAACCCATGGATATGGAGTGCCAACTGTAACACAAAAAGATTTTTAGATGTTACTCTTGTAGCATATTAAAACACTGGGGGAAGTTAAATTTCTCTTTGGAATAAACTTAATATATTACAAAAATAAAGTCTAAAAAATTTAAGAAGGCATTAGACACCTTACCTTACAGGTGCAGGAGTGTCTACTCTCCACATCATCTGAATTCTGACAGAAATTGGAGAAGATAGAGCAGGGATATCTAGACAGGAAGACACCAAGCACAGATGAGCATGGCCTATTAAAAGCAGAGATTAGGGACCAGCAGATAGTGTAATGGCTATGTCACTGGACTCCCCCGGACCCAGTGGCTTAAACTCATGCTGGGCGCATGTGTGTGTGTGTGCCCAAGATCCTGAGAGGAGAATGGAGGAGAAGGGATTGTGGCGTGGCCATCCCCCCTGGAGAATGATTTCTCACTTTCTGTTTCTCTGTCTCTCTCTGTCTTTCTGGTAAGTGCATGCTCCCTATAACAAAAACCTCTCAAAAAAAAAAAAAAACAGGGATTAAATGGAAGTATACCTAGTAGCACAGTCATTATGAAAGATCATATAGAAGTTCCTCTAAAAATTATGAATAGACCTGCTATTAATCCAGCAATCCTACTTCTAAGTGTATATCCAAAGGAAATGAAGTGAGTTTACAACATTTCATCACATCGAATCTATGCTACACCTGAATTTATTACTTATTTAAAGCAATTCACTTTCTAAAAATCTTCCTAAATAAGCATAATTATGAAATCCATGGCTCAGTTTTTAATTACATTTTTTCTATGACATATGAGATAAAAGAACACACTTAAAGTCATCTTGCATACTTAGCGATACATTTGACACACTAGTCATCAAAAATTATTACCCTACTCATTGAGGTTGAAGTGTGGGATTCAACCAGTCTCTAGTCACAGGATTTTAGGCAAGTTTATCACCTTTCTTGACCAAGTTTCATCAATAAAAGAATTTAAACAGTCCACCAAAAAATTGTTAAAACTAACAGACAAATTAGTAAATCAGTAAAGTTTCAGGATACAAAATTAATAGTGTTTTTATACATTTGCAATAAACTATCTGAAAAAGAAGCCAAGAAAGCAATCCCATTTACAAAGCTACAAAAATATTAAATACTTAGAAATACATCAAACTAAAGAGGTTTAAAAAAACTCTGCACTGAAAACTATGAAAGAATTTGAAAAATAAACAATTAAATGGAAAGATACCCATGTTCATGAATTGAAAGAAATAATTTTGTTGAAATGTCTATACTACTCAAAGTGATCTATAAGTTTGATGCAACCCCTATCAAAATTCCAATGACATTTTTCTCAGAAATAGAAAAACAATCATAAAATTTGTATGGAACTGCAAAAGACTCAAAATAGTCAAAGCAATCTTTTTTTAATTTTTTTTTTTTTTTTTGGAGAGGTTTTTGCTATAGGGCACGTGCGCTTGCCAGACAGGCAGAGACAGAGAGACAGAAAGTGAGAAATCACCCCCCAGAGGGGATGGCCACGCTGCAATCCCTTCTCCTCCATTCTCCTCTCGGGATCTTGGGCACGCACGCACACGCGCCCAGTGTGAGTTTTAAGCCACCGGGTCTGGGGCGTGAACCACGGTCGACTATGTGGGAGTCCAGTGACATAGCCATTATGCTAACTGCTGGTTCCCAGTCAAAGCAATCTTGAGCAAAAAGAACAGGCCAGAAGGCATCATACTGATTTCAAATATAATACAAAGCTATTGTAATCAAAGCAGCATGGTGGGCTAGCCCCATGGTACGGCAATAATACTCCACTCAAGAGAAGCTGAAACCTACTTGATTTCTACAGTTTGAATCTCTAGACCTGTCAGCCTGAAGCACGCTGGGCACACATGCAAGTGCCAGAATCTGAGGAGCTGAAAGATAGGAGGTAGGAGCTTGCAGTGTGACCAGACCCAGCAGAGGCTGCTGATTCTTCTCTCTCTCTGTCTGTCTCTCTTATGTGCATGTGCACGATTTATCGTGAAGAAAAAAAAAGAGAAAGAGAAAAGAAACATAAGTCAAAAAAAAAAAAGAGAGAGAGAGAGAAAAGAAAACAACTTGGTACTAGTACGAGGACAGATATATAACAATGGAACAGAATAGAGAGCCCCCAAATAAACCCATACATTTACAGTGAATTAAATTTTAGTAAAGTTGCCGGGAACACACAATGGGGAGAGAAAAACCTCTTTAATAAACGTTCCTGGGAAAACTAGATATCCACATGCAAAAGAACAAAAATGAGGGACCAGCAGTTGGTGTAATGGCTATGTCGCTGGACTCCCATGTAGTCAATTGTGGTTCAAGCCCCGGACCCGATGGCTTAAACTCACACCAGGTGCATGTGCGTGTGTGCCCAAGATCCTGAGAGGAGAATGGAGGAGAAGGGATTGTGGCATGACCATCTCCCAGAGGGTGATTTCTCGCTTTCTGTCTTTCAGTCTCTCTCTGTCTTTCTGGCGAGTGCACGTGCCCTATAGCAAAAACCTCTCCAAAAAAAAAAAAAGTAAAATGTTTTTGCACAGCAAAGGACCAACACGAAATGAAAAGACAATCTGTGAAATGGGAATAAATATTTGCACACCATTTATTTGATAAGGGGTTAACATTCAAAACATATTCAGGAATTCAAATAACGCAATAACAAGAAGACAAATAGTCTAGTTAATAAATAGGCGAAGGATCTAAATAGGTATTTCTCAAAAGAAGATATAAAAATGGCCAACCAGTGTGTGTGTGTGTGTGTGTGTGTGTACTAGATCAACATCACTAATTATCAGAGAAATGCCAATTAAAAGTGCTATGAGATATCATCTCACATCTGTTAGAATAGCTATTATAAAAATGAAGAAAGATAAGTGTAAGATAAGGATGGGGAGAAAAAAGAATCCTAGTGCACTGTTGGTAGGAATGTAAATTAGTACAGCCACTATGAAAAACAGCATAGAATTTCTTCAAAAAAATTAAAAATTGAATTACTATCTGATTCAGCAATCTCATCACTAGGTATATGTATCCAAAGCAAATGAAATCAGTATGTCAAAGAGACATACTGGGGCACTACTCGCAATAGTAAAATACAAAATCAACCTAAGTGTCCATCAGTGGATGAGTGGAGAAAATGTGCCATATCTACACAATGGCATACTATTCCAGATTACGAAAGAAGGAAATCTTTTTTTAGAATTATTTATTTAATTTTGCAATTTTATTTTTTTCAAAATTTAACCAGAGAGAGAGAGATATAGAGGGAAAATGAGAAAGCAAGCTGCCAGGTCTGGGACTCAAACTGCAGTTGGCCATGTAGGAGTCTAGCACCTTAGCCACTATGCCACCTACTGGCCCCCTCAAAAGAAGGAAATCCGGTCATTTCTGGGCCTGTAGGATATTATGTTAAGTGAAGTCAGCTAGGCAAGAAAAGACAAATACCTCATGGCCTCACTTATATGTAGAATCTAAAATGGTTGAACTCATACAAGTTGGTGGTTACCAGGGACTGGGGGAGGGGGGTGGTGTTGGTCAAAGGATATAAATTTCAGTTAGATAGAAGGAATTAGTTCAAGAGATCTGTTATACAACATGGTGCTATAGTTAATAACAACATATTATATATCTGAAAATTGATAGAATAGAACTCAAGTGTTCTCACCATAAAAAATAAGTAATTCAGATGTTAATTCAAATGTGAGGTGATTCATATGTTCATTAGCTTGATTTTGCATTCCACAATATACACATATCAAAACTTTATGTTATACACCGAGATAAATTCTTTCCCTTTGTCAACTAAAAAACTAACAATCAAAATAATAAAATAGTAAAAGTTTACTAACTAGATGCTGAGACATCCATTCAAATCCCCATTCAAATCCCAAACTACTAACAGCCAAGCGTATGAGGTTCAGGCAAGGAACTTACAGGCAGGCTCCCTAATAAAATGCCCAGTCCCATCACTCTGGAGAGACACTCTCAGTCATGAAGCATCCCTCTGAACCCCAAAATACACATACATACACATACACCCAAGTTCCAGCAACATTTTTGAGTGTTTTCCTCAGATAAGAAATCAGCCAAGAATCACTTGTCATATAGGAAAGCATCTAATAATAAAGAAAAGTAACTTGAAAGTAACAGAGGCTATTCACTGAGAAAACCTCAAAGAAAAATTATCATGAATATTCTCAGAGAGATGAGAGCAATTACTACATACATTAAACAAAAAGAAAAGCAACCAGAAGAAAAAAAAATTCCAGGGAACAAATCATCTCTTAGAAATTAAACATATAATAACAATGAAAACCTAGTAGATTAAGAGAATGAAAAGTATGCCAAAGACCAGGAGAAAATAGCTGTAACACATAGATGCTATAAATTACTTGTATCTAACATTTACGAAGAGCTCTGGGGCCAGCAAGTGGTGTGGTGGTTAAGGCTCCGGATTCCCACACAGCTGACCATGATTCGAGTCTGAGACTGGCAGCTTGAAAATCATAAAAAATAAATAAATGTTTATAAATAAATAAATAGACAAAGAATTCTTAAAAGCCAGTCATAGAAAATAAGCAACCCAAAACACCTGAGCACATAATACCTCAAGGAAGATATTCAGATGACAAATAAGCAAATGAGAAGATGCTTAACATCATGTGTTACTAGAAAATTGCAGATTAAAATAGGAATGAGATACGCCACACACACCTATGAGAATGGGCAAAATCCAAAACACTGCAACTCCAAGTGCTGGTGAAGATGTGAAGCAACAGGAACTCTCATACATTGCTGGTGGAAATGCAAAATTGTACAGCCACTTTAGAAATAGTCTGGCAACTTTGTGCAAAACTAAAAATATGCTTCCCATATTATTCAGTAATTGCACGTTCCTCAGTATTTACCCAAATGAATTGAAAACTTTTGTCCATAGGAAAACCTGCACACAAATTCCTATGGTAATTTTATTTATAGTTGCCAAAATCTGGAAGCAACTTAGATGTCCTTCAATAGGTGAATGGATAAATAGTATAGCCATACAATGAAATATATCCATACAATAAAATATTACTCAGAGATAAAAAGAAGTGAGTTATCAAGCTATAAAAAAAAAAAGTGAGTTATCAAGCTATAAAAAAAAAAAGCATGGAGAAAACTTAAATGCTTTTTTTTTTTTGAGAGAGAGAGATTTTTACTATAGGGCATGTGCGATCACTGGAGAGACAGAGAGAGATAGAAAGTGAGAAATCACCCCCCCGCCCCCAGGGGCATGGCCATGCCACAATCCCTTCTCCATTCTCGGGATTTGGGGCATGTATGCACACACACTCAGCATGAGATTTAAGCCATTGGATCAGGGACTTGAACAGCGGATGACTATGTGGAGTCCAGCAATATAACCATTATGCCATCTGCTGGTTCCATTTTTAAAAACTGTATTTGCTCTAGAGCATATGCACTCATTGGACAGAGACAGACAGAGAGAAAGAGAGAATGAAAGGGATAAAGCAGCCCTCAGAGGGGCATGGTCGCACTGCAATCTTTTGTATTGCTTTCCTCTCTCAGGATTTTGGGCAGGCATATACACGTACTTTGCATGTTGAACTTCATGACTTTTCACAAAGTCAGTCATGTGGGATTCAGCTGTCTCTCTCTCTCATGTGTAGGTGCATGCGCTCTATCATGAGAAAGGAAAAAAGTGGTTTTTAAATAAAAGTCTGTTAATCTTTTAAACAGAGATACATAACTTCAAAAAAGGAAACACATTCATTAGAAAGGAAAATGAGGGACCAGCAAATGGCATGGTGGTCAAGGCACTTGACTCCCATGTGGCCAATCACAGTTTGAGTCCCGGACCTTGCAGTTTGCTTTCTCACTTTTTCTTTTTCCCTCTCTCTTCTCTCTCTCTCATGAATACACATATCCTACAGCAAATTTTTAAAAAGTATAAATAAAATTAAATACTTAGTTTTAAGAAAGAAAGGAAAACAAAATTGAGGAACTCTCCTAGAAAGTAAAAGGAAAAAATGCACATGTGAAAATCAGGAAAGAAAGGATGATTAAAATAAAGGGGAGGGGCAATTCAAGTCCAGCGTCTGACTAAACAGAGAGCAGAGAATGTTGGGGGTGGGGGAGTCATGAAAAAAATTATTCAAGAAATGTTTCTAGAACTGAGACTTGATTCCCTGATCAAAAAGTCTTAACGAGTGCCCAGCACCATGGACGAAAATAGATCTCTATCGAGGAGACAACACGTTGAAATATCAGAACACTTGGAGCAAAGAGAAAGCCCTTAAAGATTACAGAGAAACGAATCAGGTTACAGACAAAGAGCCAGTCGTTGGAAGGACATCTGACTTTACCACAGACATAGTAAGCTAGAAGGACGTCCAGGATTGCCTTCAGAGTGTTTAGGAAAACTATTCTCAAACTAGAATGTTATGGCCCACCAAAGTATCAATCAAGAGTGAGAGTAGAATAAGAACATTGTCAAGTAGCTGCCTCACCTACTTCATCCTTCAGGAAACCACTAGAGGATGTGTCCCACCCAAAATGAGGGTGTAAACCAAGAAAGAGGAAGACTTAGGACACAGGAAGCAGGAGATCGAGCACAGGAGAGAAAGGGGCAAAGACGAGGGAAGATCCCTGCTATCAACCAAGCAGTGAGCCCAGAGCACACCCAGCAACACAGGAGTGGGGTGTGTCAGAGGGCCCAGGAGGGATTTCTCCCCAAGGCAGAAATGTTGCAGTCCCAAATATGGTTGAACACACTGAGAGGAGATTTACACAACTGAGTGAGTGTTTTGGTAGATTAAATAAAGTACACCAAATTTTAAAAAGGAAAAAAAAATTAGAACAAAATAAAGATTAATTCCCAGAAGGAGGAAATACTGTTTAGTAGAGAAAAAGTAATGGGCTGGCCTAGTAGTTGAGTGGGTTGGACCACACTTGGATGAATGAGTGGTTCAAATCCTGGACTCACCAGCTTGAAAAACACTCTGGGCACCTGTGTGTGCAAGTCCCAAATCCTAACAGGATGAAGAAATGCAGAAGGATTGTGTCATGACCACACCCCATTAGGATTGCTTTCTCTCTGTCTCTATGTCTCTCTCTGGTGAGTGCATGTGCCCTCTGGTAAATAAAAAGAATGAGAGAAGAGGTAGCCCACGTGGGGTAGTTAAGACACTTAGATCTTGCATGGCCGACTGTGCAGTTCGAGATCTGAACCTGGCAGCGTGAGAGACACACTGGGCAGGTGTGCACAGGTGCCCAAAATCCTGAAAGGAAGGAGGGATGGAGGAGAGGGGATTGAGGTATGACCATACTCCATGGCAAGGTACTTTCTTAGTTTCCTTCCTTCTGTCTCTCTCTATGTCTTTCTCTAGTGAGTACATGTGCCCTCTGGCAAAAAAAAAAAAAAAAAAAAAACCACAATAATAATATTTTTTTTTTTAAGAAGAGAAATAGTAACTGAGAGGAAGAAAAAGTAACTATCCATGAGTATTATGTCTCATGGACAGTTTTACCAAATCATAATAAATGTGAATCCTGAAAATGGCTCTAAAGAAAATGATGACATAACCATAATGGGAGGATGAAGGCCAGCCCAGGAAGGGGTGTGTGTGTGTGTGTGTGTGAGAGAGAGAGAGAGAGAGAGAGAGAGAGAGAGAGTGTGAGTGAGCAAGAAAGATAAGAGAGGAGTATGTCAAGGAGACCAGACCCTCATCTTCCGTAATAGGAAGTCAATTGGTAGGGTTTATAAAGGAAACTACAAAAATATAAATATAAGTAAGTTATTTTGAAATATGAAATATGAAAGTAAATTTCAAAAGAATTGTTTAGAGAAGGGTTGAAAATAGTTCCCTTCAGGGAAAAAAATTAGTGGGGACATGGAAAGAAACTGGCTTCTGTTGTAACAAAAGAAAAACTTGTGTTTTAAAGTATATCCATGGATAACTGTTAAAACTAAAAACAAAAATAGAGAAAAATACTAAGACAGGAAAGAAGGCTCACTCTTAGATGGAGCACCCACTTTGATCCCGTACCATCCAGAAACCTCCTGCACTTTGTCTCGTTTAATCCCCACAATATGAAGCATTTGTCACTGCTCCTGTTGTCCAGATGAGGGACGAGGACCAGAGGCTCCGAGAGCCTGCCTGGGGACACATTCAGGAAGACACCAGCTCAATCCATCCATCTCCCTGCTGCTGCCCCTTCGGGCTGCTCTTTCCAGCACTTTATTTTTCTTTTGAGTTAACTCCTCCAAGGAGGAAAGGTCCAGTCTCTTCCCCCAGCGCCTTCCCCCCAGCCCCTGCTGACTGGAAGACATAACTCTGTCAGTGACTTAATTCAATCCAGATGGAAGGCTTTACTTGGCTCTTAAAAGCAGGCCTTTGGGAGGGCTGAGATTTGCAGATAAGCCTTGGGGTGAGGGCGGAGGACAGAGATACAGGAGGGTGACAGAATGGGAAGGCTGAGGGTGGGAGAGTCATTTAGGGATGAGTTTGAACCTGATAGAACAGCCTCCTCCACAGCTGTCAGGCCTGTGGCCAAGGATTGCGGCCTTGAGCCACCAGCCAGAATCTTACAGTCAGAGATACGAGCACTCCGCCCATTCACAAGTTCCCCAGATTTTTTGTTTGTTTAACTTGCTGTAGAAAGCATGCTCTCATCCTACATGGAGAGAGAGAGAGAGAGAAAGCCCCCCTGGGGGATGACAATGCCACAGTCCCTTCTCTAATTCTCCTGTTGGAGTTTGAGGCATGCATGCACATGTGCCTAGTGTGTTTCCCAAACCAAGAGGTCCAGGACTCAAGCTGTGTGGTTGGCCATATGGGATCCAACTGCCTTAACCACTATATACCTAGCTGGCCACAGCCCAGACACTTTGAATGCCCAGTGGCAGGCACTGGGGTGGGAGCTGGGATACAGTGTTGAATCACACAAACCTTTGTCTTGAGGGGTTCATAGTCTGGCAAATGAGACAACAAGATGAATAGACAGTCAGATGGCCAAATATCTACCACCCAATATATCAAAAATAAACATTACAGTAGAAGCAAGGACAGCGTACAGAGGGAGGGCAAAAAAGAGTCACAGTTATGGAAGAGTGGACATTGGGCTGGGGCGTTAGAATAAACAGGCACATGCCAGGGAAAGAAGTCGGGAGGGACACACCAGGCAGAGACAAGAGCAGGTACAAAGGCGAAGCATCCCTGGAGGATGGTGAATCGTGGAAGCAGGTGAGAAGCTCTCCAGTCACTTAGAGCCGCCCTTTACTGCTTAGAGGAGTTGGTGCCAGGATACATGGAGTCTGATCTTGGTGCCTCCTCTTCTGAGTATTACAGCACCTCACCTCTCTAAGTCTCAGTTTCTTCAATATTTAATGAGGAAAATAATCTTTAAATAAATCTTTAAATAAAAAAAAAGAAGTGAAAATAATACATTACATTTTTTAAAAACCATGTAATTTGGGACCAGCAGATAGCATGACAGCTGTGTCACTGGACACCCATGTGGTCAACTGAATTTATAGTCCCAGACATGGTGGCTTAACACTCATGCTGGGTATATGTGCATATGTACCTGACATCTTTCTTTTTTTTTGGGGGGGGAGAGGTTTTTGCCATAGGGTGCATGCACTCGCCAGACAGAGAGAGACAGAGAGACAGAAAGCGAGAAATCACCCCCCCGGGGGGATGGTCACGCCACAATCCCTTCTCCTCCAATCTCCTCTCGGGATCTTGGGCATGCATGCACTCGCACCTGGCGGGTCCGGGACGCGAACCGTGGTCAACTACATGGGAATCCAGTGACATAGCCATTACGCTAACTGCTGGTCCCATGTACCCGAGATCTTTAGAGGAGAATGGAGGAAAGGGATTGTGGCATGGCCATCCTTCCTGTCTCTCTGGTGAGTCTACCTGCCCTATAGCAAAAACCTCTAAAGAAAAAAAAAAAAAAACACAAAAGCATGAAATGTTACATATGTATTTGTAGTGAAGAACAAGTTTCTTCATCACTGATTCACTTCCCCAAGGCAATCTCCTTTTTTTTTAAAAAAATTTTTTTTCATTTGCCAGAGTGTGTGTGCATTCTTTCCAGAGAGAGACAGAAGAAAAGTGAAAAAAGCACCCCCAACTAGGGATGGTCATTCTACAATTCCTTCTCCATTTTTTCCTCCTTTTGGAATTTTGGACACACCGGCAGACATGCCTGGTATTTTTTTTTTTTTCAAACCACTGGGTCTAGGACTTGAACTGAGCAGTGAGCCATGTGGGATGCAGTCGCTCGAACCAGCCACTGGCTGGCCCAGCAACTTCTTTTTAAAAAAAGAATTATTTATTTAAGTTTTATTTATTATTATTATTTAATTCACAAAAGAGAGAGAAAATGTAAAAGCAAGCTGCCAGGTTCAGGACGCAGACCGTGGTTGACTATGTGCAAGTCCAGCACTTTAACCACCATGCCACCTGCTAGTCCCCCAGCAAATTCTTTTTTTTTTTCTTTTGGTAGGGTTTTTTCCTGTAAGGCGCATGCTCGTGCCAGAAAGACAGAGAGAGACAGAGAGACAGAAAGCGAGAAATCACCCCCCCGGGGGGATGGCTAGGCCACAATCCCTTCTCCTCCATTCTCCTCTCGGAATCTTGGGCATGCATACACATGCACCCGGTGTGAGTTTAAGCCACTGGGTCCAGGACTCAAACTGCAGTCGACTATATGAGAGTCCAGTGACATAACTATTACGCTAACTGCTGGTCTCCCCCAGCAACTTCTTTTAACCATTTCTGTTTGTGTTTATTTAGATGGTTAGCTTCCATAACTCTAAATAAAATGCTATGGATCTATTTATTTTTTCTTTCTTCTTTTCCTTCTTCATCACCTCCTTCTCCTTTTCCTTCTCTTCCTCCTCTTCCTTCTTCCCCTCCTTCCCCACATTCCCCTCCTCCTTCACCTTCTCCTCCTTCATCTCCTCTGTCTTCTTCTCTTCTTCCTCCTCCTCTTCCTCCTCCTCTTCCTCCTCTTCCTCCTCCTCTTCCTCCTCTTCTCCCTCCTCCTTTTCTTTCCCTCCTCCCCCTTCTTCTTCTACTCCATCTCCTCTTCTTTCTCCTCCTCCTCCCCCTTTGGGTATAGACATTCATTCCAAGAAATGATACACAATAGGTGGAGAGAGGAAGTTTGATACCTGGTCACAGACTTGAGGATTGAGTATTTATTATTTTTTTAATTGCTGTAGGGTGTGTGTGCTTACCACAGAGAGACAAAGAGACAGAGAGAGGGGGAAAAAGTGCCCCCCTTCATGGGGTGTAGTCACGTAGCAATTGCTTCCCCTTCATTACCCCATCCTGTGGAGATTCTTGGCTCTTATGCACATATGTCCAATGTGTTTTCAAGCTGCTAGGACTGGGATTTAACCTGCAGCCAGCCATGTGGACTCGGCTCCCCTAACCACCAGGCGATGGCCCTGGCTCTGAGTATTTGTTTTTATTTTCAATTTTATTTTATTTATGATAAAGAAAGCATGCATATGTGAGAGAGAAAGAGAGAGAGAGTACTCTTGACAGGGTCTTGTCACGCTGTGATCCCCTTTCCCTGGCCCCCCAGCACATCAGGATCTTAGGCATGCACATGTGGGTATTTACCAGCCAACATGTTTTCAAGCCGTCTTAGGGATCCAAACCCACAGACGGCTATGTAGCTTCCAGCACTGCAGTTCAGTTTGCTATTGATTGCACTATCAGGCTAAGCCTGGATCCATTTATTTTTCTTTCCTTTTTGTTAAAAGAATTATTTTATTTAACTTTATTTATTTACTCATTTTTATTTTATCAGAGAGGGACAGAGAGAGAAAGAGTGAGAGCAAGCCACCAGGTCTGGGACTCAAACTGTGGTTGGCCATGTGGAAGTCCAGCGCCCTAAACCACCATGCTACCTGCTGGCTCCCTTTTCTTTCCTTTTAACATATGATTGAAAGTACATTTATGCCCATTTATGTGTACTCATCACACCACAGTCCCCTTTCCTCAGCCTTTTACTTCCTCAGGATCTTGGACTACCTTCAATTGTGCAGCATGTTTTCAGACGACCTGGGTCTCGAACCACTACTGACACATGCCTTCTAGACTTTCAGGGCACTTGTGTTACTACAACACTACTGTAGCTAAGCCTGGAACTATTTCTTGATTTACCCATTTTAGGTAATGAAAGGTAAGAATTTAGTGTATATTAACTCCCTCCTTTGTTCTCATCCTCTTTGAACTTCCAATCAACCAATCTGTCTATCTCTTCTATTGGTCACATTTCAATGTTTAAACAATATACTTTTATATTTTATAACTCTATTCAATAGCTCAACAACTCTGTATGAGAATTAGGTGATTAACTCTTTCACCTTTTCTTATATTCCCTCTTTCTTAACTTTTATCATTATCGTTATTATTATTATTATATTTGACCAGAGCAAGAAAGAAAGTGAGAAATCACCCCCCAAGGGGAAGGGCCACACCATAATCACTTTTTTTCCATTCTTCTCTTTGGATTTTGGACACACCCACACACACGCCCCAGGAGTGATTTTTAAGCTGCTGGGTCCAGGACTCGAACTGTGGTCAACTACGTGCGAGTCCAGTGACATCCTGCTGGTCCTGCCTTCCCTTTTTAAAAAAGTTTATTTATTTATTTCTTCCATGAACAACAGAGACACACAGAGAGAGACAGCACCTCCAACAGGGTTTAGAGCCACAACTCATCCCCACCTTTTAGCCAGCCCTAGATCATGAGCAAGTGTAATCAGGGAGGTCTCCAGACTTGAACTGGAAACCTTCCCCTGTGGGATTGCCTTGCAGAGCATCATGTTTTACTGCTGTACTACTGTCTGCTCCTCTGTCCCCTGACATTTTTTAAGGTCTTACTGTGTTGTGATCCTTCTGCTTCAGCTTTCCAACTAGCTGGAGCCACAGGCGCACACCACCATACCCAGCGCTTTCAGACAGGGTCTTACTGTGTTGCCCAGGCCGGCCTTGAGCTTACTGCCCTCTTGCCTCACTGGGATTTCAGATGCACACTGCTCCATCTGGCCTTTCGTTTGGACCGGGAATGGAACCTGAGTCCCCTGTGGGGTCTCAGCATGTGAAGGGTCTTAGCAGTGTGCGCACTGTGGCTGGGCTTACATTTTATTCTTTAATCATCACTAAGCTGCTATGCTTTGTCTATAGGTGTTTTTTCAAAATAATTAAAGTGTTTGCATCCTTAAGCCTATGTAATCAGTACTATGCTATAATTAAATTGCTTTTATTGCTTTTCTGGCCTTTTCTCTTTCTTTTTCTTCTTTTCTTTTTATAATATGCAAGAGGGCATGTATGCTAGCCAGAGGAAAGAAACAGAGAGAAAAGAAAAATGAGAAAGCACCCCACCATAGGAGATGACCACATCACAAACTCTTCTCCATTTCTCCTTAAGAATCTGGGGACATAAACGTATGTACTCGGCATATTTTTTAAGCCAGCAGGCCTGGGACTCGAACTATAACGTTGGCCATGTTGGATCCTGCCATCTTAACCACAATGCCATTGGCTAGCCCGCTTGCCTTTTCATTGTAGTTTATTATAGTCTTATTCTACTTTGTCTTTAAGTGCTTCTATTATCTTAAGCATGACACAAATTCAATGAACTTTCCACATTATGAGCTCCACAAGGGCAGGCAGTTTTGTCTGTTTTGTGTACTTCTCTGTGTCTTCAATCTGCCATCTTGAACCTCAAGTCGGATTAGTTCTTTATCTCTCAAGACTGTTTTAAACTCAGTAGTACCAAAATAACTTATTAGATGTCAAGTACTATTAACATAAAATTATTTTTTAAACTTATTTTTATTATTTTTGCTCACACTAATGTCTGCCTAACCTCTGTATTCAGTAATAAAGAGTTCATTTTATACATTTAGGCATTTCTAACTCCTAGAACTTCTTTCCTCTCTTTTGTAAGTTTATTTTATTGAGAAAGAGAAAGAAAGGGACAGCCTTGACATGGTTTTATCATACCATGCTCTCCCCCTCCTCCCGTGCCAAGCCGCTGGTCAGCCAGTATCATAGGCTACATGTATGTGCCCAGTGTGTTTTGGGTTGACCTGAATTTGAACCATCATCTTCTATGTAGCTCTAGCATTGCAGAGCAGCACCCCCCTGCCAGCACCACTGTGGCGGGGCCACTTTTTGCTCTCTTTTTTTTTTTTTTTTTAGTGGAGTAAAAACTAAGACCCTAATAGCTCTATGAACTGAAGACAACATAATAAACCAGTTGAGGCTCTGTGAAAGGTATCTGTGATCAGCTGGAGACTTCATAATTGACTTTCTTTGAATTCTCAGAGCCCAGGACTACCTTAGGAGAAACTGAATACATCAAGATAAAAAAACAGTGAGAAATCGGAAGATAAATCTAGAGTTAAATTAAGCTGTGCTATACAACAGGTAAAAGAATGATAAAACAAACAAACTTATACCTGACTGTTTATCTGTCCAGGTTATAGCCCAAAATAGTATGCCAAAACTCTGTGATTCCACAATTTGTGGGCTGGTGATCCCTGAAGGTATATAGTTATGTAAATTGATATGCATGGTGAAGATTTTAAGATAGAGAAGGCAGGGGCTTAGGAAGGAGAGATGAGGAGAATGAAGGAATTATTATATCAGTTATCAATAACTTCATAAAAATTATGATAAACTTAGTGACTAAAAGCAACTCACATTATCCCAGTTTCTGTGGGTTGCAGATCTGAGTGTGGTTTAGCTGAGTTCTCTGTGTTAGTGTCTCTCATGAGGCTGCAATTAAGGTGCCAGTAAGGGATGGGATCTCATTGTAAGGATCTGCTGGGCAAGAGTGTATTTACAAGCTCATGTCTTTGTCAATGTAATTGAGTTCTTCACTGGTTGTTGGACTGTGAGCTTTATTTCCTTCCTGATGGTTGGGTAGAAGCCTCCTTCAATTTCTTGCCATGTAAGTGTTTCCAACATGTCAGTTTGCTTCACAAAACCAAGTAAACCATGAAGGCAGTAGAAAGAATTGGCTGGCAAGGCAGACTTAAAATCTTACATAACATATTAATGGGAATGACTTCTCATCACCCTTGCCATATTCAGTGCCATCGTCTATATCTAGATACAATTTTTTTGGGGGGGGGAGAGGTTTTTCACTATAAGGCGTGTGCGCTTGCCAGAGACACAGAGAGAGACATAGAGACAGAAAGCGAGAAATCACCCCCCAGGGGGAATGGTCACGCCGCAATCCCTTCTCCTCCATTCTCCTCTCGGGATCTTGGGCACGCACGCACACGCGCCCGGCGTGAGTTTTAAGCCACCGGGTCCGGGACACGAACCGCGGTCGACTACGTGGGAGTCCAGCGACATAGCCATTACGCTAACTGCTGGTTCCCCAACTTTCTCCTCTCTTAAGATTAAATTTCCCTCTCCATAACTTGCCCTTTCTAGGGTCTCAGAGTGTCAGGCAGCTTGCGGCTTGCTGAGCCAGTCCTTCAGAGAGACGAAGGTCACATCATGACCTTCCTGGGACTCATCTTCTGTAGAGAGCACTTCCAGATTCCCCTCTCATTCTCCCTATCATGCTGGCTCCTGCCCTTGACCACCAAGATAATGCTGCTCCAAGGCCAAGGCCTACCACTGCCCACAGACTCCAGGCCCATCCACTCCACAGAGTGGACACTATGTGTGCAGCTTGAGATCATTTTTCTTGACTTTTCACAAGCCCTCATTCCTTGGAACAACATGAGGATCAAGTATAGAAGATAGCAGCAACATCGGACCAGCAGGTGGTGTGGTAGTTGAGGTGCTGGACGCTCCCACATGGCCAACTATGGTTCAAGTCCTGGACCTGGTGGCTTGCTTTCTCTCTCTCTCTCACTCTCTCTCTCTCTCTAGTCAAATTAAAATAAATAAATAAATGAAATGAAATAAATATATTTTCAAAAAAGAAAAATAAAATAGAAGCAACACTCGTTTCCTTTCATTTAAAATGTCAGATCTTCACGTTACACAAAGTATGTGTTGAAAACCCAGAACTGACCCTCTGCTTTCATATTGCAATACGGCCCCCAGCATGGACCTGTGCTTGGGGCAGGTGCACGTGTCTGTTTGGCCAAACCCTGGCCCAAGGATACATGCTGATTTGTGGTAAGGACTTCATTTGTTTACACAAATGTTTTTTTTAAAAAATTGAGGACAGTGTGATGAACTTTCCATACAACTGAATTCATTATCTTAGGAGACTTTTCTTTAATCTAAGTCTGTTAATTTTTTAAAACTTCTTTCGGTATTAAAATTAAAATGTTGACCTTAATGTTTGTATTAAAATTATTTCATAAGATGATGGATGATTTGCATTCAAAGGTTCCAAGAACTGAAATGCAGATCAGATAATATTTTAATTCGTGGACTGTTTAGCAAAGTAAAAAGTTAGGTACCTTATTCGGGTTTTCACATGGGCAGAGGAGTGCAGTTTGCTTACAGGTCCTTGAAATACAAAAGCTTAGTCACCACTGGACAAAATGAATGGAGAATGGAAATCCAGGTGCCCTCCAACTTCAGCTGCAACAGCTATTTTGTGCTGTCTGAGCACTTGCAGTTACCTTCACAGCTCTGGACATCAGCCCAGCATAGCGCGGAGTGAGCTAGTGCTCTGTGTTAGGCAGCATGGATGAGATGGTTACCTGGGACGAGAACTGGGTCAACTTGCTAGGTAGGGCTCAGACTATGGAATGGGCTGGACTGGTAGGGGATGGAATGAGTCTTGTCTTCTCTTGGCAGGGTGCTGTCCAGGAGGCCTATGCCTTTGCTTCCCCCTGAGAATAAAGAGAGAGAAGAGGTCTTGTTATACTGAGATGACTAGAACCGGAACACTCAATACATGACTAAAAGTGATAGAAGGGAGGATTATTTGAGGCTGGAGTCCCAAGAAGCCTGAGGTTTGGGCATGCTGTAGAGATCTGGGAAGCCTTCCTAGTGGAGTGAGGTGATGGTATGGCAGTGGCAAAGTGCGTGGTCTCTGGGGAGACCATGGAGGGAACAGGTGTGGTGGACTTGAAGGTGGTAAGGATAACCTTTCTCAAGGTGTACTGCTTGCCCAATGTAAGCAGACATTAAACATGGGAAAAGAAAGTTTCCTGTCAAATTATTTGAAGAAATGCCAGGTTTAACAATCATGCTTCCTTATGGCAAGGTTTTTTTATTTATTTATTTTTTTATTTTTATTTTTTTTAACATGGTGGTATTAACTGAATCTCCAGGAATCAAATAAGTGTGTTTTCCAAAATTACAAACACTTGTCTTGAAACTGGCATGGAAAATAAGGGAGAAAAGGTGGTTCGAGGAACTGAGATTGTGGAAAGCCTTGATTCTGAGTTTCCCAGTCTACCTTGTGCATGAGAGGAACGTGGGCCGAGGACTAGACACGCAGATTCCTGTGTCCGTCCGCAAACAGGAGATCCAAAGCAGGGCCCAGGAATCCGTGTGCTTCACCAGCTGACTCCCATGCACAGGCTCTAGGCATCACACTCTGAGAGCCGAGAGGAGCGGATGAGACAATTCCAATGAGCAGAGGCCTGGAAACCACTGTTTGGGGCAGTAATCATGGATTTGAGCCTCCATGGGTAGAGTCAGCTTCCCCTCCCCTTACTCAAAGGGTGTGGGGAGAGCTGAGCTGCCCAGGATCCACCTGAGCAAAGGTGGGTTCAGCAAAGCCGCTTGTCTTCCTCCTGGTGTCTGACGTGAGGTACAACAGGTCAGGACTTAGACCCTAAGAGAAGGTGGGCCAGCCTATGCCCACAGAGAAGTAAATGAACAAGGCCCAGCTCAACCCCACCTCTTCCAATGAACCTTTCTGAACTTTCTCCTTTGCTCAATGCTCCTGTGGCAGCCATTTCTGAAGCACATCGCCTCCCTTTGTCACACCTCCTGTTTCTAAAATGAACTTATGAGAAAGATAGGGCACTGTCCTTTATATCAGAAAATGAGAAGCCCAGAGACACATCCACACGTGAAAGTAAAAGGATTTTATTTACAGTTACAAAGATAGACACAAGGAACTACAATAATACGAGGGATATAACTGGATGGAGAGGAAGAAGTGGAGATAGCCTGTCTGATCTGGCCAAATGTCTACAAAACAGATAAATCAAGAGGCAACAGAAAGGCCACACACTGTATGGCTCCATTTACAGGACACTGTGGGATAGGCAAAAATCATAGAGACAGAAATTCGATCGGAGGGTTATTAAGGAAGATTTGGGGATGAGCTGAAGATGGCAGTTACTTTGCAGTCGGGCTGGGAGGCAGGAGGAAGGGGAAACACTGAGAGAAGCCCCCTACCTCAGTGGAACATGCAACAGCAGTGAGGAAAGATCAGCCTGCTTGGCCAACACAGAATTCTCCCCACCCTGCCCTGGCGGCTGACTAATGTCTTAGGGATGTGAGAGGCCCGGGAAGGGATGCAGCCAAGGATTCCAGGAGGGGCCAGTCACAGGATCTTGAGTAGGAATGAGAACAACAAGAGCAACTGAGTTGGTTAGAGCTTCCTATGCACTGCACACAGTGTGCTACAGGCTTGACATGTGTTATCTCGTTTAATGCTCACAAGCCTATTGGATTTATTATTACCCCTGTGTAGCAGAGGAGGAAACTGAAGCCCAGAGATACTAGGTAACCTGCACAAAGTAACAGCTCATAAGAAAGAATGGGCTTTGAGCACACAGGCACCTCCGGCTCCAGAGCCCTTGCCCTTAACCGCTACTGCCCTGTGCTGCCATACAGGTCATGGTGCTAGTGAGGCTGGAGAATCTTCTATCACTTCCCGCAATGCACCCACCCTACATTGGTTGCATACTTGACAAGTTTTCACT
>NW_006159929.1:3377281-3390180 GCF_000334495.1 Tupaia belangeri chinensis
TTTCCCTGGGGAGATCATGCTTAAATGAACTCAAAGCCGATTTCCTAATATATTCACTGTCCAGGTCCCTGGGTAAGTGGGTAACAGCCCCCATTTACCCCTTTGAGCCTTGAGGTAGTTATTAGTGCTGCCCATCAGACATCTCCATCTGCTTCTGGGCACTGGGTAGAATTGCACTTCTTGAGCCCCTCAAGTTAGGTGTTGCCATGTGACTTCTTGTGGCCAATGAAATGTAAGCAGAAGCCTTCAAAGCCAGCGTGCCATTGACCTCTCTCCTATGCCACAGCTGCAATGTTTGGGAGTTCATGTCTGGGGGAAGCTTGACTTGGCCTGGATCCCTGAGTAGCTAGGATGAGCAAAGCCTTCTGCTGACCTGGGCTGAGCACGTAATGTGAGCAAGAAATAAACTTTGGCTGTGTGAGCCACTCAGATTTGGGGATTATTCATTATTGCAAGAGAACTTGTCACGTCCTGGCTGAATCAGGTCCCACAGAACGAATCCTTCTGCTAAGGACCAGCAACAATTAGGCCTTCTCTGAGCCTTCTCTAAGCTAGATCGACCCCAATTTTTTCAACTGAACCTTCCCATTTGTAGATTTCTCACATGATCTTTGCTTCCAGACACATTGCGGTATAGAATCGAACACAATCATCCAGGAGCAGTGTGCCAAAGCCCTTCTGAGGATTCTGCCTTGGTGATGTAGCCAGGGACTGACCTAGGCCTTCAACAGACAGTTGAGGCTAACCCAGCCCTGGCGTCCGTTCTGATCTGCCTGCTTCTTATGCTTTGGCCTCTAGACAGAGCGAAGGCTCAGGAGTTAGAACTAGATCTAAGGGAACCAGCAGTTAACGTAATGGCTATGTCGCTGGACTCCCACGTAGTTGACCGCGGTTCGCATCCCAGAGCCGGTGGCTTAGAACTCACGCCGGGCGCGTGTGCATGCGTGCCCAAGATCCCAAGAGGAGAATGGAGGAGAAGGGATTGCGGCATGACCATATCCTCCTGGGGGGTGATTTCTCGCTCTTTCTGTCTCTATGTCTCTCTCTGTCTGTCTGGCAAGCGCACGCGCCCTATGGCAAAAACCTCTCCAAAAAAAAAAAAAAAAGAACTAGATCTACTGGAAGCTGTCTTTCAATTTTCATTTGTTGACTTAGAAATTTATTTTCTTATAACTCTGGACACTTGGAGGCTAAGGTCAAAGTGTTGGCAGTCTGGGACCAGCAGTTAGCGTAATGGCTATGTTGCTGGACTCCCATGTAGTCGAACACAGTTTGAGTCCTGGACCCAGTGGCTTAAACCTCACGCTGGGCACGTGTGTGCGTGTGCCCAGGATCCCAAGAGGAGAATGGAGGAGCAGGGATTGCGTAATGCACTTCCCTCCTGGAGGGTGATTTCTTGCTTTCTGTCTTTCTGTCTCTCTCTGTCTTTCTGGCGAGCGCATGTACCCTATAGCAAAAACCTCTAAAAAAAAAGTGTTGGCAGGCTTAGTTTTTTTCCTGAGTTTCCCACCTTATCTTGTAGATGGCTGTCTCCTTCCCATGTCTCTACCTGGACTTCCTTGTATCTATGTCTGTGTTCTAATCTCTTCCTTTTCCTAGGGCATGTGTGTTCACCCGAGAGAGACAGAGACAGAGAGAAACAGAGAAGGAAAGTGAGAAATCACCCCGACCCCCAGGGGACGGCCATATCTCAATCCTTTCTCCTTCATTCTCCTCTTGGGATTTTGGGCACACATGCACCTGGTGTGATTTTTCAAGACACTAGGTCTGGAACTTGACCCTTGGCTATGTGGGAGTCCTGTGCCTTAACCACCACACCACCTGCTGGCCCCTGGTGGTTTATTTTGACCCTACTAACTTACTAGGTCACTATGGGCAAGTTACCTAACCTCTCTGAGCCTGTCTTCTCAACTGAAGGATGGAAATAGTAAGACCAACCTGGAGCCAGCTATTATCAGGTAAGGTGCCCAGCACTTCCTCGTGGGCCTGTGCAGCTTTTATTTCTCTACCTTTTCTCCCCCAGCGTCTCCTCGGGCTTACAGACAGGAAGAGGAAGGCATTTCTGGAATGAGGCCCCAGGCAGCTCTGTACCATGGCTGTGTCCCAATCCCCGAGTCCCAGGCCAGTCAGGGGCTCCTTCTAACCCCTTTTTCCAAATCGCAGCTGTCTGTTCCTGCTTCCCCCATCACAGGGGCTGCCCCAGGGGGCTGAGAGGGGGAAGTGGCTCCAGGCTGCAGATGTTAGGCACTCACAGAAGGCTGCTGAGCTAATCCCAGGGCTGCTGGCGTGACTGGGCCAGGGCTCAGAAGTGGGCTTTCAAGGGGCCTCTCCTGCCTGCTGGCAGCCTGCGGCTCAGCTCAAATTTCCCAGGCCCAGCTCAGGAACAGCTGCGTGGCTTTCCCCCTCTGCCTCATTTTCCCTCCTCTCTTCCCCCTGCTGAGCCAAAGAGACAGTCACTCAGGGCTAGCCAGGGGTCTGGATGGAATCCAGAAGGCTCTTGCCACCCACCTCAGGTCTCTCTGAAGCCTTGGGGAGCTCAGACACCTGGGGTTTCTGGGCCTTTCAACTTGCAGACACATTTCCTGCCGCTCTTCATTTGGCCCAAACCTCAGGCCCTGCTTTGATGCTTGGACTGGTGCCCACCCCGCAGTCCCTGACTGGCTGGGCTTTCCAGGACACCTCTTCCCAGTATGGTGGGGCAGGACCCGACCCGGGGTGGGGGCCTCTTAGTTCAGCAGCACCCCCACCTGCAAGCTTTCCCAGCCCTTCCTTCCCTCAAGTTGCTAAATGCTCCTTCCAACTACCTCTCAGGACTCTGGACCTCTGACCTCCCTTTCTAAATTCCTACCAACCTTCCTCCCCTGCTCTTGGCAGAGGTGTGTGTGTGTGTGTGTGTGTGTGTGTGTGTGTGTGCTCACTACCATTTCCTGCATGCTGGTTACATGAAAAGCTTGTTGGTTTTATCCTCAAATATCTTACCTTTTCTCTTTGTCAAATGAGGAAATGGAGAGCCAGAAAGGGTAAGACACTTGACTTGCTCATGGAAATACAAAGTACAAAGCCAGGATTTGAACCCAGTGCTCAGAACTTTTGAGCCCATGCTCTCCCCACCCCACACATGGCCTAGAAAGACCTGCCCAGGATCACGCAGGGCAGTTGTATGCCAGCCCTGCCCAGTTACCAGCTCTATGGTGTGAGCCATAGACCTAGGCCATTCCAGCCGAATGTGCGAGTGAGAAGCAGAGAACGATCTGCCTAGTGCCAGAGACCCCACTGCACTAGTTCCCAGCCGAATGTGCTCAGGATAAAAGTGTGAATATGCTGCCCCCCACTGAGTACAAGTCCTTGCGGTGCTGGGAGTGATTCTGGGTGAACAGATGGGCACTGCTCATACGTGATCTTGAAATGAGAGTCAACCACATCAACTGATGTCCACCAAGGAAACAGGGATCTCAACCAAGGGGGGGAGGAATCTGCCTTGTGGGCTTATAGAGGGACTGCGTGGGGAATTCTGCCAGGTGTCTCCCAAGGTACTCTCCAGTGTAATTTTGACACTACATACTCTCTCCCTTATTTTTGGGGAGTTTTCTCTAATGGGATTACTAGGTTAGGGAAAAATCTAGTCGAGAGACTGGGAACAGGGCCTTCTGGGGCCTTGGCTTCACCCTGCAGGAGCTCCCCATGGTCCCTCACCCATCTAGGTTTTCGGAGCATCTGATGGAAAGTGAGATCCAGGCCCCTGCCGAGGTCTGAGTGACTCTTACCCCCACACACCCGGGCTCCACTTTCTCATCTGTCAGATGAGGCGGTTCGACAAATGGTCCTGATGAAATGCTAGAGGCCTCAGAGGCCCCCTCATGGGCCAGGGAAAGCTCCGGACTCTGTCCCAGAAGGCAGTCCTGCCTCCAGCACCTGCTACATCTCGCCTGAGGCCCCTTGCTTTTGGTGTTTGCTTTTGCTTTAGGGCTGGTTACTAGATCAGCTTCCAGGGATGATGTCAGCGCCTCATTTTATAGGTGAGAAAAATACTGTTGTTGGTTGAGGGGTCCCTGCAGCTTTCCCCTGCCCCATCCTATTCCCAGTGCAAAAAACCCTCCCTTATCTGCAGTTTCACTCTCTTAAGTTTTGTGGCCAACCAGAGTCTGAAAATATTAAATAGAAACTTTCAGAAGTAAACAATTTCTAAGTTTTAAATCCCACACCATTCTGAGTAGCGTAATGAGCTCTCATACTACCTAGCTCTGTCCTGTCCTGGATGTGAATCGTCCCTTTGTCCAGAGTGTCCATGCTATATACGCTACCCTCCCATTAGTCACTTAGCAGCCATCTTGGTAATCAGATTGAGAAAACAGTATATGTAAGGTTCTGTATTATCCAGTTTCAGGTATGCTCTGGGGTCTTAGAACATATTCCCCAAGGAGACGAGAGGACACCTGTACCTCCACCCTCTTTGCCTCCCTCTCTTTTGAACCTTCCATGTTCTGGCATTGTCCTACTTAGGACTTCCTTCTCCTGGGCCTTAGGTTCAGGTCCCCAGGCCTTCCCTACAGTCTCCTAAATGGCTCAGCCCTTGAAAAGCTGCTAGCTGTATGATTACCCCCACCCGGTTGTGGGTACCAGGTGCCCTTTTCCAAATTTTGGCTTGGAAGTAGGCATGGGCCCAATCGCCCTTTCGCACCAGCTGGGTGATCACTTCAGCTCTGAGCCTTAGCTCTGACATTTGTAAAACGGGGATTGCAATGACGATAGCAATTCAAGCAGGTACCTTGTGTTGATTACCACCATGAGCCAGGCTGAAAACCAAGCCCTCACCACAAGTCTGTGAAATGAAAACTGTAATCTCTCACATGATGACCTTGAGAACATTCCCACCTGGCAGAGGTGTTGGTATACAGTGGTGCTTCATAAGTGGAGACTATTGCATTATGCTTAATAGAACCTCAGGGAGAGCTCTACTAGGACTCAACTGGAGTGATTTCAGAATCTTGTCCATAGTCAGGGCTGGTCTGGAATTGCAGAGGTTCCTAGAGGAGGGGATTGGGGGGCGGGGTTGTGAGAATGGAGGAGCAGAGGTTACTTGTGTGGCTGGGTAACATCCCATATTGTGACTGTACCACACCTTGTTTACCCGTTCATCTGATGATGGATAGTTGGGCTGCTCCATCATTAGCTCTGTTCTGAAGTGAAGGTCATTGGAAGCCAAAAGTCAGGCCCACTATCATCGTTCACCTCTGGGGTAAGCACAGGGCCGTCTGAGTTCAGTTCTCTTGTGTATTTGCCCACTCTGCCCAGGTGGCTACTACAGCAACCAGGGTTGCTTACCAGAACTACTGCTGGGTAGTGGCCCTGAAGTACACTTCTGAATTGCTTTGATTTTTATTCAGATTCCATAGCCCAGGATAGAGGGAGAAGAGGATGGGAAGAGAAAGGGAAGGTGGGGGAAGATCAAAAGGCTGAGAACAAGCGCCTGTAGAAGCCTTGAGAAGCTCCCAGCCGGAGACTGGAGTCCAACAAATCTCACTGATGCCCACCTGAGCACCAGCACCTGCTAGACAAGGCTTGACTTGTCCAGATGAGAAAACGGAATACCAGGGAACAACGGTAATTGGCCTAGTCTGTAGCTGAGCCCGAGATCAAACCCTGATGTTCTGGTTCCCAGTGTGGGTTTGCTCTGTTTTCCTGGCATTAGCACAGGGCCCAGGACAGGTTTGAAGGGGGGCATCCTTCCTCCCTGGTGAACCCATTTCACGGATGAGTGTGTCAGCCTTTCCATCAAACAGGTGGGTTGGAAGAGCCAACACTGGATTCAAAGCCTTGAGTGCCAGCTATCACCTGCTGCTTCTGCTCACCTGTAAAATGGACATTGAGTTCCCTCACAAGGTGGTAGTGGGCCCAAGTAAGATAATACCTGTGAAAGGAGTTCTTAGGTTGGAAAGCCCTGAACTGAAGGAAGACAGACACATCAATCCTTTCAATTCACAGTGACCTGGGCAGGTGAGGTTCACCTGTCATATCCTCCTGGAGAGAAGATTGCTTTGACCCAGGGAGGTGTTCACTTCACCCTCCTCTAGACTTGACTTCAGGCCCTTTTGACCAGTTTCACATTTGAACCACACCTTGCCCCAGCTCCGAGGAAAGTATTCCACCTCGTCTACATTAATTTGCCCTTGCCTCACCAGACTCGGGCTAAATTAAGTCTATTTCTGGGCAGTAGTCCTGTCCCCATAAACTAAACACAGTCTTCCTCCCTGCTCCCCTCCCACCCACAGCTGTGCCTTCCCATCAGGCAGGGTGGTGGGATGTTGACAGACATTCCCTTCTTTAGCCACCGGAGGCTGCGCTCTGGCTCCAGCTGCCCTAGGTTGGGAGTGGAAGAACGGGAGGGGTTCATGCATTGGAACCAGAAGCTCAAACCCATGTGGAATATTGGTACTGGGTCCCTTCTGTCGTCCCTTCTTTGCACACATGGTTTTTGAGATCCTCTTAAATGCCATCCACTTTCCTAGGCACATAGGAAAACAAGGAAAGATCCCTGCCCTTGTGGGGCTTACATTCTAGTGAGAGAGCAATGAGAAATTTGCATAGGAAGTCAGTTACACAGAATGCTAGAGGATGATAAGTGTTATTAAAAAGAAAATACACACCAAGTGAGGGGGCCAGGAGCAGCATGGAGCAGAGGGGAAGGGATGGCATTGCAATATCAAAGAGGGAGTTCTGGACAGGAGTTCCTGAGAGGACAACAGCTGAGAAAGCCCCCAAATGCCCCACCAAAGGACTGACATTTTTAGAGTGCTGGTGGCAGGTCTGAGTTTTCACTTTCTCTAGGAGCTGGAGGAGGCAAGGAGTGATTGGCATGGCTATTCTAGGTCAGGCTGGGGGGCGGCTGCTTTTGCTGGGTGAGGCTCTCCTGTGGGGAAGTGCAGGGAAGCTGGGGTGGCCCAGAAGGGTCTGAAAATGGGGATCAGGCTGATGTGAAGTCCCGCTTTGAGTCAAGCATTTGGACTTGTCTAAATCAAAAGGTATTCCAGGCAATGGCTTGGAGCAGATCTCTCCAGGCGTTCAAGCCTTGCTAGGCAGTAGTGTTGGAGGGGGCTAGCATCATGAGGAGCTCATGACATATGTGTGCTGGAATCGTGGATGCTTTTCCTCAGTTCTAGACTTGCCTTCTCCACATCACACACTGCGCACACCTCCTCATACACACCAGACTTACATAGGCTACGTGGCTCACACACACAGCACACATGCATATGAGACTCAGAAATATCTACCATGCACTCCTACATGTATGGGTCATCACACACCCACACACCTCTAAGCACACACTAAAACACACATAAACCCAAACACCCACACACATCATTTGCCACACATTCACTGCACACGCATGCATACCAACGATTACACACATTCAAACACAAAAATATAAGCGATAAACATACATCACACACTCACATACACAAATCATCACTCCTCAAATGGGCATACTCACTCCACACACACACACAACACAAACACACCCACACCACATCACAAACGCCCATCAAATAGCCACCTATCTTCCACAGCACAACGCCTGTCACACATCCTTGCACCCTTCGTTGTAAAGCACAGATCTGCGGCATCTAGGTGAGCTCTCCAAAACCATCCCTGTCACTGCACAGAGCTGGTGGCTTCCAATGTCCTGAGATGGTTTCTGTGAGGTCCACTTGACAACCACTTTATCTCTGTTCCAGAGCAGGGAGGAGGGCGAAGGTCAGATTTTCTAAGTGTTACATTCAAAAATGTCCACTAAGAAAAATGTCTACAGGGATGACGAGAGTCACACAGGCGAGATGATCTGCATAATGGGCTCTCTTTTCCTCCCTTGGGACCCTGAAAGAAGTGATTCTCCAGCAACTGCCCTCCCATGGTCTTTCCAGGGCGGAGAAGATGTGGCCAATGATGAGAAGAACAGCAACGTGGGCCAGAAATCTTAGCCAAGGAAGAGAGACAGGAAGCGGCAGTATCGTCAAGCCGCATCGTGCCCCACTCAGACCAATCACTGGCATTTTGCAGACAACACTGTCTGTACTGGGAGAGAGCCTCTCTGAGCAAGACTAGAACTGCTCTGGGAAATTTCAGTCCTATACAAGATGACTTGCTTTCTTTGGACCACTGGAAAACATGCAGTAAGCTCTTTAAGCCTTCTTAAAGATGGGAACTCAGTCATTCTCAAAATAATAGCTAGGGTGGCCACAGATTGACACCTCTGAGCTATTACTTCAAATCTCTCTCACGTAACAGCCTTTTTTTTTTTGGAGATATTTTTGCTATCGGGCATGTGCACTCACTGGAGAGGCAGAGAGAGAGAAATAAATCATTCCCTAGGGGGATGGCAATGCTACAACCACTTCTCTTCCATTCTCCTTTTGGGATTTTGGGCACATATGCACACATGCTGGGAGCAAGTTTCAAGCCACCAGGTCCAGTACTAGAACCGTGGTCAGAATGTGGGAATTCAGCACCCTAACTTCTACTTCACCTGCTGCCCCATTCTCTCTTTTTTAAAACCAGCTTTATTGAGAGATAATTCACATACCATTTAAGTATACAACTGTTTTTTGTGTATTGACAGAATTTTAAAACCATTTCCATAATCCATTTTAGGACATTTTTATATCCTAAAACCATCCTCCCAAAAACTCTGTGCCCTTCAGCAATTATTTCCCATTTCTATCCAGCCCCCCTCAGCCCTAGGTAACCACTAATTTACCTTTCATCCCCATCAATTTGCCTATTCTGCACATTTCATATAGATGAAACATAGTATGTGGACTTTTGTGAGTGTCTTCTACTAAGCATAAAGTTTTTAAAGTTCATTCACATTGTAGCATGCAACAGCACTTCATTACTTTGTATTGCTGAATAATATTCCGTTGTGTGGATAGAGTACATTTCATATATAGCATATCTGATTTATCAGCTGATGAACATTTGAACTGTTTGCACTTTTTGCATATCAAGAATGACGCTACTATGAACATCTTTGTGCAAGTTTTTGTGTGGACCTATGCTTTAATTTCTTTTCCATTTTTATCTATTAATATAAATGGAATTCCCAAGTCAAGTGGTAGCTCCATGTTTAATTTTTCAAGGAACTGCCAAACAGTTTTGCGCAGCAGCGTACTATTTTACCTTCTCACCAGCAATGTATGAAGGGTTCCAATTTCTCTACATCCTCAACAACAGCTATCTTTTTTATGATAATCATCCTACCACTAGTGAAGTAGTGTGGTGTGAACCGGCATCTCACTGTAGTTTTGATTTGTATTTCCCTAATGGATAACGATGTTGAGTATCTTTTCATGTGATTATTGGTCAGTCGTATATCTTCTCTAAAGAAATATTTATTCAGATCCTTTGCCCATTTTTTTAATTGAATTATATATATTCTGTTAAGTCATAAGTAAATGCACTTTATATATTGCTGATTCAAGCCTTATAAAATTTGCACACAAAAAAAGTTTTTCTCTCATTCTGTGAGTGTTTTTCCTCTTCCTTCTTCAAAAGTACATGTTTATTTCTTCCATGAGCAATCAAGCATGCAGGAGAGAGACAGAAAAACAGACAGACAGAGAGACAGGCACTCCCAACAAGTTCTTCATGCTATGATCTGCTCCAAGCTTCAGCCAGCCCTGGATCAGGTGTGTGTGTGTGCCCAGCATGTTCAGGGAGGTCGCTGAGCATGAACCCAGAATTTTTCTATGTGGGTGAGCCTCACAGAGTGTTATTACTGGCTCCCCTTGTGCCTTCTTTGTTCTTTTTGTTTGTTGGTTGGTTTGGTTTGGTTTTTAGGTTTTTGCCATAGGGTGCATGCGCTCACTGGAGAAAGACAGAGAGAGACACATAGAAAGAGAAAGTGAAAAATCACCTGCCAGGAGTGATGGCCATGCCACAATCCTTTCTTTCCCATTTTCCTCTTGGAGTTTTGGGTACACATGCACACATGCCCAGCATGATTTTTAAGCCACCAGGTCTGGGGTGCGAACTGCAGTCAACCATGGAGGAATCCAGCGCCTTAGCCATTATACTGCTTACTGGCCCCTTGTTTCATATCCTGATGGTCTCCTTGAAACATGAAAGTGTTTCATTTTAATGAAATCTCACTTACCTATTTTTGTTGTTTTTGCTCTTGTTGTTGGTTATGCTTTTGGTTTCATACCTAATATGCTTTCACCTAACACAAAGTCTCAAAAATTTACTTCTGTATTTCCCCCAAAGAGTTTTAGAGTTTAGCTCCTGAACTTAAAGCTAAGATCCATGTTGGGTTAGTTTTTCTATATAGTTTAAGGAAATTATCTAGCTTCTTTTTGTGCTCTCTAGTTGTATATTTTTTTATGGTGAAAAACAAATTGAATTTTCTTAGTTCCCCTATCAAAAATCAATTGGTCATAAATATAAGAATTTGTTTCTGGACTCGTAATTTTGTCCTATTGATCATTACTCCTGTATATCCTCCAAAGAGTTTTAGAGTTTTAGCTCCTGAACTTAAAGCTAAGATCCATGTTGGGTTAGTTTTTCTATATAGTTTAAGGAAATTATCTAGCTTCTTTTTGTGCTCTCTAGTTGTATACTTTTTATGGTGAAAAACAAACTGAATTTTCTTAGTTCCCCTATCAAAAATCAATTGGTCATAAATATAAGAATTTGTTTCTGGACTCGTAATTTTGTCCTATTGATCATTATGTCTGGCCTTCCGTGGGTACCACGTTGTCTTGATTAATGTTGCTTTGTAGAAAGTTTGGATATCGGGAGGTGTGAGTCCTCCACTTTGTTCTTGTTTTTAAAGATTTTCTGTTTGTGTGTGTGTGTGTGGCTATTCTAGATCTTTTCAATTTTTATATGAATTTTAGGATATGCTTGTTAATTTTTAAAAAGGGGTTGATGGGATTTTGATAGTGATTACATTGAATCCATAGGTCATTTTGATGAGCATTGCCATCTTAACAAAATTAAGTTTTCTAGATTATGAACATGGGATGTCTTTCCACTTATTTAATTCAGTCTTAAGTATTATATTCTCTTGGGGACCAGCAGTTGGCGTAATGGCTATGTCACTGGACTCCCATGTAGTTGACCGCGGTTCGTGTCCCGGACCCGGTGGCTTAGAACTCACGCCTGGCACGTGTGCGTGCGTGCCCAAGATCCCGAGAGGAGAATGGAGGAGAAGGGATTGTGGCGTGACCATCCCCCCTGGGGAGTGATTTCTCGCTTTCTGTCTCTCTGTCTCTCTCTGTCTGTCTGGCAAGCGCACGCGCCCTATGGCAAAAACCTCTCAAAATAAAAAAGTATTATATTCTCTTTGAATCTATTAAAAATGAATTTTTAAAAAATTTGCCAGAGGTACCTGCACTCACTAGACAGAGAAAGAGTGATAGCTCTATAGGGCATGGTCTTTCTGGAATCTCTTCTCTTCCATCTCTTCCTCCCTTCAGGATTTTGGGCATGCATGCAAATGCGCCCAGTATGTCTTTTAAGCTGCCAGTTTTGGAACTTGAATCAGGTGGTTGGCTGTGAGGGGTCTAACCACCTTAATCAGGAGGCTAAGGATAGCCCAAATGGAATTGCTTTTTTAAATTCAGTTATGGATAGTTGATTGCTAGTACACCAAAGACCCTCCTTTTAAGGTCATTAAAAATAGGATATAAAAACAGGTGGAGGAGAACTATCTAAAAACTTGGTTTTATACTAATAAGAAGCATAATTGGTGGATCTCAATGAGGAAAAAAGAAAAAAAATATGTATGCCATATTTGCATGAAGTGCTCTGTCAGTGAAACAGCATAGGAAGACAGATGATGTGTTGTGAACAGTTCTGCATCTGCCAAGCTCTGTTGGCCTGGAAAAGTAAAGCCCAGAATAACTCAGACACACAGCTTCATGTCATAAGGAGGATTCCACCTATCCTGGAGCACAGCTTCACTCTCTTCCCAGTGAATGTCTTACAAATATCTAGTAAAGGCAAAACTCAATTCATTCACAGATAAGTCCTAATCAGAGAGGACCATGATATTTATAAAAAGATACTTCATAAAAATTAGAAAATGACAGAATGTTTGGCAACTGAATGACAGAATGGAAGGAAAATACTACTGTACAGCAGTTGAGTTCAAATGCATCACTGTGAATTCATGAATGTAACAAAGCAAACTCTAGGGGACAGCAAATGGTATAGTTATTGCATCACTGGACTCCCACATGGTTGACCATGGTTCAAGTCCCAGATCCAGTGACTTGAAACTCATGCTGGGCATATGTATGTGTGTGCCCAAGATACTGGGAGGAGACTGGAAGAGGAGGGATTGCAACACGGCCATCCCCCTGGGGGCGTGATTTCTCACTTTCTCTCTCACTGTCTCTCTCTCTCTTCTCTCATCACATTAAATGTAATAACCTCTAAAAAAAAAAAAAAAGAAAACTCTATTAGGATGAATTCTAAGCACATACTTATGAACTCAAGGAATATCTGACAAGATAACGGTGATAAGAGAAAGCTGGTAGAGTTCTTGCAAAGAGTAGGAGAGAAAAGAAACATTCCAGAAATGAGGTTCATTGGAAACAGTAGAAGAGCAGACCCTTGAGAACACAAACAGAAATGAAGAATTACTTTTCCTTGGGACCAGCAATTAGCATAATGGCTATGTCGCTGAACTCCCATGTAGTTGACCACGGTTTGAGTCCCGGATCTGGTGACTTAAACTCACGCCGGGCATGTGTGTGGATCCCAAGAGGAAACTGGAGAAGGGATTATGGTGTGGCCACCCCCTTAAAAGGTGATTTCTTGCTTTCTATCTCTCTGTCTCTCTGTCTTTCTGGTGAATGCACACACCCTATAGCAAAAACCTCTAAATAAATAAA
>NW_006159929.1:3390420-3397757 GCF_000334495.1 Tupaia belangeri chinensis
GGACCCGGCAGCTTGCTTTATCTCTCTCTCTCTCTCTCTCTCTCTCTCTGGTCAAATTAAAATAAATAAATAATACAAATAAAATAAATAGAGTTAAAATGATTCTTTAAAAAAAAGAATTAGTTTTTCTTTTTCTTTTCTTTTTAATTTGCTATATGGTGCCTGAGAGAAAAAGAAGAAAAAGAGAAGCAGAGAGAGGGAAAGTGAGAAAGCACCCACTCCTTCGGAGGGATGACCACATCTTTTCCATTCTCCTGTAGGGATTTTAGGCATCTGCACGCTCACAAACACATGCCTGGCATGTTGAATGTCAAGCTGCTGGGTCCAGGACTCTAACCACACAGTCAGCCGTGTGGGACCCAGCTCCCTCAATCACCATGCTACCAGCTGGCACTCTTTTTCGTTTTTAATGGATCAATGTATTCAGATGCTTCCTCTATTTATGTAGTTTTGTATGGGTTGCTGGAAAAGTTATGACACATTTTTGTATAGAAAAATATGTTATGACTTCTCCAACAACCTAATGGTTTAGTTTATTTTTTTGCCAGAGTGTGTGTATGCTCTCTATAAAGAGAGAGAGCACCCCCCCCATAAGGTGTGATCTCATTGCAATCCTTTTTCCTCTATTCCTCCTTCCCATCAGGATTTTAGGCACACACATGTGCCCTGAATGTTTTTCAAACCACTGGGGCTGGGATTTGGACCATGATTGGCCATATGGGATCTAGCTTCCTTAACCATTGGGCTACGGGACCAACCCCAAATTGCTTTTTCTTATTATAAATCAAGAGACACATATTTGAAATGAACAAACAACTTAAATAATTAGAGAGAAAATGCAGATATGGAAGACAGATGAAAAATATCCAATATAGGTAGTACTTGGCTTGTGATGATTAGATTTACAGTTTTTGGCTTTATGACGGTATGAAAGCAAAAAACATTCAATTAAAAACCTTCTTTTGGGTACCTGTACAACTATTTTGTGTTTCACTTTCATTATAGTATTTAATAAATTACAGGAGATAGTCAACACTTTATTATGAAATAAGCTTTGTGTTAGATAATTTTGCCCTACTGTAGGAAAGTTTCTGGGCCCCCTTAAATCACAAAGTGAATGAACGACATTAGTGCACAGACTCAAGAATCTCTACAAACCTCAAGCAAGACAAAATAAAACAATACATGTCTAAAGACATCATTGTTAAATTGCTAAAAGAGAGAGAAAGAAAAGGAAAATTTTTTGAGTAGCCAAAGAAATAAAAAACACATGCTACATTTAATGAAGCTACAAATGGGAAAATTACTTTTCATCAGAAATGATGAAAGACCGGGGACCAGCAGTTAGTGTAATAGCTATGTGGCTGGACTCCCACGCAGCTGACTGCGGTTCGCATCCCGTACCTGGTGGCTTAAAACTCACGCCGTACCCTATAGCAAAAACCTCTCCAAAAAAAAGAAAACAAAGAAATGATGAAAGACCATGGAATGAAATTTTAGTGTTAAAAGGAAGGTCTACCAGCATAGAATTATACCCATGGAAATATACTTCAAAAATGAAAGTGTGGGTTTCTAGGAAAATGGTAGAAATGACAATGATATAATGTTTAATCTCACCGAATCATTCATATGAACAGAGCAAGTAGATGCAAAACCAAACTCTTATGGATGGTACAACAAAGCTACATAATAAAATTCTAACAAAAAAAATTTTAATGAGACTAATAACTAATAAACTAAAAAGATAAAAATTGCCTATTGAGAATTTTAAAAAGATATCAATTAAGCCTTCCCATATTCAGATTTTTCAAATTACAAGCAATTATACCAATACATTTGAAAACACAAATGAAATAGACAAATTTCTTGAAAGACACAAATGACCAATTTAAAATTGTTTATATCTAGTAAAAAAATCAAGCTAAAGAGAATCTCCAGTTGTGGTTTTAGAATAAATAAGAATATTTAGCAAGGTTGAGGTTTACAAAATCAAAATACAAAAACTGACTGCATCTCTATTCACCAACCACAAACAGAAAATATACATTTTAATAAGATGCTACTTATAGTTGCAATAAATGAGAGTGCCTAAAATAAATTTAACAAAAGATGTTTAAGTGGAGAAAAATTTAAATCTTTTTGTTTCTTTTTTTTTGGAGAGGTTTTTTTTCTTATTTTTCACTTATAGGGCACGTGCGCTCGCCAGACAGACAGAGAGAGACAGAGAGACAGAAAGTGAGAAATCACTTCCCAGGGGGGATGGTCACACTACAGTCCCTTCTCCATTCTCCTCTTGGGATCTTGGGCATGCACGCACACGCGCCTGGCGTGAGTTTTAAGTCACCAGGTCCAGGACGAGAACCGCGGTCGACTACGTGGGAGTCCAGTGACATAACCATTACACTAACTGCTGGTTCCCAAAAATTTAAATCTTTATGAAAGATATTAAAGATGTAAGTAAAGGAGACATTGGCTGTATTCATAGATTGGGATATTCAGTATTTTAAAGGTGCTAAGCCCTCCAGCTAATTTATAAATATAATACTACAAGTCAAATAAATCCCAATGGGTTTCTTATGAAATTTGATCATCTATTTTTTTTTGGGGGGGGGAGAGGTTTTTGCTATAGAGTGCGTGCACTTGCCAGAAAGACAGAGAGAGACAGAGAGACAGAAAGCGAGAAATCACACCCCCCTCCCCCCTTGCTGGAGGGATGACCACACCACAATCCCTTCTCCTCCATTCTCCTCTTGGGATCTTGGGCATGCACACACACGCGCCTGGCGTGAGTTTAAGCCACGCCATCTGGGACTCGAATCACAGTTGACTACATGGGAGTCCAGCGACATAGCCATTATGCTAACCACTGGTCCCTGATAATCTGTTTTAAGTCTTATTTGGAAGAGGTCAAAGTCAACATTCTTGAAGAACAAATGTGGGTAAGTTACTTAATCAGAATCTAGGAGATAACTAGTAAGTTATAGTAATTAAGACAGTGTGGTTTAGGCAAACTATGATAAATTGAACAATAATGTAAAATAAAGAGGCCAGAAAAAGACCTTTTTATATATGGAAATTTGATTCATGACTGAATTATAATTGCCAATCTATGAGAAAATGACAGACTATTCAATAAATAGTACCAGGACAAACTGTTATCCCTGTGTGTGTGTGTGTGTGTGGGGGGGAGGGTAGAGACTGATTTTTACCTTACATCATCAAAAACTATTAACTTTAGAAAGTTTAAACAGTTAAGTGTAAAAAAAAAAAAAAACTGTGAATTTAAAAATTTGTGAAAAGAGAATATCTTTCTGACCTTACTGTAGAGATCAATTTTCTTAAACTTGGAAGGTGAAATAAATACAGGCAAATGTTGACAAATATAATTTCTGTATTTGCTTTCTATTGTTGACAACAAAGAACCACAAATTCAGCAGCTTGAAACAGCACCCATTGTTAGCCCACGGGTGTGTAGGCCAGAGGTTCTCTGCTCGGAGGCTTACAGGCTGAAATCAAGGTGCTGGCAGGGCTGCATTCTCATCTGGAACTCTGGGTCCTCTTCCATGCTTATGTGCTTGTGGCAGATTCAGCTCCTCGTAGTTGCAGAATGGATGGCCCTGGTCCCTTGCAGCTATCAGTTAGAATTTGTCCTCAGTTCTAGGGCCATTTGCACTGCATTCACTCTCTACAGAGATTATAAAATATTGATTCTCACAATAGCCCTGTCCTCAATGACAGCAATACATGCTACATCTTTTTTAATGCTTTGAAACTCTCTGATTTTCAAGTGTCTCTGGTCTCTACACCTTGGTTTGAAGAGTCATGTGGTGAAGTCAGATAATCTCACCTAGATAATCTCCCTCTTAATTAACGTGTGTGAAACGGACTGGTAATCCTAGTTACATCTGCAAAATCCCTTTGCCATACAATGGGACATGATCACAGAAGTGATATCCTGTCATATTTGTAGGACCTGTGCACCCTTAAGGAGGGTAGATGGGATTAAATAAAAGTAAGGGTCATGAGGAGGTTGTCTTAGAATTTTCCCTCCTATTCCTACATTATAATTAATAAGTTCTGTTCTTCAAGTGACACTATAAGAAAGTGAAAAGGCAAGCTACAGAATGGGATAAAATATTTATAATGTAAATAAATGTCAAATGAGTTGTATCTAGAAAATATTTTTAAATTATACATATTAATAAAAAAAGACAAAACGAAAGAAAAATAAATTTTAAAAAAGATAAACAGAGGACCAGCCAGGACCATGGTGGTTAAGGTACTGGATCCCACATGGCCAATTGTGTGGTTCAAGTCTCAGACCTGCCAGCTTGAAAAACATGCCAGATACATGTGCAGTCATGCCCCAAATCCTGAGAGGAGAAAGGAGGAGAGGTACTATGACATGGCCATCTCCCCTGAGGGGTGTTTTCTCATGTTCTCTCTCTCTCTCTCTCTCTCTCTCTCTCCCTCTTTCCAGTTAGCACATCTGCCCTATAGCAAGAAACTAAAAAAGATAAACATAAAAAACTATTTCAACAAAAAACTCAAAATATCAACAAATATATAAACACATATTCATCATTAATTGAAGAAAAGCACACAGAAGCCCAGTAAGGCAACATTTTACCCCACTTAACTAGCAAACTATAAAAAATGACAATATTGAGTGCTTTCAGTGAGTAATAGAAATGCATATATCTTTCATGTGAGTTTAAACTGGTGCAACGTCTTTGGATAATAACGTGATCATCTAAAAGTTGAGCACGTTCATGCTTGACAACCTAACTGTTACCCCCTGAGTATATCTACCTGACAGAAATACATATGCATGGAAGTCCAAAGCAGCAACAACAAAGAAACAATGGGAAATAAGTTCAAACATCTACCAACAATAGGCTGCATGAATACATTATGATTAAGTATGATTAAGATAATGACATAGTGGTTTTATTTCTTAAAGTTGGTGGAGACTACAGAGGTGGCTATTTCATTCTTTCTTCAAGAAGTCCTTCCAACTCCTCTGTCCCATCCCGGACCAGAAGTCATAGAATAGATATTTAAAGATCTGGAAGTCAACTCTCAGTTTCACAAATAAAGGGACAAAGGAAGGTGACACAAGTCAGGTTTTCCAGAGGCTTCTCTTAAAATCCTCCTCTTAATATACATACAATGCCCCCTGCTTTTCTTTTCAGTACCCATATGCCAAGATCCTTTTCATTTTTTAAGGCCCTCCCTCCATGTCCTTGGAGATCACCCTAGTTCATCTGCCTGCTGAAAAAACTGAAGTTCAGAGAGGTAGAAGGATGTGCTCAAGACATCCTTCTACCTTCTGAATCATTAAGAGGCAGTTCCGGCTCTCTGGAATCTGTGTTCTCTTTAGCAGTAGTAGCCAAGATTAATTCATGTCTGTATTCATAGCAGCCTTGAATACAGTGTCTTATAAGCAGCAAGTGCTCAAGAAATGCCATCTCCTTCCTCCAGGACCTTAGCTAAGTCTAAATAAGATCTTTGTGAAACTGGGACAGCTTTGATACTGCTACACAGAAAGTGACCAGCAGATGCCAGCATTTAGCTTTCTCAGTTGCCAACTCTTTGCAATTGCAGGCTTGAAAAAAAATGGGTTTTCTTTTCCATTCTCCACATTCCACTTGCTCTCAGTGCCTTCTGAATGCACATTGCTCATATGAGAAGCTCACCCTCCTACGCTTTTGCTGGAAAACATATCACGCACCTGCAGAAGCTCAAGTTTTAGACGTGGTGGCCAAAGAGAAGCACACAGATATGCAACAAGAACATAACTTTTACTCTTTACAGAGGTTATAAAATACTGCTTCTCACAATAGTCCTGTGATATGGTGAGCAGGGAAGACATTGTAAGGTTCTCCTTTTCAGTTGTGGAAACTGAGTCTTAGAGAGGCAAGTTCACACAAATTCAGATTTTCTGACTTCTAATCCAGTACATGTTCTGCTTTACTGGGTTAATTTTCAAAGGTAAAATCTACCCTGAAGGCATTTTCACCCTATATATGCAGATAAGAGATCCAAAAGTTCAAATAAATTAGTAAATAAAGTTCTACTGTAAGTAATAAAAGAACAGCATAGAAAAGAGGAAACCACCATTTTCTGGACTGGGGTCTGTGAGAAACTCTGGGCTCAGAGTTTCTAGAAAGAAAGAAACTCTTACTTTTAAAAGCAGGGCCAGCAGATGGCATAGTGGTTAAGGCACTGGACTCCCACATGGTGAACCACAGTTCAAGTCCCAGGCATGGTGGCTTGAAAATCACACCAAGCCAGTGTGTGTGTGCCCCAAATTCCAGGAGGAGAGTGGAGTAGAAGGGATTGTGGCATGGCCATCTCCTTTGAGGAATGATTTCTCAGTTTCTCCCTCACTGTCTCTTTCTCTCTTGCATGAGGGGATGCATCTGATGGGGTAGAAAAAAAAAACCTTTAAAAACAGTCAATATTGGGACTGGATTCACACATAGTCAACCATAGTTCAAGTCCTGGACCTGGTGGCTTGAAATTCACACTGGTCATGTGTGCATGTGTGCCCAAAATCCTGAGAGGAGAATGGAGGAGAAAGGATTGCAGTGTGGCCATTGCTCCTGGGAAGTGATTTCTTGCTTTCTGTCTCTCTGTCCCTTTCTGTCTATCTGACGAGTGCACATGCCCTATATCAAAAAATCTCTAAAAAAAAAAAAAAACAGTCAATATGTACAAAAGAAAAGGAACAGCAGTGGAAATTCTAGATCAGGATGGCAAATGTGTGGCCTGGCTCTTATAGTTTCTTTCACGCCCACCCCCTCCTTTGCCCCCAGCCACCATGCCCATGACAGACATCATCAATTGATTGTGGGATTCTTTCTCCTTGAGCTCAGGACCTGCCCAGAATCCATTGCGCCACAGTGCATCAGGCATCTTCTATTTCCCAGTAGGACATGGCATAGCAGATGAAGCCTGTTTGTTCTTCCTCGATCTCTCTGTGACTCCCTGGTAGCCACTGTTTATCATGCACTTACTGCATGTCACTAGTTATGCTGAGCCCTCATGTGCACACCTACCATTTGATCCATTTGACCACACATTTGTAAGAGTTAGGCATTGGTCAATGTTAGACATGAGGAAAACTAAGCTGCCTCTGAGGCCTGGTGACTAAGGCACCCAGATGTTACATGACCAGCCCACATGGTTAAAATTCCAGTCCCCAGTGGCTTGAAAAATATGCTGGGCATGTGTGTATGCATGCCAAAAATCCTATCAGGGTTGAGAAATGGAAGGAAAGGGATTGCAACATGACCATGCTCGTTATGGGGGGAGGGGAAGCTCTTTACCTT
>NW_006159929.1:3398608-3400015 GCF_000334495.1 Tupaia belangeri chinensis
GGAAACTGAGTCTTAGAGAGGCAAGTTCACACAAATTCAGATTTTCTGACTTCTAATCCAGTACATGTTCTGCTTTACTGGGTTAATTTTCAAAGGTAAAATCTACCCTGAAGGCATTTTCACCCTATATATGCAGATAAGAGATCCAAAAGTTCAAATAAATTAGTAAATAAAGTTCTACTGTAAGTAATAAAAGAACAGCATAGAAAAGAGGAAACCACCATTTTCTGGACTGGGGTCTGTGAGAAACTCTGGGCTCAGAGTTTCTAGAAAGAAAGAAACTCTTACTTTTAAAAGCAGGGCCAGCAGATGGCATAGTGGTTAAGGCACTGGACTCCCACATGGTGAACCACAGTTCAAGTCCCAGGCATGGTGGCTTGAAAATCACACCAAGCCAGTGTGTGTGTGCCCCAAATTCCAGGAGGAGAGTGGAGTAGAAGGGATTGTGGCATGGCCATCTCCTTTGAGGAATGATTTCTCAGTTTCTCCCTCACTGTCTCTTTCTCTCTTGCATGAGGGGATGCATCTGATGGGGTAGAAAAAAAAAACCTTTAAAAACAGTCAATATTGGGACTGGATTCACACATAGTCAACCATAGTTCAAGTCCTGGACCTGGTGGCTTGAAATTCACACTGGTCATGTGTGCATGTGTGCCCAAAATCCTGAGAGGAGAATGGAGGAGAAAGGATTGCAGTGTGGCCATTGCTCCTGGGAAGTGATTTCTTGCTTTCTGTCTCTCTGTCCCTTTCTGTCTATCTGACGAGTGCACATGCCCTATATCAAAAAATCTCTAAAAAAAAAAAAAAAACAGTCAATATGTACAAAAGAAAAGGAACAGCAGTGGAAATTCTAGATCAGGATGGCAAATGTGTGGCCTGGCTCTTATAGTTTCTTTCACGCCCACCCCCTCCTTTGCCCCCAGCCACCATGCCCATGACAGACATCATCAATTGATTGTGGGATTCTTTCTCCTTGAGCTCAGGACCTGCCCAGAATCCATTGCGCCACAGTGCATCAGGCATCTTCTATTTCCCAGTAGGACATGGCATAGCAGATGAAGCCTGTTTGTTCTTCCTCGATCTCTCTGTGACTCCCTGGTAGCCACTGTTTATCATGCACTTACTGCATGTCACTAGTTATGCTGAGCCCTCATGTGCACACCTACCATTTGATCCATTTGACCACACATTTGTAAGAGTTAGGCATTGGTCAATGTTAGACATGAGGAAAACTAAGCTGCCTCTGAGGCCTGGTGACTAAGGCACCCAGATGTTACATGACCAGCCCACATGGTTAAAATTCCAGTCCCCAGTGGCTTGAAAAATATGCTGGGCATGTGTGTATGCATGCCAAAAATCCTGTCAGGGTTGAGAAATGGAAGGAAAGGGATTGCAACATGACCATGC